>NC_056743.1:1423634879-1423965200 GCF_019279795.1 Protopterus annectens
TTGTGGTTACCTTCACCACCTGATAGACTGTGCCGGTCATGGGTCGAGTGAGCTCAGCCTCCTGTTTGTCTATATAGTTGCATCTCTCACATATATCTGAGTTTGTTGGGAGGAGGTGAGGGTTGTCTGTGTATATAAGGCAGTTGTAACATTGCCTCAAAAGCCCCATATTCACCAGCTGGACTGGAGAGTACACACGAAACCAACCTTTGGACATGCCAGGATATTATGATGACATACTCTCTGTTGACTGATCAAAACGGATCAGTAGGGTGTTAAGTGTGTAAAAGAGTATAATAGGAGTTTAGTGTTCAGGTTCGTTGGTGTTTTGGAAAGATTACCTGCGAAGGAGTCCAGACAGAACCATGATACTTCCTTCAGCTATGTCATACATAGCAATTTAAACTCATATATGTCCTGAGTCAGGGCCAACCGTACCTGACTGACAATGCCGACATCCTGTCAGGCCCATACATACATACTCACCTCCCAATGACAAAAGTCCCTATCATCATACTAGGAGATATCACATGTAGAATGGGTAAACAGCTCCTTCCAAAGCTGAAAACATGGCATCAATTGGATTACATTGTTTCCCTATATATGTCATAAGTGAAATACAGAACAAACAGACCCTGCACCTGAACAGTCTGTTGAGCCTCACCCTCTCTACAGGATCTGAAACTGTTGAATGTGTTACAGCAACATATGGCACACCCCACAAGTGTTAGTGCACAACAGACCATGGGAACTATAGTCCTATAAGTCTATGATGTCTGATCTGCAAGGCCATTGAGTCCATCATGATTGAAGTCATAAACAGAGCTATTGGAAGCCGACAAACACACAGCCCTACCAACTGTGGCATGATCATGGGCAGATCATGGTTCCCAAACCTGCTAGACTGTTTGCAAGGCAGCCACCCAGGACACACATCACTGAAGGGAGCTACACACGTCCCACATAGACTCTGAATAGCCCTTTAACAACATCACAGACACGTGTTGTATCCACAAAATCAATAACCTGTGCATAAATATGTATTGTCATATGAAGGAATGGCAATTAGTCCACAGAGAGATCACACAAGCTAAGAATTGTGGAGTCCTGTTCAAGCTGTTAACACCTGTGGACCCACATGGTTCATTCCTGGGATTGCATAAAACAAAGTGCACACACATTACCATGTCCAATCGGATGATGTCAACATCCTACAAATATAGCAGGAGAAAAAAAAACACCCAGTAAAGCATATAGCATGTCGTGTTAATGCATATTTCTGTGGTGTCATAACATAGTTAGATAGGGGTTTGAATCCTGCAATTGCTCAGTGTGTCTGGGGGGATGATTTCCTGTGAGAAGAGTGCCCTTTTCGGGGACTAGGAAAACACATTAAAAGAGGTAGATTCCTCTTGGGGGGGTGATTTCCTGTGAGAGGAGTGCCCTTTTTGGAGACTAGGAAAACACATTAAAAGAGGTAGATTCCTCTTTGGCAAGTCTGATGATGTCAGTATCCCACAAATACAGCAGTGGAAACAAATTTCACCAATAAAGCATACAGCGCGTCGTGTTAATGTGTATCTCTCTAGTCTCATAACATAGTTAGGTAGGGGTTTGAATCCTGCAATTGCTTGGTGTGTGTGGGGGTGGTGTATGTGATTCCCTTTGAGAGAAGTGCCCTTTTTGGAGACTGGGAAAACACATTATAAGAGGTAAATTCCTCTTTGGCATGTCTGATGATGTCAGTATCCCACACATACAGCAGTGGACATTAAATCACCCAGTAAAGAATATAGCATGGTATGTTAATGCGTACCCCTCTAGAATCATAACAAAGTTGGGTAGGGGTTTGAATTCTGCAACTGGTGTGTGTGTGTGATTTTCTTTGAGAGGAGTGCCCTTTTTGGAGACTGGGAAAACACACTCAAAGAGGTAATCTCCTCTTTGGCAGGTCTGACGATGTCAGTATCCCACAAATACAGAAGTGGAAACAAAAGCTGCCAGTAAAGCATATAGCATGTCGTGTTAATGCATATCTCTCAAGTATCATAACATAGCTAGGTAGGGGTTTGAATCCTGCAATTGCTGAGTGTGTGTGACACTGTTGGTTAATGTGTTGTGGGTTTTGCTTTTACAACTGTATGACATATCAGTAAAACAACAGTATGTGCATTGCACACTTCAGGTATCTGTGTGGCAAATACATATATGTACATGTGACCTCAATTGTTATCTGTGTGGCAAATACATATATGTACATGTGACCTCAATTAGTTCATAGGTGTGAAGCCTTCTTTCTACATGAATACATCTGTTACCATTGACAGTCTGTGCTGCTGCTTCTCAGACCTTAGGTCACATATGTATGTATGTGGCAAGGCCAGCCACTGTAGTGATCTGTGGCCTAGGTCATCTGTGTCACACACACACCCATGACAGTTTCTATAGAATAGTGTGAGTTAGGGTTCATGCCTGGGGTATATGTCAGACATGTTCAAACACAACACAGTCTGTCAATAACGGCCATTCATTATAGGTGTACAACATCTCCATGTATATGCATACAGATCCCTTCTTGCTTATGTGATGCACTGAGGGACATCAGCATACCTTTGGAAATGTGAATACCAAAGGACAGATGACATAACATGTGGCTGTATGTACATATTGGTACCCCTGCTACATGTTGTGGGCTACTACCAATGTGGTACTGTCAGGATACTATGTATAGTAAATGTGGATGACTATGCTATAGTTGGCTTATAGCTTTACAGCATGGGCTGGTCAACAGGTATCTGTCTGTATGATACCCTTGTGGAGGAGAAGTGTCTCATCCAGAGAATGCATTGTAAGCAACTGTATGCATTACCAGATCTGGACGGACATATCCCTAGTGTGTTTGCTTGTACCTAGGATGGCTACATGCCAAACAGGAGTTGTCCCAGGAATGGGTGGCGGCCAATACCACTGGTTACTGGTATAGCATAGTATCAGAAGGGCTCAAATGCCACTGTGTATCCTACATCTGTGTGTCAGTTGTCAAGACATCATCTAACGATTGGGTAAAATCAGGCTGTTGAGGTTATGTATACTACCAGAATGCAAAACAATGACCAATATAAACAGTATCACCCACAGCATAGTGTCAAACCATGTCATACACACATGTGTACCCAAGTTGTAACATATGTGTAGTAAAATGCATGCTGGCCACCAATAGGAAATATGAAGTGTTAACACTGTGTAATACAGGGCATGTCACCCTTCCCATGTGTCCACTATGCACATACATGCAGACAGTGCACGTCCACCATGTTTACAAATGTACACCTGCAAATCTGTACTGCACACATCACACACGTATCATCCACTCACCAGCACATGCTGCCAGTACCACACACATCAGCCAAGTGGCACATGGGCAGACAATACCGTCTTGGAATTAACACTGGTGTAAACAATACTACATTGATAATCATAGCTTTAATGCATCATGCCTGCTCAGATATACATACAAGGATATCAGTACACTTTGCTGTTGACAACACGCTAACATTGTTACACTGCTATTAGGTCACCCTGTTCATCAGCACCATGTAAGCCTGTTCCTGCGTCATTGTCACAGATGACAGGAGGTGGCACAGTTTCATCATATGCATAGGGTGTGTTATTGGTTTGCCAGAGCCTGACAATGACCCATCCAATCAACATGTGTGTGTGTGTGTGTGTGTGTGTGTGTGTGTGTGTGTGTGTGTGTGTGAGGGGCAACAGTACAGTATGGGTCAATGTTGGTGTAATGTGTGTGTGTGTATGTGTTAGCCCTAGGTGTTTGGTTTATGTGTGTGTGTCTGCATGCACACAGTTTCACCTTGTGGCTGCCAAATACGGGAGGTTGTGGGACAGCCACTGACTGTACCTGCCAGGCTGTACAGATCACTGATCCGGCCATGGACACAGTACCTGTGCCTGCCAGGGGTGCCACACACAGTATCAGGTACTAAGCCAGACTGGGTACTATCATCAGAGGCAGAGGGATGTCGACTGGACCCATGTCCATGCTGGTACTGGCCAGAGCCATGTGCACGTGGTCATCTAGGATGGTCTGTTGACAGCCCAGCCCCAACATTGCTGGGGCTGGTACTGCCACTACGGGAGCGGCTGGGACTTGTGTGTCATCTGCGATGACTGCCAGCTGATGATGTTTCTGGCATACATCCACGTCGACATCTCAGCCATCCTGCACTGTCCTGGCACATGGACATTACATTGCGGAGGACATCTAGTGTCTCCCCCCAACATCTATCAATGACCTCGGTGTAATTACGGATGGCACTGGCAAGGTCACAGATATTGTCATTGATAGTGGTGTTGTGAGCCCTCTGCGCCCTTAGTCCCTGCTTGGTGTACCATTCCATACGTGCCTGTGCCTGCATTACAGCCCGGAACATACCTGAGATTGTGAGACCTGTGGAGGCACGTCTGCCAGGGGCATTATGACCAGCAGTGCTCCCACGAGAACCCTTTGACATATGCCTATGTGGTACTGTTCCAGGTGTCTGGGTATGGCTGCTGTATGGGGTTGCATGTGCCATAGATACCACACTATCCTGGTCAATGCCTACTGTATGCTGTTCCTCCGCTAAGGCCATTGGTGTTGAGGGATGTATCGGCAGTATGAATGTACGCATAAATGGGGTGGACAGCTGTGTACTGTCGATTGGCGGACCAATGACAGACACTGACAAACCTGCCTGTGCTACTACACATGTGTCATCATGTCCACTATTTGTGGCAGTGACTTCAGGTTCCCTGCTGCACTCATCCAACAATACCTCAGCACCTGTGAGAGGAAGACAGAAAACACACTTCACAATCTGTACAGGATGTTAGCACACATGAACACATGAACACATGCACACATGAACACATGCACGCATGAACACATGCACACATGCACACATAAACACATGCACACATGAACACATGAACACATGCACACATGAACACATGCACACAAATACACTACTCAGTCAAGTTGACATACACACACACACACACACACACACACACACACACACACACACACACACACACACACACACCAACAGCAATACGGAAAATATTAATTAGTGGTTGATGGTGGAGTACAGTATCACAAGCCAAAGAGTCCTATCACATGTGTCAGCATGCAGGATGTGTGTTGCTCAACAGCATGCAGTGTGAGTGTGAAGAGTCCTTGTTGATAACAGTATACATGTCGTTGATGCATGTGTGTTGTTCAATGATTGGCCTCACCCTGGAACACAATGTGTACATGGACACAACATTGCTGTGCAAGTCTAAAATGCTTTCCCAATGTCTTGAGCACCATCACTCATAGGTATACATACCATGGCCGGATGCACACAACTGTCAGGTGTATAGCAATGAATGCTATGTGTAGTACTGTAGTTGCTGTAACTGGATGTAGTGCAGTACCATGAGCCATCATCAGGCAGCATCATGTGGTCACTCAAGGCCACTAATGTATGTCACACTGGCAACTATCTTGCTGTACCTGACCTGCACCAGTTTGGCTGCATTAACCATTTCACAGCCAGTTGTTACATGGGTATATAAGGTGTTCAATAGGGAGCATTGCCTAACATGAATGTGTTGTGTGTTGAAGTGTGTCACACCACCCCATGATAGGCCTCTACCCCTCAGGTATAGTATGCGTGCTGTGTTGATAACATTTGGGATATTGGAGTATGACCTTACAGCAGGTGTCTACATATGCCATGTGTATCATATTAACACTTACTGCATATGACAAAGTGGTGTATGTTGTGTGCATGTGTATTGACTCTGCCTATACAATGCCCACTACAGTGTACCACAATTGGTTGGGATGCTCTGTGTATTGCATGTGTTTGAGGTGGCGACTCATGTTCCTGGTATGTGCATAGTCCCACAGAGAATATGCAGAGCATGCATTATGTGTAGGTGTTTTACATGTGTATATGGCCTACAAGTCTCCTATGACATGCACATGTTATATACTATATTAAATGTAGAACACTCACTAGCATGGGTCTGCTGTCTTGCTATCACACTAGAGGGACCTACAAGGATATGAGACAGTTTGTCAGTGTCAACAACTATGGCATTGCTGCTGTGTGTTTGCAATTTTACAGTAGTACAAGAGGTGACAATCACAAGCATACAAATTATGTTCCAAATTATCAGTGTTGCATGACACCAGGCTCCACATCTTCTGAATACACAGTACACATCTGATAAATGCATGTTCTAACAATTGAGCTAACAGTAGTCTACAGATATGCCATGTTACCTGCACGCTCTGTATCTATGTGCTGGGTGACTCCAGCCTCCATGATGACACATGTCTGTTGTACTGGTTGGCCAGGAGCCACCACGCTGAGGAGCAGCTCTTACACTCTGGTGAGGGGGGAGGTGTTGCTGCACCACCACCTGTGGAAAGCTGTAGCCTGTGGACATCGGAGGCATGCTGCCGGACATGTCTGATTAAATCACTGCAGTGATGGCGTACCTGCTCATAAGTCCGGTTATGCATGCCTACATCATTCACCCGATGGACAACATCCTGCCACAGTGCAGTGCGCCCATGCTGGTCCTGGCTGGATCCGGAGAACAGCAGGTTGTGATGATGTATCAGGGCATCAAAGATGACTTCCTCCTCCTCAGGGGAATAGGCAGGTTTCCTGTTGTGAGACATACCCCTGGAAGACAATGAAACAGTAATTGTGAGCAAGTCCTGTGGCACACTTATCATGCTAAAGTCCAGACATCAATGAAATGCCATATATAGCAACCTATTGGCTGTCAGTAGATACACACTTTTAATACCACAGATGACTGCTCAGCCCACAACTGCCTGACAGTGCCATGTGCTGCACAGCAACAAAGTGACACCAGTATGTAAGACTATACAACAGTACATGGCACACTGTATGTGACACAATGCACCACCTAGCCACAGGAGGTGTATATGAAGCTAATGCATGCAGACATTTGTCATCCATTGAAATTAATGTAAAGTACAGTTACAGTACTACCAGTACACCACGCTACTTGTTGATAGCAAACCCCTCAGTAACATATGTGCACATTCATCACTATAGGTGGCATACTGCTGTACTACACTATACATGTTGCTAGATATGCACTTATATCCTGTGACACACATACCACCAAGGCCATGTTACAGGCATACCCACACACACACATCAGACATACCTACAAGACACAAAGGTATGGCAACCCAGATTAGTTTTACCTATGTAACATATAGTACTGTGTGTCAGCACCTACAAAACCTCATACCTGAGGTATGTAATGTGTGAGGACTACAGGTAACAAACAAAACAGTGTTTCCAAGCAATGTGGATATAAACCATACTGTGCTGTTTAGGCTTACAGCTTCAGATAGTACTACAGTTCATACAGGATTTGTATTCACTAGTGTTAACAATCAATAAGCATACATGTACTGCTTTAGCCTACAATGGCATACTCCGGTCAACAGCATGAGACTACGTCACATTGTATGCCATACTACTTTTCTTGCCTAGCAATAGCATATGTATCATTTGCTGGGATTAGAGCTATGACACTACATACCATGATATACACAGTTTCCCACTAGGCTATCACACATATACACAACTTTGACACATTTGCCTACACATTCACCATCACACCCAGTCAACCTCACATAGCAAGTAATGCAACAAGTACATGCGTGTGTGTATCGGGTCCTCTGTAGCTAATAGGCTATTATCCGTAGGGCCTATGGAAGCCTAGCCATATGATACCCTGTCCTTCAACACCCATGTAATGTAGGTTCATGTGCCCCTGTCATGCAGAGCCACAGAGGTGATTCCCAGGTTGTGTTTCCTATCTCACATCCAGTCATCATGATTATTCATGACAACTGCTAATGAGGACCTTTATTTGCTATTGATAGGTAGTTAGTTCCAGAGTATGGTATGTGTCTGAGATGATAATGTACCATTCCAGCATGTTCTGCTTTTTGACGTTACAGGGTTTAGATCAGTACAGTGTGTAGCTTGTATGGAGTTTAATCTGTTTATATGGAGCATGTCCAACACCTGTGGGTTTGGCATAGCTTTGTATGTTAGGCAGAGGTTGCCTCTGGGTAGGCGGTATGCAACACAGTGTAGCTGTGGTTTTGTAAGACAGTCTGCATAGGGCATCTGTTTGAGTCTGGTAATACTCTTTGTGAGGTATGTGTCCGGCGTCTACAGTCACTGTGGATGTCTTCTGAGGTACATACCATCAGGGCCAATGTACTCTATGATGGGTGTTATGACTGATGAGTACAGTGGAACACTGACCTCTTTTTCCATGGATGACACACGTTTTCTGATGACATATGGACCGTACTCAGTTTACATGACTAGTGTGGCACTATGATTATCAATAGGGACACTACTGTCCACCTGTGTCCTGTAGTCTCTTATCACACTTTTGGTGTTGAGTAGACTACCACCTATGTGGTAGTTCATAGGTACAGGGATTTTAACAAAAGGGATGGAAATACGTTTACAACATTGAGCTTGAGCGTACATATGAACATCCATTGGTGTACATATAGATATACATATAGGCACATATACAGTCCACCTGTCATAGTGTGAATATCAATTATGCAAAGCTTGAGATGGATGCAGTTATGTAATGATATTGCACAGTCTTGTGCAAATGCATGGAAGGTATTCTCAGCCCATGCATCTTTAGCAGGACCCCCTATCTGGAAGACTAAAAATCTAACAAATCATACCCATGGCGTTTAAACACCACATGTCATATGCCAGCTTGTATGCTGTCTTGTTTGCCACACACTACAACCTACATATAAATAAGCACATAACAACCTGCACCAACATATAAATGTCCACCCTTCACAAACAGTTGCAGTATGTCCCTTGCTCTATGCACATGTTCAGATGCTAATTTATCAGGCACATAAATATCTCTCCATATGTGTGTGCCATACACACACAGGGTCCACACTGTTGTAAGTCCGTACACCTCACCGATGACCTGTTGGGCCTTGCTACAACATGGACAGTTGTCACATGTATGCATACAGTAATAGTACAGGGAGCATATATAGCTGCAAATGCTAACATTACTATACTAGCCTGGTATAGCAGTTGCCAATGCTAAGCTACACATTATGTGACTATCATGCATGTCTTACTTTGTCACATTCAAGTTTATATAGGTGTTTGCACTACTCCCCCAAACTGCCATTATACGCAGTACTGTACAGACCATAGATAACATGTTCAGATGTTCGACATATAATGCTGAGCTACATATGTCACAGTTATGTCCTACTGCACACAGCTACACACTAATTTGTCCATGGCAGTAGTTATGCATGGCATCACTGCATACATACCTACTGCTGCCACATATGCATGTTTCAGAGTATGTACAGTACTATTCATAATCATCTACTACTTGCCGGTAACTACAAATCTGTTACACACCTGTTACTCACTTTCAGGTCCATCTGTGTATGCTTTGACAATTTCTTTTTTTATTTGTTAAGTAAAGCTTTTTACTTAAGTTTTATTATTGGTTATTAATTACATTTTTTTCTTAATTAATATATTTAGGTTATAATTAAGTAAATATATTTTTACTTAATTAAAGATTTCTTTATTAAGTAATAAAGTTTGTCACTACTCTCCAGGAGTTCTAGAGTTGCTGTGGGGATAGCAAGTACAGTCTGCTTTTATAGGTATCTGCACATGTGCATGTGATGCCCTCTGCACCAATTGGTGCCCAGCATTTGGTAAATGCATACAGCATGCTGTGTGGTAATTGCAGTACTCACTGTCATAGCAACCCAGTGCTATAAATTGCTAAGGTATGTAGGCATAGCCCTTTCAGATTTCCAGAGTGGGGCCCATGCTTGTTTGCTGTGGACACTGTTGTGTAAGTCAGAAGGTTGGTATACTTCTTATATATAGGTGTAGACAGTGATGTACATGTTGTACTCAGACCTGACTATTGCCACTTGCAGTACAGAGCTATCAGTGTAGAGTTTAACTCACCCCTACAAATGCTTACACAGCATTTATGTGACTAAGTAGTTTCTTTTCTACTCATATAATTAACTGCCATACAAACATAGTTATTGAGAAGTATTCTTTTGGCACATGAACTGTTTGTGAACTGTTATACTGTGAATATTAATGTACTCACTTCTGCAGGGTTTGTGGTTTTATTGTTGACATTAGCACAGGGTTCACAGGACAACTGGACAATTCCAGTACTGTGTATGCCTACCTACATCCTTGGTAGACCCTAAACACACAAGTGTATTTAAATTGTGGGTTGGGGGGTGCTGACATACAGAGATCATTATGTATTATTGTGTGAATGCTATCTTACTGGACTTAAAGGATTGGTGTGTACCTGTTAGTTTATCAAGGCAGGTGGTCTGTCTGCATAGTTCCCAACTGTGAACCTATCCAGATGGTAGTCAAATGTTACACTGTTATTCTTTGTCTGTGCAACCCACAGGTGTTTTCATCACTGGTACAATGGCATTGTTACAGTCAGTTGCTACCAGTACATGGCTACATCCTTTGGCATT
Source organism: Protopterus annectens (assembly GCF_019279795.1). Taxonomy (NCBI): domain Eukaryota; kingdom Metazoa; phylum Chordata; order Ceratodontiformes; family Protopteridae; genus Protopterus; species Protopterus annectens. Next base: position 1,423,645,540 of record NC_056743.1, read on the forward strand.
TCTGTGTTGTACTCCTACATAAGGGTAAGCTTGTGGAGGTCCTAACAAAGCTATTTGCAGAGTGTGTAACAGCAGAATAGCTGATATGCCTGTGTGTTTGTGCCTCTGCCAGGCCTATGAAACACTCAGATACATCTTTGCATGGAATCAGGGATAGGTAGTTAAAAGTGAGGTACACCTTACACATAATAGAGACAGTAAGTGTAGACTTGAGTAAAGCAGTGCATATGGATTAGTACTCCTTTTATGAAGTACAAGTGGTGTCTACTGTTATTATTGTCAGTATTCATTGTGTAATACCCCACCTTTCTGACTGACGTCGGTACTTTTCAGTGGGATTCAGATGGACACAGCTAAAATATGTTTCACAATCAGGGTCATCCCTGTAAAGTAGTCACAGTTAGGTAGTATGGCCTCTGCCCTAATCAGATATGCCACTGTTTGTCCTGCTATGATATTGTGTGGGGGTTGTAAAGTGCCTCTGTAACATTATTTGCTGCTAGAATGGCTGCTTCTCATATCACACTCATGTAATGCATTCCACAACAATTGCTGGTAAAGAAACACAGAACAAGCTTTGTGTTATGGCCTTCCTATTTTTCCTGTACATTCAGTCATTGCAATGCATGATATATTTATTTCAGCACCAGGTTATTGTATGTCTGCTGTGGCTTAGTAGTAATTCATGCGGTCTAGTGTGTCAATGGTCTGGGATTCGAGACTGACAGAGATATTTTATTTTGCTGCTGACCAGAACAAGGGCCCTGACATAGAGTGACTAAGGCACTTTTAAGCAGCTGTAAGCGGGTTTGCATGGGTTTGCACGACACTTAGCAATACTAAGCTAAGCGCACACATGCACACACTCGCTTAATCCCGCTTACTACTGCTTAAAAGTGCTTATTCCCGCTAACCCCTGCACTAATTTCTTTGAAAGAAAAGAAAATGGGGAGATAGGAAAGTGGTGAAAAAGGGGGCACAAAGAGGGAAAGACAGTAGGGAAACAAGCTTGGGATGTGCAGGATGGGTGTAGGGAAGGTCCATAGCTGCCCATTTCTTTACCAGCAACAGCTGTGCATGTGCAATAACTTTGGAGTGATATTTGAAACCTTCCACCCCTGAGAGAGGGGTGAGGACAACAAAGTATGTTGTACTGCCAATTGGAATTATCAGTTTACATGTCCAGCGGGCATGTGTGCGAAATGGGCAGCTATGTATGGGGCGTAATTTTTTGTGGGTACAGATTGCCCTTTTTTTTTTTCAGCTGAGAGTGGAAAGTGAGGTAGAGGAAGTAGGTATATTTGGGGAGGTAGGTTGGGGAGGTAAACAGACAAGACAAACAAGACGCATACAGGGGCGATGTATGACACATGGCATGGGTGAACACAATTGACGGGGACGGATGTTTGGAAATCGCAAGCCCATGAGCCCACAGATGGTAACAATGGAACTGAGATCCCCACCCATGGGCAGTCACCACTGCACATTCACAGCCTCGAGGGTGGCTGTGCTGGGGACTGTGTAGGATGGGCAGGCTCACCTGTGAGACGCGCCACTCTCGCCTCGAGCTGGCGTAGGGGATCAGTGACTGAATGCTGGATCTCCCTACACACCACAACCTGGACCCTTCGAAGGGTGACAGGTGGCCCATCTCCACCCACATTTGCACAGAGGGGATGAGCAGCATCCCCTGCAGTGCTTCCACCCAAAGGTGGCACAGGACCAATGGAGGAGAGGAGCCTGGGCTGGGCACCGGACCTGCTGGTGCCAGGTGCACTCGCCAGCTGAGGAGGGACTGGTGGGTCCGCTGGGACCGGCCTTCCCATACATTCTGTGATTAGGTGTGTTTAATTACAACATAAACAACAGCATTCCAAATTAGTTGTAACAGCATGCAGTAATATTCCCATTAACCCAACACACCAAGGTTCCAACAGTTGAACAGCAAGCATAACACATGCATATATTGAACAACAGTGGACATTCCAACAGCATGCAGGGATGATTGGTGGCAACAGGACACCATGATTGTGGTGTTTGAACAGGGCACATGCATCAAAGTGAATGCAAATATTTATAGAACAACAGGACATATGTCCCAAAAAATGTTTTGAGATTACACATACCCATTGAGTTGTGGAATTGCATTGTTTATGCACATACAGTAGGGTGTAGAAAGAAACCTCAATTAACATCTTATAAGTACTTTTTCCTCTACACTACATTCCTATTGACTGCAGGTGTATATCCCCTACATGTATTATTACACTTGGCAACATGCATTAGGTTGTGTAATGGGTTTGGCTAGTTCATTACATACCTGACCTATATCTGACATACTAACTGTTGAAGATGCAGATGCTACTGCTTCATATTTATTGATTGTATTTATATTTCTTTATCTACATATCTGGATGTGTTCACATGACATTTTCAGTTAGATTTGTACAGCACCCTACATTTCATGTAGCACACTCACATTTCTAGGGATCTAATTAACAAGCTACTCATGTGCCAGATTTACTTATGCATGCCAGCCAGTAACTGACTGTTGAGAACTGTATATATACTTCACAGCTACTGGCACTTCTATCAACCACTTTAGATGGGACTGCCCAACTGTGGGTTGCCAGCACTTATTAAAATGGTACTATTTGTATAATGCAAGGGTACAACAACATTTCAAAGTAAGTGACACAGACACACTCCAGGTTTTATACCTTTATTAATTACATTACACATTTTTCCACAGGCTCTCTCCTTTATTTGATATTACAGTGCATATGGAAGACATATTCAAGACATATTATACCTTTATTAATAGGTTGGAACACTCTTTTTCAGGCTCGCTCACTTATTTTATATGACAGTACACGCAGAGATATTATTCCGGACATATTTTACCTTTCTTAATGGGTTACTACACTCTTTTTCTGGCTCTCTGACTTATTTTATATAAAAGTACATGCAGAGGAATTATTCAGGGCATTTTATGGCTGTATTATTGGGCTATAACACTTTCTTTCAGGCTCTCTCATTTATTTTATATAACAATACATGCAGAATAATTACTAACCTGCCTGGTGATGCAGCCTATCTGCATAGGCTTGCTGATTTGCAGCACAGACACCTGCAGCTGTGAAGTAAATAAAGGGAAATTGAGACATACTTATCCATTATACAGAATCAATTAGCATGTCTTACATACTGCATTCAATGGCTACCTACTCAGTATTGGGGCATCTTGCATCCCACTGGCCTCCTGTATCCATTGGTTCAGTAGGTCCTGCTTCCGTCTCTTCAAGTCTGCGTGGTGGTGCCGGACCTGCTCACCAGTCCGAGAAATGCCTGTAACACTGGTGAGGTCATGAGCTAACCAGTTACAAGCCTCTGCCTTGTACTCCAACCCTTGGAACTGGCCCTGCAGGAGTCTTGACTCATGATGGTGGACAAGGAGCCAAACCATGTATTTCGACTCCTTGATTGCCCAACGTTGCACTCTAAAGCATGTACCCTCTCCAGCACTAGCCATTCTAACTGCAGATAGGAGGTACAATCAGTTATGGCAAGTATTCCCACCTATGGGGCTTAAATATGCCGCATTTCCCACACTTTTTTGTGATTGGCCATTTTTGAAAATTCTCGGCTGACTGCAGACCTGCTTGGTAATGGTTAATCTACCATTTATAAGTATATGTATGTTAACAGTGGTTATTTATCCTAAGCTGTCATGGCTTGGTGGTTCAGTACTTTGATAATGGTGCACAGAGTCCTGGGTTCAAACCTTGTCATTGCATTTTATTTTACTACTGTCCAGACAGGCTAGGGGGTATGGCTGTGTTTAGGCAACTTTGCTCTACGTTGCTCCACATTGCCCTATGGTGCGCTGGACTGGTTGGCGCGGCGCGCACCTCAGCGCAAACCAATTGCGCTGGATAAAGCGCTATTTAGCTATGGGCAACTCTACTGTGCTGGGTAAAGCACTGCTTAAGTACGGGCAACTATACTGCACTGGCTAAAGTGCTGCTTAACTATGGGCAACTATATTGCGCTGGATAAAGCGCTTCTTAACTACAGGCAATTATATGTCAGGATCCTTTATAAATATATATTTTGTTCACTGATACATAGGCCATTTCAATGCTTTTTAATAAAATTTTAATCATATATGTCAGGAATTATTTCATATACTAATTTAGAACATAAATAGGAAGGGGAGTGGCGGGACTCAAACCGTGAATTTGTGCGAACGCTCTACCATTACTCTATTGCTATTTGGTGTAATTTGCATAAACATTCCTGCTTATGCTCTTTCCATGTTGGGATTGCTAACTGCAGCTAAGCAATGAGCACACCCGCACACACACGCGCAAATACGGGCAGCTATATCGAGAATTAGAAAAAAAAAATAATGTTTTACTTTTTATAACTGTGCTGGAGGTTTACAATGTCAGGGAGTGTGGTGTTGGGTTCATGGACATTTGAGCGGACTCGCTCTTGTGTGTTGACATTTTGCATTTTGGACACTTGCAGAGGCGTGGACCTTTAGACTGCTCGGCAGTCGGACACGCCCCCTGCTTTCCTGCATGGTCCGTGTTAGACTTGGAGTTGAGTCAGCATGCCCTCATGAATATTCATGGCACGCTGACATCATGCCATTCAACTGCAGCCTTCGAGTAAGACTTATTTAGTCTTACACGGAGGGTTCGTGAATCTGGGGGTGTGTTTGAAGTATTGAACATTGTAACAGAAATAAAATAACTAGAAGTGGGATATTTTTAAAAGGAAAAGAGCAAATTACGTAAGAGTAAATGGAAATTGTAGGAACAATACATGCAAAATAATATGCTGAAGGAGGAGTGAGTTTTAAGGGAAGGCAGAAACTGAGCAATTTAGTTAATGTTGGTTGATGATAGCTGAAAAAGAACATATGTGACACAATGTACATAACTGGAAGTATGTATTTGTTTTTTGTTATATTAATTTATCTTTCTCTTAAGTTATAATTTAATAAAGGTATTAAATAATTTAGATTTATTTTACTTCATAAAGTTCTTCATAAAATGTATATTAATTCACATTCTCTTGTTTTGTCAATGTATCAAGTTTATTGTACTAATATGTTAGTAGAACACGGACATTTGCCCTTGTCTTTGATTGCTGGCAGTTACTGAATTTGCAACAGCTACAAGTGCAGAATATACCTTTCATTTGTCTAGTGTTTCTCAGAACATTTATAGTTTCCATTATATTTGTGGCCTGTTCCTCATAAATTTGGGATTTTTGAACAAAATATTAATGATCACAGTCTCTAAATAATGACTAATATCTGAGTTTCAGATTTCTTATCTTTCAGAAAATACACATTAATTCAAAGTCTTTTATTCCATTAACTGTATTGGTTTATAAGAGCAATATTTAAAATCTGTCCTTAATTTTAGGCCTTTGTTTCCCACCCCTGTTGTTTCTGCCTTTATCTAGAATTCTTGTGTCAAGTGGTTGAGAAGTACTGTGTAAAAGTACATGGCAGTGCAGGACATTTATTTACTTATTTTTGTTATTCTTATAGCAGAATCAGAAAAAAGACAAAGTCAGGCCAAGAGCCTAAAGGAAGGAGTAACAAATATAGAGAAGAGAGAGACCAGAAAGAAGTTGATTGAATTAAGTGGGAAGGAATATGAAGTTGTAAAGATCGCAGTCAACACTGAAATGGATCTTCTTTGTGCTAACCCTCAGCTACTTTGGCCCTTTGCTTATATAGAGGACTGCCTGTCATTTCATAGCCCCACAATGTGATTTTAGTCTGGAGGTGCGTGTGTGTGTGTGTGTGTGTGTGTGTGTGTGTGTGTGTGTGTGTGTGTGTGTGTGTGTGTGTGTGTGTGTGTGTGTGTGTGTGTGTGTGTGTGTGTGTGTGTGTGTGTGTGTGTGTGTGTGCAGTCCTTTGTTTCAGTGACTAACTGTGTACTTACAATATTAACACCATATTAAAATATGCCGAATGGTTAAAAAAATACCTAGACCCACTTTCACTATGTTACATGACAGCATTTACTACAGCTATATTTATTTATTTATTTTATTTACCATTTGTTTGTAAGCTGCAGTGGTGCCTCACAGCAAGAGGTTCTCCCATTCGATTCTCGGCTGGAGCGCCTTCTGTGTGGAATCTGCATGTCCTCCCCACAGTTGATTGGTGTTTGAAAGACATGCGTAGAATGGGCGTGCCTTCGCTGAAGGTAGGGCGTCGAGCTGGCACCCGTAAAAAATCTACTGCCAATCATTAGCAGACCAGAGTTCTGCTGTGGTGACCCCTAAATGGGAAAAGCAGAAAGAAGAAGAAGATTTAATATTTGTTTACTGGGAAAGTCTGACTGGTACAGGGACCATTTTCAGCTGATGCCTCAGGAGAAATGCTCCTGATGCACATACTTTCATCTTGCAGTACATCTACTGACTTTACTGCATGAAATTAGAAGGTAGATTGGTGGACTGTCACCCTACTGCATGGTGCTATCATGAACTTCATGGGAGGCTTAGAAAAGAAAAAGTTAAATTCCTGTGTCACATGAGTTTGTTTCCTGAGGTTTGTGGTGAGTAAGCTTGTTGTTCTATTCTGTATATACAGTGAGTCATAAATGTGCACTATCCAAGTGTGTGTGTGTGTGTGTGTGCGTGTGTGTGTGTGTGTGTGTGTGTGTGTGTGTGTGTGTGTGTGTGTGTGTGTGTGTGTGTGTGTGTGTGTGTGTGTGTGTGTGTGTGTGTGTGTGTGTGTGTGTGTGTGAGTGTCATACCTCTCAACCTGGAAACATCAACAATCTGGACAAAGGCCCATGAAAAGTATGTACAACTGGCCAAAAATCTGGATTCTGATTAACATAAAATGTGCATACATAATTATGTAACCCCAACCACCCCAATGGAATTGTGGGATGTCTACATACAAATGCAAATTGAAGAACAGACAAATTATTAAACATAAAATATAACCAGAACAATGGCGTTTTATTTATATTAACATGTGAGCTTGTATCAAACTTTGAACTTTTATAAAAAGTTAATAAAATTAATTGCTAGTAACCTGTTATTCTAACAACATTCTAAGTTTATAGGAACAATATTTGAAATTTGTTCCTATTTTTGGGTCTTTGCCCCATCCCCAGTATTTAAGGCTTTATCCAGATTTCTTGTGTTAGGAAGCTGAGCGGTATGATAGGGAGAATATGCAGACCACCACAAATGGATGTCAGGAACAGAACCTACAATCTTAGAGATGCAAGGCTTCAATACTAACCATCAGTTTTAATATTAATTGTATGTTGCTATCTTTGACTGTAGCACACTCACTCTTTAAACTGTGAACCTACAATAACTATGATATAACATCCTAAAACAAGGAAATACCACTACTGAAAATAGTCATAACAGTTTATGCAACTTACTCTAGCTTTGAACTAAATAATAACTGATGCTTGAGTCTCAGATGGCATATTCTTTAGAAAAATACATGTTAAGTAAAACCTAATATTCTTTCATTATTCTATCTGGTTTTCAAGGACTACACCTACCAAACCAAAGTGTGACTTTTTGTACACTCACAGGCACTATTTGATAAATAATACAAAATGAGTCTTGGGCCAGACTACTGAATTTAACATGCAAATGTATCATTTGAAAAAATGTGACTTCCAGCATGGTGAAGCTGAACCACATTTTATTATTATCTTTTGTTATTACTGGTGGAGGATGGAGGCTGCCTACACAAAACTTAAACACCTCAAAAACTGAGACTACAAGGCTCTCGACTGCCATAAACATCATATCACACTCGGAGTCCTTAAAATGAAATAATCGTATATAGCCATGGAGAAAACAAGAATGCTAGTGTAATATTATTAAACGATGTTCAAATGACATCAGTTCAATGTCCAACATTTTAGTAGGCAGAAGTTACAAAACTACAAATCACTGCTTCGTGCAGTTAACACTCACCTCGGCACTCTCTTTTCTTCTTGCATTTCAACCTTTCAGTGTTACCCTAAACCATTCATGAAGATAAAGATAAACCTGCGGTCTGAACATGGAAACAAGTTATCATCTTACAAAACAGTGTAAAAACATGCGTATCATCTTATTAATCTTTAATAATAGTGCTATGGAAGGTTCACTCTAGTTGTATGCATATCATTCTAAGTTGAAAGTGAAAGCAGCAAAGTGAGTATTTTCAGTAAAAAATATTAAGTTACCCCAGCTTTTAAATCTTGGTAGTGTCGTGCAGGTTGGAAAAGAAGAGTTCACTTTTCTACTAAATGTATAGCTTGTTAACTCCTGTATTGTATGCCACCTCTGCATGTTTTACAGAAAGCAGTTGCTTAAAAAAAATTACACGTTTTTGCTTAGTCTTTCTGAACTGTTTATTAGATAGGTGCAGTAAGTGATTTTGATAGTCCCTTTAATTTAATCAGGCCATTAGTTAATCGGTTGCAATGACGCTGCATCAAATCATCTAGGTATTATTCAAACAAGCTTTGTCAACTGACCCAATTTTGTTTCCCTGCTCAAAAGGTTTATTATTTTATTGATAGGTAAATTTTCTGAGGCTCATTTTCAGGCATGAACTATTAACATTAAACAAAAAAAATGCTAAATTCAATAATAGCAATGCATAGATGGCTAAAATATAGCTTCTCAACTTAAATTCAGTTGGATAACTGTGTTAATGTGCTGTGAAATAATATAATTAAATTCATATATCATTGGGAATGACAGTTCTGATAAATCAGGAATTGAAGGGGCCACTTGGAAATTCGTGGCACCCATTATTTTGCCCTCAAAATCGATAAAGTGTTAGGAATTCGGTACGCTTGAGAGATATGGTGTGTGTGTGTCTGTGTTTGTGTGTATGTGTATGTGTGTGTGTGTGTGTGTGTGTGTGTGTGTGTGTGTGTGTGTGTGTGTGTGTGTGTGTGTGTGTGTGTGTGAGTGAGTGTATGTGATACCTCAAATAACCCAACACTAAGCTTTAAATTAGCTTTCATAGATACAAAATTATGTATTCCACTGGGAAGAAAGACTGGAAAATTCCATGCACAATAGCATATAATTATATCTGCAGTAGTGCATCATCCATGACAAGTGACTTTGCAACCATTTAAAGAACTTCCTCCTCAAAGAAGACAAAGACATCTGTTTCAAAAAGAGTCATATAACCTAGGTGCCTCTCAATTTCTCTACTCTCTCTTCTTTTGTTACTTGACTAACTCATTTCATCAGTACTATGGAACCATAGTGCTGTGAAATGATATGAACTATGCACTCTGTTAACCTGTATAAATGTGTTAATATGTTATTGACTTCTGCATTTTCTAACTTTGTATGCATCATGTTCTTGCTGTGCATTACTTCACCCTGTCTGTGTCTGTAAATGGTCAGTTTTGATCAGTACACTACCCCTAGGGATGTGACAGGACAGTGTCTTCTCTCATCCCTATTAAGTATGGAAGCACAGCTTTTCAGTATCAGTGTACAATTACAGCCTGGGATGCTATCTTAGTTGTGGCGGCATGTTCTTCCTTTGCTCATTTGGGCTTATCCAGGGAGTCCTTTTTTCTTCACATCTCCTGCTTTGAGAAAAATGTTCACAAGTTTATATTTTGAAGTTTTTCTCCCCATACATCCTTGATAAAGGAACCTTTGACTTGGCAGGACAAACAATATAATAAAATGAAATAAGCAAATGTAAAATGTGTTACTGAATGAAAATGACAAGCACAATTTAAAGATAAGAACTTTTGTGCAGTCATGGAACAATATTTGTTTTATTCATTTTCAGAATTATACCACCTGACTTTATGTACATTTTTACACCTGGGATACTGAGTAAGATCTGAATATGGGACTTGGTTTGAGTTACATGTTAATAAATTCTTCAGCTGGTTTTCAGTCAGCTATATTTATGTTATGTAGTGAAAAGTGTAGCTAACCCACAGCTGCAGGAATCATGTAGCACATCATAGCACAGCACAGGAGTTCTGGGTAGTACAGCATGAAGCAGGGGCTGTGTGTAAAGATGGCAGTAACTCTGATATTTGCAAACATGGCTTGCTGGGAGTTTATTAACAAAAATGCATCAAATATCAGAAGATCATCTAGGAACCCTAGCAAGGGCTGCTTTTTAGTAAAAGTTGTTCAGATGTTATTGTGACATGCAGTGAAGCCACAAGGGATGCCATCTGTGTTGTCATCATCCCTGTGACACATAGCAGCAGTGCAAGTGACAATGACTCAGTGGGGTTGCCAAATTTCTTTCCTTTATCTCAGTGTGAGTCTGATGTGTCTGATGACTGTCCATCAGTCCTTCAATCATGTCACATGAGTGTCTCTGATGATTACAAGAATCCAGCAGTGCACTTACTACAGAAAACAGTGCTAGGAAATGCCCATTTGTTGAGTAATTCAGTACTCTTGTTCATTTTCCAGTAGCTGAAAGGTAACCTGGGGTTCTATACAGAAAAATGAGAAAATATTCTGGTTTAATCACTTTCCTGCAATCTGAAAAACAAACCCTTCTTAAACGAATATTTAGTTTCAATCAAAAAATGAGCCCTCAAAATTAACTTTTTCCTGACATAAATAATGTGCATGCTATTATACAAATGTGTGATATGTTAGCTCCACATTTATCTAACTTAATAAGAAAAATATATATTTTTAGCATAAACTTCATCAGATTTGAAACATGAATATCATATTTCAGTCAATGAATACAGAATATTTAGCAAAGCTTCTGAAGCTGACATTGGCAGTAGCCAGAATAGTAAAGGCATATAAATGTGTTATTGGAAGAGACTGTAATTGTGCAAATTTCAAATAAGTCTGCAGGAAGACACTGTACAGCTGCTCCACCCAGCTCCCCCATTTGCTCTGATACTCTCCTTCCTGTCATGGAAATTCCATACAACTCCCTCCAGCAATATGTATTCCACTACTCATCATGGAACGAAATTCAAATGTCCCACCATGCTCTCAGTGAAATATTGCCTTCACATTTTTATATCACTGTATTTTTTTCACCTCAGGCTACATTGCAGTATCAAACATACATGTTCATCCATCATCACCACTGCAAACCTACATTCTGTTCTTTCATTACCAGATTGTTTATTTCTGTATTTCACATTTGATAACTGATTAAGTACACTGGTTCAAAGACCTTTTTAGGCACAACCTGGGCTTGAATGCCTGTAATTCAGATGTTGTGCAATTAGTTTACATAACCACAGTATAAAGCAACAATGTGTAAGATATTTGCATAAGTATATAAGCAAAATTCAGAAAGCACAGGAGTAAGAATAGCATCAGGGCAACATACCTAAAAGTAAAGCCCAGAATGTGCATTGATACGTAGCATAAGGTTCAGGAAATAATTCAGGGAGAAAAACTTATCCCTCCAAGAGAGATACATGGGTGCAAATGCTGGCCCTAAAGTACTGTAAGACTTTGCAACCTTGTGAATCTTATATGCAGAAGACCAGTGCTTGCTTCTGCTGAGCATCCTGGCACTCACATTTTCATACATGAAGACCTAAGGAGCTAGCAGGTACTAGCCTAAACATTGTAGAGGAGGGCAGCACAGACAGAAGATGAAATATCTAATTCCACCTTCCACCTCCATTTACATGAAATGTGGGTCAATCAGTCATCAACTGTTACATCTGTATACGAATTTTCAGCATTTACACATTCTGGTTTACTGTTCCAAGATTTACTGTTGTAAGCCTTGAGCATTCAACTTTTGTCAAGAGGAAAGTTTTAAAATAAGTAATCTTAACTTTTTCCAATCTCAAAGTAGCTTTTTAACTCATGAGCAATTTTAAAGGCATTTATGAATTTCTTGCCAACCTTGAGAAAATAATTAATAAATATACAGCTACATCAACAACCACAAGACAGTCACCAAAATATACTGAGGCCTATCCAATGTTTGATTTCTAAGTGATATAGCCTTTAACTTTTTATTCATGTGGTTCTGTAAGACAAAAACACACACATTAAAGTATAGCAGTGTCAGGTAGCCACCACAATATCCCATTTTTGAAATGTCAGCACTTGAAATTTCAGAATGCTTACAATCTGAAATACAGGAGAACACAGGAGAACAGCAAATTTCGAAAATCACTCTTCTTCTTAAAACTCCTTTTGGCAGGAGGTGGACAAGCCCCCCACCCCCCTCTGAATATATATATATATATATATATATATATATATATATATATATATATATATATATATATATATATATATATATATATATATATATATATATATATACATATACCAACTCTGAGATCACCATAACTCAGAGAAAAAAGAATATTATGAGAAATGGTGCCTTGGACTTAGTATACAGAAGTCCAATCTTTCATCCATTCAGTCTCCGTATTTTGGTTCTCACTCTAGCAGGTCCAGACATTTCAAATGGTTACCCACCACAACTGTAGATGGTACTGATTATTTCATTAATTGTTAACTCATCTACTTAATTTATGTCAGGGTCATATTTTTAAAAGATAAAAACTGTCATAGGTTCATAGGTACATAGGTAGGTACTAGGCTATCAGCCCAAGGTCCTATGTAAGCCTAGCCAGCAGGGTTCCATAGCTTACGCCACCCAAGAAAGTTATTTTCCTGTGCCACTGTCCAGCAGAGACACAGAAGTGATCCCCGGTGTGTATTTCCTATTTCCCATCCTGTCTTTGTTTATGAGTTCCATGATGATACGTTCCATGGCCTTGCAGACCAGGCTCATCAGGCTAATAGTTCACCATGGCAAGGTTGTGATTACTTTCTGGCACAAAACAGAGAAAATTAATTCTGGACAGTGTTCCAACCCATCACAGGACACACACACGCACACATACACACACACACATACACACACACACACACACACACACACACACACACACACACATAAAACACCTTTGAGCAATCTGAAGAATCATGAATTCACCAACACAAACAAGTGGTTCAAAAGTAGAGATGATAAATCAGCAAGCAAAGGAGAGTAGTATTGCTGGAATTTAACAAAGAAAAACAATAAGCAGGTTAACATATGACCGCACTGCAACAACAGCAAACAGGCACCAAAAAAAAAAAAAAAAAACAGTCATAGGACATACAGCTGTAAAATCATAGAATTTATTTATCACAACAAGGGAAGTGCTTTCACCACCATCCTGGTGGCTTCCTCAGACCATATATGATTTTACAGCAGTACATCCTGCAACCTTTATTTGTTTTGGTGCCTGATTGCTGGAATTTAATTAATTCTCAACTCTTGGTGAGTACCTTCATGAGGTGTACCCTGTTTTTCACAAAATCTCACCAAGATGACACTGATATATAGACTGTATTTTATAGAGCATATATCATGGATAGAAGTAGGATAAAAAATAAAAAAAGATAGCTGGGTGCCCAAGATAGAAAACTGATCCATAAAGATGACAGAATATACTATTGAAGATAAGAAAACAATTCTGTACTTTTATTATTATGCAAGAAGCTCAGAATTTTCAGACAGAAGATATACAACAAGATTAAGAGAGAAATTAGAAGAAAGAAAAGTAATTGCACAAGAAAAACTGTCAAAAGCTTCAAATGCAAATTTGCGTTTATTAATAAAACATATTTATGAAAAACATTATATAGACCAATTAAACCTTGGGCCATTTGGAAAAACAAGTGACTGAGGAAGTGTGAAAATATAAAAAACAAAATCTAGAGATTTTTGAAAAGTATAAAAAAAAATATGGACATGGGAAAATAGAGATATGATATGGCACAATATTTATGCAAATGAGAAAGCCAAATTAATCAATACAAAAAAAGCAGCCCCAAAGATATGCGAAGAGAAACACAGGCAAAGCCATCCAGATATAGAACATTTCACAATAACATCACAAAGAGCAAATGTAGATTAGAAGATTAGTAAAGCAGAACATAAAAAAATCGAAGCTGAAGTTATGAAATACCTGTGCAGTGAAGGAATTAGTGTAGAAAGTCTAACACATGTTATATCATAGCATGATGGCATGAGTCCCCCAAGTAAGGGGGATAAGGAGACATTTGAAGAAGAAATATGGTCATGGGAAAGAAAAAGAGGCTTAATACAGTGCAATAATTATGCAAAGGAGAAAGTTGTTGTTGTTGTTGTATCTTTCGGGCTTTTCCCGGTTAGGAGTCGCCATAGTGGAACTCCGGTCCGCTAATGATTGGCAGTAGATTTTTATGTACCGACTTGCCAGGCCTGATGCACAACCTTCAACGAAGAAAGTAAATCTAATCAATACAATAAGAGCAGCATAAATGATGATTTGAAGAGAAATACAGGCAAAGGCATCTGGATATGGAAAAGTTTACAATACAAAAATAAGAAAACAAAGAGGAAAAGTAGAAGAGAGGATTAGTAATGGAGAAGTTGAAGAAATAGAAACTGAGGTTATGAATTACCTGTGAAGTGAAGGATTTAGTGTAGAAAATCTAACTCAGATAATATCACAACAAGAGAGAGAGCAATGGATTCCCAAATTAAGGAGAGACCAGTGGAGTGGGAAACATCTGATCAGTTGACATATGAAGATACTTTGGAACCTTCCATAGGAAACCAGTACAAAAGTTCAGTTGGAGTTGCACAGCAAAGGAAGGAACAGGAAACTGTGGAAACTCTGATGCAGTCAATGTTGTGGAGTGATAGGCCAGTGAGTTCCCATATGAAAGAGCAATGGATGACACAGGATGAAACTGAAGAGAATTGGGTACATGAAGACTCTCTACAACTTTCTGTAGAATGCCTGCAGGAAAAGGAGAACAAAGAATGTGCCCTCAGTTTAGAAGAAAATGATCTAAGAGAGGAATTTAATAGAGATGGGCAGACATATTAAGATCAATGAGAGAATTAGACTGCAGAAAGTCAATAAAAACCAAATTGTTAGAAGTTTAATAAAACAAATGAACACAGTAATTAGCAAATACCACAAAATCCAGCAAACCCAAACAACTGAAAAACCACAAGACCAGCAGAAACAACAAAACCAAGTAGAAATGCAGAATTTATTAATACTCTAGCACCTTGGCTAAATAGCCTGCAAAGAGTAAAATAATTAAACAAACAGCATATACACACCAATCACTTACAATGAATTAAACAATTAACTATTTATACAATTAAACACAAACAAATATATTGAAATAAAACTTTCCAATTACATTCAATGTTCCGACCTAGGGGGAACAAGGTATTATATTTCAAAATAAACACGGATTCCTTATACAGCATTCTCTGTTTAATCTTCATTTTATTAACATGATTAAAATAAAGCTTCTCTAAAATAGCATCTTCAAAACCTGCAGGGTCATAGTTATACATTTTAAAGTGTTGTTTAATAGGACTTTCAGCTCTACATTTCTTTACATCTCTCATGTTCTTGTAACCTCAACTTAAAGTTTCTCTTACTTTCTCCCACATAAAAAAGACCACATGGACATTTTAGAGCATAAATAATGCTATTTGTGGTGCAACTATAGTTCTCATTCACTTGAAAAGATAAACCATTCATTTTTTGAAAAGTATTCACATTAAATTGACAAGAGCAGTAATTAGGATTGTCCATATAAATTCATGCACTATAACAGAAATAAATAGGATATACAACTGTGCAGCTAAATTAATAACACATAAAGTTTTATCACAAAAACACAGGGCAGTAAGGGAAAGGAAGGGGAGAAATCAAATAACAATATGGAAGCATCGATTGGAGAAAAACTATAAAGAAATTAAGACAAGAAGTGACACTGTTTGAACAGTATAGAAGAGGGAACAGATCAATAAAAATACTCAGAAAGGTAGACCTGATAAAAGCAACAAGCAGTATCAGAACAGATTAGGAATCATTGTGTACTGTCACAAATAGTAAACTAAAAATATCAGCACAAGCAGAAAAAAATTTGAAAATATGCAGATGAATAGAAAGGAAAAGTACAAAATAAGCAATTTATTGATGACCCCAAATGGCTTTACAGAGAATTAGGAAACACGGTAAAGGAATTGAAGCACCACTAAACTGAAAGAGAAATAGATACATTTATAGATACAAAATGCCGAATAGATATAAAAAATAAAAGAAAATAAAAAGTTCAAATGTACAGGATATGAAATGGGAAGAAGTGACTGCCAGAGAAATTGAAGCAAAGTTAAGAAAAGCTCCTAATTGGAAAATCCCAGGCCCAGATGCAGTACCCATCTTCTGGCTAAAAGTATTAATATCTTTGCATGAAGATTTAACCATGACTAATTTATATGCACACCCCAAACAGACACCAATCTATTTAACAACAGGAAAAACAATATTCCTACTTAAGAGGTACTTGTAAGCTATCCTAAAAACTATAGAACACTAACTTGCCTTCCAATGACGTATAAACTATACACTGGAATTGATGCCAACAGAGTTTATAGTCATTTAGAAGAAAACTCAATCAGGGCAATAGAACAAAAGGGTAACAAAAGAAACTCATATGGAACAAAGGATCATTTGTGGTTAAATAAAGTTATAATGGAGAACTGTAAAAAGGGGAAGAATCTAAGTATGGCATGGATAGACTGCAAAAAAGCATTTGACAGTATTGTACAATGCAAATTCATGGATAAAAGAGTACTTAAAATGTATAAGATACACCCTAGACTGATGAATTACATTATAGCGACTGTGAAACAGTGGCAAACCACTTTACAGTTAAGCCATGTTAAAGGACAAATTATTATTCCAGGTATAAAATTTCAAAGGGGAATATTCCAGGGTGACTGTCACTGTTTCCCTTTTGTCTTGCCCTTAACCCATTAAGGTGTCGACTTACATCATGGCTAAAATCTGGCTCTCAGAAAACAAGAAAGTATAAAGTTTTCTCATCTTCTTTTTGTGGATAATTTAAAACTGTATGGTTCATCAGATTAGAAACTAAAAGCACAACTGCAAGTGGTTAAAACTTTTTCAGATGATTTCAGATGATATAAAAATGTCATTTGGTCTTGATAAATGTACAAAAACTACCTTCAAAGCAGGAAAGCTGCAGCACCAAGAAAACATCAGCCTGGTACAGGAATGTGATATAAAAGAACTTGAGCAAGAGGGAGTGTATAATTATTTGGAATTAATGAAGGATCAACAATAAAACATGAATCTATGTGAATAAAACTTAGTAAGGAATTTTTGGAAGACTAAAATTAATATTGAAAACAGCACTGACATCTAGGAACAAGTCCAAGATATAAACCAATTTGATCTTCCTGTCCTAAGTTACAGTTTTGGAGTCACTGACTGACCCCAAAAGGTGTTGGATCAGTTGGACAGGAAAACAAGAAAGAAGCGTTATGCTTATCAAATGATCTATAAAAATCAGTGTATCCCAAGAATATATATCCCCTATGTTAAAAGGAGGTATGGGGCTCTTCAAAATTCATTACATGTATAGATCTGCAATGAAAGGACTGCATACATATTTGCTGACCTCACAAGACCCACACATAGTGAAAGTTTTAAAATATGAGGAGAATAAGTCTAAGATGACTTACCTGCTTAGTTTAGCAAAAGCATATTGGTGTCAAGTGGGAATGCAAATCAAACCGGAAGTAGATAAAAATCGGGCAGCAACTGATTGTATCAAAAAACAAAACAAAAAAATATAAGGTGAAGGATCAGATGAGAAAGCAAGAAATGTGGAAAATGCATAAATATAGTTGCAAGTATAAAAAAACTCTTGGAATAACCTCATGTTGATCAGTATTGAATGTAGGAATAGTTAAGGAGAGGTGAATTTAAACCAACAGATGAAAGGTAAATACTAGCGACCTAAGAAAGTGAACTATGTACACATTGGTTTACAAAGTCCATCGAACATGTGGGAGAAACAGACAAATGTAGGTTCTGTAAAACAGAATTGGAAACAGTCACACATCTTATTGCTGATTGTGATATACTAATGGCAGGAGGACTGTACACTGAAAGGGTCTATATTAAATCAGCAAACACTTAAAATAGTGAATGCTGATTTATCAATCCTTTAAAATCGAAACCTGAAAATCCTGAAGACACGGAACAGCGATTTTTTTCTCAGAGAAAAAAATTGCTGGGTCGTTTTTGGACTTTGCCATTTCCTCTGCTGTGGTGCGATCTCGGAGTTGATATATTTAAGTAGGGGGAGGTGTGAGGCCCCCCCCCCACATCAGGGGTGTGTGGTGGACGAAGCTCCCCGCTATATTTTGTGGTTTGAATTTTTTTTTTTGTGGAACAGTGATTTTTTTCCCCTTGGAAAAAATCTCTGTTCCGTGTCTTCGTGATTTTCAGATTTCAGTTATAAACGGTCGATAAATCAGTGTTTGCTGTTTTAAGCATTCGCTGATTTAATATAGACCCACACTGAAAGGCATAATAATGTGGCAAGATGGTTGCACTGGGGATTGTGCAAAGATTGTAATACTGAAGTAGCTGAAAAACATTGGAAACATGAGCCACAAAGCATTATGGAAAATTTTGAAGTTTATATCAAATGGGATCACCCATTACCAACAGTTCAAAAAATAACTGCGAGAAAAACAGATATAGTAGTCCATGAAAAGAAGACAAAAGTTGCATTTATCAATGAAATTGCTACACCCATTGACTACTGTAACTTACATACAGAGAAACACAAAGTCACAAAGTACCAGGATTTGCAAGCAGAAATGAGGGTAATGTGGAAGAAGGATATCCAGACAGTTCCAATAGTAGTAGGTGTGGTGTATTCAATGGACTGTGTTGTCTTGCCTTAGCTAGTGCTCTTTGGGGGCGGGGGAAAGTGCATGACGCAAGGGCGTGAGACAGGAAGTTGTTGTGTACTGTAGGTATGCTGGCCGGTCAATAAAGTTTGGAGTTGGTACCAACTGCACACAGTTGTCCCGCGTCTTCTTTCTAAGGTAAAAGAATACGACATGGTGTCAGAAGTGCTGTGTGGCTGTGCCTGGGCGTGCTGACCTCTTGCTGAAGACCGTACGAGTGGCCAAGTGACGTGGAGAGCGGACATGTCGGACGACGAGAATGGTCGGCAGCCACGAGCTAGAATCAACATGGCGGCTAGTGCTCCTAATGCTACATTCAGTATTCAGCCGCCAGAGCCCTTTGACTTCTCCAAACCCCACGAATGGACACGATGGATTCGCCGGTTTGAACGGTTCCGGCAGGCCAGTAATTTATCCTCCAACCCAGAGGGGAACCAGGTGAACACCCTGATATACTGTATGGGCGATGAGGCCGACGATGTCTTGAGAGGCCTCAAGCTAACCGAGGCAGAGCATCAGGAGTATGCCAAAGTGAAGGAGGGTTTTGAAAGATTTTTTATTGTCAAAAAGAACATTGTTTTTAACATGAAAACAAGAACTGAACGAGACTGTTGATGGTTTTGTTACTGCCCTGCATGCTTTAGCCGAACATTGCAGTTATGGGGCTGCACGAGCTTATAAGGGATAGAATTGTTGTGGGCTTGGCAGACACCAGACTGTCCGAGCGGATGCAGATGGAGAAAGAGTTGGACTTAGAGAGAGCTGTAAATATGGCCAGACAGTCGGAGGAGGTCAAGAAGCAGCAAACGGCCTTGCGGTGCGACAGTACCGCCCTGCAGTATAACGTGAATGCTGTGCAGACACCACTGGACGCCAGACGCAGGCCAGAGGCCTCGAAAGGTTGGGGTAAGCCTTTGGCACCGATTTTTCAGCGCCAGACGCCCGAGCTCGCAGTGTTACAGGTGTGGGGGCCATTTCACCATAGACTCCTATGCCCGGCGACTGCTGCAAGATGTGAAGAAGGGCCACTACCAGCGGTCTGCCGACAGTTCAAGGCGGTGCAGAGTATTGAGGAAGACGAGGAGCCGGGTGAGCGTGAAGAACAGGGGTTCTTCCTTGGTTCTGTCTCCTCCGGGAACCATTCCTGGATTGTGGAGGTGAAAATACAGGGCACACCTATGACTTTCAAGCTTGACACGCGGATGTTACTGTTATCTCCAAGTCAGACCTGCACAACTTGTTCAGTGGGAAGAATGCTCCTGTGCTCCAGCAGCCGGAGAAACCCTTGTTGGGTCCTGGAGGGATGCCACTGGAGGTTACAGGATCCTTGGAGCTTCAGCTTGGCTATGGGCAAAGACAGACGTGAGAAAGTGTACGTTGTAAAAGGACTCCGCATGCCGCTTTTAGGCCTTCCTGCTATTTTGGGGCTGGGCCTCCTGAAACGTGTTGATACTATCACCATGGAGTCTTTGAAGACCTCATACCTGGACTTATGCTCTGGGTTGGGGGTAGTGCAGCGAAAGTACCACATAAAGCTCCAG
Source organism: Protopterus annectens (assembly GCF_019279795.1). Classification (NCBI taxonomy): domain Eukaryota; kingdom Metazoa; phylum Chordata; order Ceratodontiformes; family Protopteridae; genus Protopterus; species Protopterus annectens. Next base: position 1,423,665,949 of record NC_056743.1, read on the forward strand.
CCAAAGGCGGTGCCATACTCTCTGAAGACTCCCAGGAGGATACCACTGCCATTGATGGGGAAAGTGAAAGAGGAGTTAATGAGGATGGAGGCGCTGGGTGTCGTTACCAGAATGGAAGAACCTACTGATTGGTGTGCAGGCATGGTGGTAGTCCCAAAGAAAGACAGTAACAGACTGAGACTATGTGTAGACTACACTAAGCTAAATGAATACGTATGCAGGGAAAGGTTCGTGCTGCCCTCGGTTGAGCAGAGTCTTGGGATGCTCGCTGGGGCGAAGGTGTTTAGCAAACTGGATGCAAATATGGGATTTTGGCAAATTCCTTTGTCAGAGGAGTCGGACCACATTCATAACCCCTTTTATTCAACCGCCTTCCCTTTGGCATTAATTCTGCACCCGAACACTTTCAACGCATGATGGCAGAGGTCATTGAAGGCTTAGAGGGTGTGATTTGTCACATGGACGATGTGTTGGTCTGGGGGCGTTGCCAGGAGGAGCACGATGCCCGGCTTCACGCGGTATTGAAGAGACTGGAAGAATCAGGTATTACGTTGAATGTAGGGAAATGTGACCTGTCGAGGGGCACAGTGACTTTCTTGGGCCATGTCATTACGAATGCTGGTATAAGCCCGGACCCAAGGAGGACCGTGTCCATCACGGAGATGGCGGCACCTGCTACAGTAGGAGAACTTAGGAGTTTCCTGGGCATGGTGAATCAGGTGGGGAAGTTCATCCCTCATTTGGCTGAGAGGGACAGAGCTTTGAGAGACTTATTATCAAAAAGGAACAGCTGGTACTGGGGTGGGGACCAGGAAAAGGCATTCAAGGACTTAAAAGAGGCCATCACCTCACCTCCAGTTTTGGCTGTGTATGACCCGGAGAGGGATGGTTTCCGATGCTTCTTCCTTTGGGTTAGGGAGTGTGTTGCAGCAACAATGGGAGGATGGCTGGAGACCCGTGGCATATGCATCAAGGTCACTCTCACCCACAGAGCAACGATACGCACAGGTTGAGAAAGAGGCCCTAGCGTCTACCTGGGCATGTGAACGCTTTCGAGATTACCTATTAGGCAAATCGTTCTGTCTAGACACTGATCACAAACCCCTGGTTTCATTGCTGGGAGGTCAGGCGCTGGATCTTCTACCGCCCAGAATCCAACGCTTTAGGATGAGATTGATGCAGTTCTCATACACGGTGCAGTACGCTCCAGGGAAATCACTGTGGGTGGCAGATGCCCTGTCACGTTCTCCACTTAAAACCAAGCTAACCCCGGAGGAAACGGAGCTAATTGAGGACACGGATATTTACGTGAACAGTATTGTGGAAAACATGCAGGTGAAGCCATCCTTCCTCCAAACACTACAGGAGCAGCTGAAAGCGGACAGTGTGTGTGCGCGGGTCATGGACTTGTGCAGCCAGGGGTGGCCGCTGTATGCGAACCAGGAACCCTTACTGAAGAGCTACTGGCCAGATCGGTCCACACTAACAGTGAAAGATGGGTTGCTTTTAAAAGATTCGCACCTTGTTATCCCCTCTGCCATGCGTAATGAGGTGTTGTTGAAATTACATGAGGGACATCAAGGCATCGTGAAGTGCAAAGCCAGAGCCTGTCAGACCGCCTGGTGGCCGGGACTTAGCCAGCAGATAAATGACATGGTTTTAAGATGCAGGACGTGCATCTCAGAGAGAAGGAATCCTCCTGAGCCCCTCATCCCAACAGAATGTCCTGACCGACCATGGCAAAGAGTGGGCGCAGATTTATTTGAATTAAAAGGTCACACTTACCTTCTTGCTGTGGACTACTTATCCAGGTTTCTTGAGATCGCATTGTTGAAACATAGCAAATCCAACGAGGTCATCACCCACCTAAAATCTTTCTTCGCTCGCCATGGTATCCCAGAGGTACTTGTGTCTGATAATGGACCTCAGTTTTCAGGGCAGTCTTTTGCGGCCTTTGCAACCGCTTATGGCTTCGAGCATGTCACTAGCAGCCCCAGGTTCCCGCAGAGTAACGGGGAGGCAGAACGTGCGGTGCAGACGGTGAAGAACCTGCTAAAAAAAAGTGCTGATCCGATGGCTCTCTTGGCGTACAGGACAACGCCACTGCAGAATGGTTATAGCCCTGCGGAACTTCTTATGGGACGACGGTTGCGGACCTCTCTTCCGATTCATCCTTCGCAGTTGGACCCTGTGCAGCCGGACTGGAGAAGGCTCAGGGGAAAGAGGGGGAGAAGAGGGTGTATAATGGCGAAAACTATAACAGACGCCATCGGGCGAGGCCGCTGGGGGATGTGTTGCCCGGTGACCAGGTGTGGGTGACAGATATGAAGACCCCAGGTACTGTAGAGCAAAAACATTATTCGCCGAGGTCATTCAAGGTGGATGTGCCCCAAGGGACTGTGCGGCGAAACCGTGTGCATTTGATTCCCCTATCTGAGCCTGACTGTGAATCAAACCCTGAGTGTCCGGAAAGTGTGCTAAGTAAGACCAATGAGGCCTTGCCATTTTGCAAGGACCCTCCCCCGGAACCCCGGGCACACAGTGATGTTGTGAGGACCAGATCAGGAAGAGTTATTAACAAGCCGGACCGTTTGGATCTGTGAAGATCAGTGTATAAATAACAATGTCATTTGGGGTTTATAGTAATCTGAATGTGGCTAAGTGAGCATTTGGTGTCAATGTACCAAGTTCGTAGTGAAGTGGAAGAAATTGAATAGATCTGGGTTTTGTGTTAAGTGAAAAGGGGCCTTGTGGAAAAGGAGATGTGGTGTATTCAATGGACTGTGTTGTCTTGCCTTAGCTAGTGCTCTTTGGGGGCGGGGGAAAGTGCATGACGCAAGGGCGTGAGACAGGAAGTTGTTGTGTACTGTAGGTATGCTGGCCGGTCAATAAAGTTTGGAGTTGGTACCAACTGCACACAGTTGTCCCGCGTCTTCTTTCTAAGGTAAAAGAATACGACAGTAGGAGCAATGGATCTTATAAAAAATAATTTACAAGTAATCTCCGTGGTATCCCCGAAGTCTCAAAACAACCCACTAAAGTGTAGTGTGTCTAAAAACAAAACAGTGTAAGAAACTTCTCTGTGTGGAAGATTTTCAGTCCATATATTTCTAGTTAATCACTGTATATTAATCAGATCAGACAATAGTAGTAGAAGTAGCGAACGTAAACTCGTCAAGTCAAAAAGTAATAATAGTACTCTCTCAGCACTCGCAATGTGCCCAGTAATGACTTCTTCTGCAATTCATACAGAGTTGCATGAATCAGTAATGGATCTACTTCAGTTGACCTAACTTCCATTTGCCTGACACTCATTTGACTGAGACCAAATCACCTAAACTTCACTTCACCTAAATTTCACTTGACCCAAAACTCATTTCACTGACAATGAGTACTGGCAGTGTGTAGAGCACTCTAAGGAAAGTAAAAGGTATATGTCCTGTTCCCCACTGTAGTGTGACCCTAGAATTATAATATATAGTTGGGGGTGTGTGGGAGGCACAGCCCACCACACTGAAGGGTGTAGGGGGCATAGCCCCCACCTAGTTTGATTTTATATTCTCTGGTTTGCTTTTATATTGTTCAGTGAAACCAAACTACATGGGGGGCTGTGCCCCCCACACACCCCCTAACTATATATTCTAACTCCAGGGTCGCACTACAGTGGGAAAAAGGCATATACCTTTTATTTGCCTTACAGTGCTCGACACACTGCCAGTGCTCATTGTCAGTGAAATGAGTTTTAGGTCAAGTGAAATTTAAGTGAAGTGAAGTTTAGGGTATTTGGTCTCAGTCAAATGATTTTCAGGCAAATAGAAGTTAGGTCAACTGAAGTAGATCCATTACTGATTCATGCAACTCTGTATGAATTGCAGAAGAAGTCATTACTGGGCACATTGCGAGTGCTGAGAGAGTACTTCTAGCTAACATCAAAGAGTGAAACAATACTAATTTCATGAACTTTAATCATACTATGACTTAGGAATGGAGTCCAATCCTGTTATGGTATCAGAAAACCCAAAGATTTGGAGAAATTAGAAAGGGAACACATGCAGACATGTATACACACAGAAATGCACACCAGCATTTTGAAAGATAAGCAATTCACCAACAGCACACCTTTGGGATGTGAGAAGAAGCCAGAGCACCAAGTAAAATCCCCACATGGACGTTCAGAAGATGTGCAGACTCCACACAGAAAACATTCTGGCTGAAAGCCAAAGTGGAGAACCAAGGGTTTTAAGGTAGCAAAGCTAACTGCTACACCACTACAATGCCCACATTCTTTATTTTTAAATTTTTAACATACATGTACATTCTCAGGCGGAGGATTGTCAAATGTCTTCAGACATTTCCTAACAGTGGACATCCATGCTTTCTGTGAACCTATTGCCTTGGGTGACAGTCACCTGCTCAGGAGCTGGGACTTGTATCAAAGTTTCTGTATGGGGGATTGCACAGGTAAATTTTCAGAGATGAGGTATGGACAGTGGCATACTGCTATTATGTACTGGGAGAATTTTACATTCCATTGGAGTGCACCGCAGTCCAACTGTGAAGTAAGATTTCAAAATATTGTACTAATATATCTAATAGCTGCAATGAATGAATAATTAGTGCTGTATTTGAAAACAAGTAAAAATGGCCACTTTTTATTACAACTAACCTGCAAATCTAAAAATAAATCCAAATGTATAAACAACTCTCCCACACAAATTAAATCAATAATAATTTAACAAACTCTCTCTTCATCTCTTTTATATTTTACATGCACCACATATTTTCAATGTGCTTTATATTTTGTGGAAGCCACAGTCACATGATTTCACGAAAATACATCATCACATTTATGGGATGTTATGTATGGGAAAAGGCATCATCTGACAGCACAAAGGATTTAAGGCTACAAACTATTAATGAGCTGCATCTTGGGGTCCAGGGTTTGACGCCTTCCCCTTCCATTTTTCTATAACTCTGAGTAAGTCACTTAACCAGACAGTGTTCTTGGGATGAGCACAAAAAGGATCCATGTGGATCACTGCTCTAACCTGGTGTACAAGTACAAATATAGGCAAGGACAATATAATGTCACCATTCTCACTGACACATGTATAGAGGACTGTAAGATGAGTGCACACTATGACATAACTTTGTTTTAAAAAGGCAGACACGTTGTTACTGCATAATTCACAATGGCAAAGTTGCTGTGATTTCCTGCATTTATCCATGAATAAGGTTCTAGTCTTGCCACTTATGGTGCACTATAATGACCTAGCAATGTCTCTTACCAATGGTAAAAGAACTAAAACTTCACTAAAACTCCCCTGATACTTTCAACATATCTTTCTTTTCAAGGATCCATAGATCAATTTTGGCATTGACAGATCTTCTTCAGTACAAAAATAAAAGAAACAGGAAATGGCATCATGTATATAGGAAACATTCACCAGAAGCTTACTTAGCTTGTTTAAAGTGACCACAATTCCAGTAAGAACTCATTACACAAAACATTAATCAAAGATCTGCTAAGATTTCTTAAAGTGAACATAATCCCAATGAATAATCATAATATAAATCAATAAAAGCATTAAATGTTTTTTTTTAATTACCAATATTTATTTAGTGCAGGAAAAAAAAAACAACATTATCACCCTTTGCCTTTCCTTATTCGTTAATAAATCATTCCATCCCAATTTATTAGGTATATTATGAGCTGTAGAATGTGTAAGTGTATGTTTCCAAAGTGCACTATTAACTTTCTGGCATCTAATATCACTAAAATGTTCCCTGATGCATAATTTAAAAGACCTTGAAGTCTCAGCATAGAAAGCTGAACAGGTACATTGAACCAAACAATAATCCATTCAGTAAGCAAGTGCCTAATCTGAAAAGTATGACTTGTATTAGTAGAAGAAAACTCATTAGTTTTTAAAACCACAGAACAGGCAGAAAAATAACTACAAGGACTACTTCCTCAAAGCCTTTTTCCTTCTAAAGCTCTTTGCGGATGAGAAAAAAACAGTATTAAGCCTAGTTTTAGAATAACTAATGCTTGTACTAATGTTCAAGCCCTCCTATAAGTAAACTTACAGACACCAGGCAGATTAGAAAGTACATCTTGTTGCTTTTCAAAATATGAACTACCCACTGCCTGCTGTGATGCAACACCATTTTACAGATATCAGAATTACAGTCCTTACCACCCAAAAGGAGCATGTGGTAGGGTCAGTGTGGCAGTATATCAGGACTATAACACACAAAGAAAATGCCTATCCCGGAATATTACTCATAATATATTAAGAAAGCACTTCACTGCTATGATGTACGGCTTTACTGAGCATGTGCAATAGTAACTAGCCATGTGCAGACAGCTTGTATGTACAATGGCCCCTGATACACATGTACTTAGCCTACTACCATGTGACTGAATGTTATATTTAACATCTGGCGTACTCAGAACCTAACTGCTGTCTTTGACACTTGGTACACTCCAGACTTGTTAGGTGTGTTTAATCATCATATCACCTACAATTAGATGTCACATCAAGCAAGTAAAATAAGACCCCAGGAAAGCAACAATGTAAACCAAAAACCTAACAAACATTTCTGTCTCTCCAGTACTTATATTTGGTTAGGATAGCAAGCTATACATTTAAATCATCAAAGGAACTCCCAGCCAACATACTAAGGGATTTCCCAGCAAAAACACCATCCCAAAGTCGTTTTTTTTTTATTATAATGCATCCCAGTTCACACCAAGCATATTGGAAACCACAAAACCAACACCTAATAAATGTAAAATACTGAAAAATATTTCCAGCAAGTTTTTTTTTTTTTTCATGATGGTGGTGGGAAAACTTCCCTACAACTGGGGAAGGGATTGGCATAACAGTTAAGATCTTTACTTCAGAGATACAAGGTACAGTGTTTGATTCTGGTCTCTGGTTGTTGGCTAGTTTTATAATAGTCTGGAATTGATAGACTAGTATTTACCTATGAACACCTCCTTATTTAAATATATCAAATTCATCATCACACAGAATGAGAGAAAGAGAATATTTAAATACTATTGTGTTTTCCAATATCCTGATATTGGAAAACACAATGGAGTACATAGCAGTTTAACAGATAAGTTCCTCTTTATGATTATGCACTACCACAAAACACATACAATTCCTTTTTGCTATATCAGTAAAACAGGACTACAAGACATGATAATAAACGGATACATTATGCTTTATAAATTTAAACACGATCCGATGGAATGCACTATAGTAAAGCAGAACCTCCCCAATCTTAGTTTGTCAGTCTGGATTATGTTGTGTGACTGTGTATGCGGACAAACAGGTCACTGCTTAATAAATGTCAGCAGCAGAGAATCACTTAAAAGACAACATCTGAAAAGTCAGTCCCTCTCACTGAGTATGCTATGACAGGACATAAAACTCAATACAATATGCAAGACAAATAGAAATTGTCTACTTACCTACTGAAGCCCATGAGTTTTTATGAGAAAATGAAATAAACTTATCAGAATACGTAATCATTTTCCCATAAATATATATATATATAGGCTTATGGTTACTGTCTGGACCTGATAAACTGTATCAGCCTTTCTTCCAAGTTCTGACGATGATGGCTCATAGGTAGTTATGAGTCTTGCTGTCCTGGGGACCACTGAGGAGCATAGCCCAAATTCCCAGATGTCCCCAAGCACTGTCTAGTTATTTGGCTTGCTCAAGGCCACACAGCAGGCAAATGATGGATGAGGAAACTAAGCACTGTACCACAGGAACTACAGCTCACAGCCTTAATTAATTCACTGCACCAAACTGCTACACTGCCCCTGGTCACCGACTATTTTAATTTAATACAATATCAGACATCATTTTAGCATGAAAAGTGTAGTGGTGGACAAAAACACTGTGTTCTTATAGAAGATTGCAAAAGGTAGATAACATTTCAAAGCTTGTCATTTACAAACTCTTTTGGCTAAATTAGTAGCCAGCAAGATCACTATCCTCATTGTTATAAATTCCAAAAGGACAGAATAGACAGAATCAAAAGTGGTCAGTGAATTGTTCAAGTACAAAATTTAAGACCAACAAAGAGGAATAATCATTTCCCAGGAAGCTTCAAATGCAATAAACCTTTAGGTATATGCTAAACCAGCAACTTAGAAATCAGCTCCCATGAGGAGTCAAGCTGACAGCAAAAGCTAAGCAGTGTGTCTTAATGGATGAAAACGTTTCAATTCAACAAGTACGCCAGGTAACCAAGTACTGAAGGGAAATCCACTTGAAATTGCAAAAACATTGTTTATTGAACATTAAACAGTAAACATCTTCCTTTTACACTGTGATGACTTTAGACCAATCTCATTTTGTCCTACCTTGGCAAAGTGGTAGTAATAGCCATTTATCTACATACCACTGACTATCTGTACAGATATATTCCCATCCCAGCAACATAGATTCAGTAAAGGATGTAGCGACCTCACTGCTGTCCTTACTGTCACCAACTCAGTTTGTACTACTAGTGGGGGCCTTCTTACCAGTCCCCCCCCATTGACTTACCTAAAGCATTTGATTCATTCAGCCATATGCTGCTCTTCAGTCCCTTCATTATTTGATCTTTTGGCTATTTACCTGCAAGTGGTTTGAACAACACCAATACAACAGGTGATTTAAAGTCAAAGTCAATGATGTCTGCAACACTTCTTCCAGCACTCCACAAGGCTTTCCTATTGGATTCTTGCAATAAAGTATCTTTATCATAGCCAGCATAATATGTCACTATCTAACATCCTTCTCTATTCTGATGATGTTGTCCTTTTCAGATCAGCTCCATCTTATAAGTCTATTCTAAAAATCTTTAATTCAGGCCTGCAAGTATCAATTATATTCTCACATCTAAACAGCTAATTCTAAACTGCAGCAAAATCAAATATATGATATGGGACAGTCCCCTTTCTCAAAACACACCCTAAAACTACTCTATCACTCATGTGCCCTGGGAGTAAGTCTTGATCTGGCACTTTCTATGTCTACACATAATGACCTATTAAAAAGACTAAAGTTAGAATCAGCAGATGTAGACACACCTCCAAATGCCTTATCTGTAAAGTTGTCAGTCATTGGAAAAAGTCAATACTCCAACTTTTTCTCAGAGGCAACCATAACTGTTAGTTTACTCATCTAGAAGTAATTAATCAAAAGTTGAAATAATAAAAGATGATGTCAGTAGATGTATCCTTCTTTCACCACCTTACGAATGCCATTGCACATCTCTCGCCCGTACCAAATGTGTCACTGTTCTAGAAAGGTAAGACATGCATGAAAGAGTCAGCCCAACTAGAGTCTTTACCATGCAATAGCTTAAACCTCCTGTACGGAAGGCCCATTGGATACATGCAAATGACCCCTTAAGGACATGCCAGTATTTCAGCAACATACTTCTGAATGCCCATGACTTTTTATTTTTTAAGTTTTTATGGGTAAACTTAAGTCAGCAAAGCCAAACCACAGTTGCTGTAGGCATGCCATGTCTTGGTCATTTTTTGAACTTTTTATGACCTGGTCAGTGCAGCATAAGTGGATTGTTTGGCTATACTTTAGTAACACAGAGCTTACAACTCATTTAGGAACCCACAAAGCACAGCTGAATGCCAGTATATTACCACACACACAGTCCCCAGTATCACAGAGCATGTGTTCATACCACTCATAACACGCTTCTGCTGCTACCTCAATATAGCTGGGAAGACATTCAAGCATGGACTTGGTGCAGCCTGCAGGGTGTTTTGAGCTACTGCATGCTCCATACTGTCATGGTCAGGAGACAGGCTGGGTTGCAAGGATGTTGGTACACTTGGATCAGGCACACACACCAACAGGAAAGGTGCATCAACATCATTATCTAATGAGGGCGGAGTGAAATGGCAGCAACTGATAGCCACATAACAGACACCCCCAGACAGTGATGGACACTATACTGAACAGTGCAAGTGAAATAGCAATGTCTTATACAGACTTATGGGCCCTGACAAGCACACAGGGGCAGTGCAGCATCACATATAACAAACATGATGCATGAAGTGATGATATCAGGCTGTGTTGGGCAATGCATGGACAAGCCTTATTGTACATCAGGCATTCCCACATAACCCACAGAGGAATGAAGATGTAGTGGGTCAAAGTCATCATCATGTACACAGGTGATGAGTGAAACAATGACATGACTGTCCACACACACAGACACACACACACACACACACACACACACACACACACACACACACACACACACACATGCACACTGGGTGAAGGGTGCTCTGTATCAGGGACCATTATGTAAATGTGACCTGTGGCCACTCTCCTGGCTTGTTGCAATAGGACTTGGAGTCTCCCCAGCAAGGATGAATGTGCGACTCCGATATCATAGCCCAAATGGAGTCTGCTCATGAAGTGTCCTGCCAATGGAGGCTATGTGTTGCAGCCACCCATAAAGAGGTCTGGCAAGGCATCATACACTTCTAGACTAAACACTGCTGAGGACTGTGTATTCTGCAATGGCCCCCTCTACATGGGGAACCCTACCTTGAAATCAGACAACATCTGTATTGTAGGCAGTAATGGTTGCACTGGAAATCCTCTGCATTGAGGTAGATATGGAAGCTATATGTGCCATTATTATAATTTCTAAAATGAGTCAATAATAAATGTGCCCCTGTACTCCATATCCTCATGAATGCCGTGCAACATAGCAGTCAGTTCTCTGCTTGATGATGTTGCAGCAGATTGTGCCTGGAAGAGAGATCTGAACATTTGATGATTAATTATGAATACTTTCCTCAGCTCAGGATCCATCCATGATATATGAAGGTATCAGGCACTGGTGAGTCTGCACACTGGTGGGTATAACGTATCAGATACAATGTACTTATTTAATGCTGCAACTACATGCTGCAAAAGGAGCATCACTGGTGTTCTGAACCAGAGGGATCTTTCCTCACTGGGGACATGAGTGCTCATCCTGTACAACCTCATGTTCATCAGTGGATGAGGCCATATCTTCACCTTGTACTATAGGTAGATATCTTCCCAGGACGTTGAGAGGCTGTGTCTTGTCATTACTGTCAGACTCCACACAAGTGCTAACATCAGGCTATTGCCCTGCCTTAACCCCTTCAGGGGGTCACTAGCAGTGTTCTGCACTGTGAATGCACAACATGAGACACGTGGAGCACGAGTACCTGTACAACAGCTGTGTTTTGGTAATATGTTTATTAGGAATGTCCATGCAAAATATCATATAATCCCAGCCTACCTCTGCTATCATCTTGATGTGGCTGGATACCTGATGTTCCTGCAACACAATATAGACAGCATAATCTGTACTTAGTCTACAGTCTCTATGTGCATTGCTGATGTACAGACATCTGTGGACTGCAGTAGTAACCTGGTGCATCATCCATTGAGCTATTCTGTGGGATCCATCTTCAAACAAGTACCTACTCCTCCAGGGATGATCCCACAACTATCAACCCCCTGCAGAAACATCAAAAACTCCTCTGGCTCTGTCAGTCTGTTCTTTCTTGCTGGCGTCCCCCATGGCCTATCCCTCAGTTGCTATGGAGTGTACTTTTCCCTTTGCACAGTGTAGCATGCTAGTAACATTCTTACAATATTGTTGCAATGTGTGCTTGCTCCATCCTCCCCACAGCATTTATATCATAGACCATAGGCCATACCTGGACCTGTAAAGGCTAGCAGTATCCTCTCTCCCCCACAGAGACCATCCGTGCATCTTAATTGGCTGTAGCAGGATATCATTTTCAGTAGGGCTGAAACTTTCCAGTTTATGCAATTCATCTCTTCCTCCAGACATGCAAATACCTGTTAATGCATGAAGCACGGCTAGAGACTATATGCTGCTGAAACAGGTAGGGTGACAACAAAGGGTTTACATAGTCATACTATAATATACTCATTGGGGTAGCTATGCTTGTATGCCATGCAGTAGATTCAGGAACAGAGGTGGAAATATATATAGCAAGTATACTTGTCATGCAGAGGTTAAATATGCAGTAGTGTCAAACTTTCTAGCACACAGAGAAGGAGCACAGGTGGACATTGCATCTTAGCTCCTTATTTAGTACTTCCTCATCTGTTCATTTATCCTCATTTATATCTGCCCCACTTTCCCATACTGGCACTCTGTCTTGTCACACCTGTGTGAATAAAGTAGTGCAGACCTCGTTCTAGGCACATTGGCCTTGCAAATCTTATTTGTAAAATCATACAAAATCATGTAAAATACTTAACACATAGCACATATAGCACATAGCACTGCTAAACCAATACATAGCATGAACAACTTATTTCCTCTTCTGTCTAGTAAACTCTTAAAACTAAGCTATTTTGCTGCCCTATGAACTGCAGAGTAACAAACCATTACTACTTACTTCTCATGCCTTTATTGTTTGTCGGTCCTGTATGACTTTAGTATAAGTTGATAATTACTGTATTGATGATTGTAGCCTCCTAAATATTTCTTGGTTATTCTAATGTCGAATGTCTCTATTGCTACTGATATGCTTTTTATGCACATCTTGGAGCTTTTCTCCCTGGGCCTCCACTGAAAAAGGGCTTGTGCCCAGTTGGACACTCCCAGTCAACAAATGTAAAATAAATGATAAATAATAAATACATAAATGTAACATATTATAATTGACTTGATAAACTATGATATTAAAATTATAGTTAAAATATTAAAAATCTCCTTAGGCTAAGCTCACAGCAGTTTGGCTTTTGTCAAGGATGGAACGTTAAATGAATCAGATTAACTTCTTCAAAAGGGTAATAGAGGCTTTGACAACAGTCATGCTGTCCACACAATGTACCTTGACCTGAACAAAGCATGTCACACCACGTCTTATATTACATTACAAAAAGATACATAAGTATAAGATGGAAAGCAAATTGTCTAAAAGACAGAACTTACACAGTGTGGTTAGCAGATACCTCATCACAGAATATAAAGGTGGCCAGTGTTGTCCTGCATTTACTTTTCTGAGCTTCAAACTATGAAGCAAAACCTCTGGCTAACTAAGTATGCAGAAGACTGTAAGCTGGAAGTCATGTTTAGGTCCCCTCTCTGCCATCCAAGTCCTTCAGCAAGAACCTACACACATAAATACCTGCTAGGATAAAACTGGGCACAAATTCCAAGCTAAAAAGTGCAATAGTGTTATATTTGAAAACCAACTCCAGATTACAGCAGAGATGAACACCCCAGACCAAAATAAGAATGCTGTTAAACAACATGGAACTTGGATTGGTAATTCCCTCCCCTTGATTACCATTGCCAAAGGAAAATTGTCCAGATCTATAGAGGTCATTAGCCCCTTGTATTCAGTATTGATTAGGCCAATTATTGAATAGAAATTCCCCATTTGGATATACCTCAGTACAGTTATCAAACAAATTGAACCCCCCCCCCTCCCCTGAGGTTCCTAACTAAAATGATCACTGGTTTAAAACCCTGAGCAACCAGAAAATGCTGGAAGTGATGTCCTTTTATTCAGTATTCTATGTACATCTGAAGGGAGATCCATGGCTTGCCTTCTAAGTCATTACGGACCCAGTGGTCCTGGATCCCTTATAACCCCACAAATCAAATAGTTCCACAAAAAACAGAACCAGGGATCTAAATTTTCATCAACAAATAAATAAAGCACAGTGGAGGGACAGGTTAAGCAGTGCCTTCCCCACCACTGGAACACACTCCTGCTGCATATCAAGCAGTGTGATACATTATCTTTCTTCATATGGGTACTGGATGATTAGATGCGTATTCACAAATTCACCGCTGGCTTGTTTGGCCTATCCCTAATTGAAAAAGGGTATACAGTCTAAGGGTGGGTACTGCAAAGGCCTAAATGATTGCAAGACTCATTTGCCTTGTATTTCCTATGATTTGTGGGATTTAGTATTTTGGATAGTCTATAGTGCCCTGCTGCATCCCAGTAATTTTCTGTTCATTCCTCCTGTATTCACCAGTTTATCTGAAGCAAAAACTGTTTCCCCATCTTAAATTCTCAGACATCTCCTAGGACCACTTTGGCTTGTTAGGAGAGTTTTTGTTTTGGTTTTTGGTGGAATGTTCATAGACTTTTTCCATCCTGTTCCACATCAATATGCATTTTTATCACATTGCTCACCTCTGCTAAACCTTCTAAGCCCAATTGGCTGTCGTCTTTTCTAACACATCTTTTTCTCCTGATCATGATTTACCTTACATTGCTCTTTCATGAATGCTGTCTCACAGTTTTATCAATGTCTTCAGTTCCTCATACCATTTTATATTATTTATTATATTTATTATATTGTTTATCCATATTTCTTAATTGACAAAAGGTCTATCATCATATAATCCTAGGCCTTTGTTCTTGTGGCACATTACATGTCACCCATTTTAGTTGTCTCCTCTTTTGGCCCATTCACGCCTATAGCCACTTTTTTGTACATTGCTATTTAATTTACATCACTCCTAATGACATCCTGACACTTTTTGGAGCTGACTTTCTGAATTAAGGGACTTACTAATTAATTATACACAACATAAGAAAGGTAGCTGTATAAATTAAATAATGACATTAAGATTGTTAATCTTTGATGTCCTGCAGTGAATGTATTAATTACTGTTTGTCACTTTGTAGCCATACTTTCATATTTATATTCACATTTTCACAACCAAGAAAGTTACATGTTATTGTGCCCCATGGTGCAAGGTACTATGATGGGACAGAAGAAAAAACACATTGTGACTGTCAACACATAGTACACTACACTGGAACCATTAAAACTATCTGGGAATAGATATAGGGTCAGCAATAAAGCAAGAACAAATGAAAGCAAATCTTGGCAAGGAATATTTTAGGAGACTGAAGCTAATATTGAAAACGTCCTTGATATCCAAGAATAAAGCTCAAGCTATAAATCAGCTTATGTTTCCTATTTTAACTTACAACTGTTGTGTGACAGATTAACCCCAAACAGTATTCAGTTAGCTGGGCAAGCAAACAAGAAAAATGCTTCATGCTTAAAAAATGGTAGCTAAGGAATAGTGCATGGCAAGATTATATATCCCATTGGTCTGAAGGAGGTATGGGCCTCCTTGAAATTGACTAAATGTCTATGTCTGCAATCATGGGGCTGCACACACATTTGTTCAAATCATCAGATCCAAACATAGTGAAAGTTCTAAACCATGAAGAAAACAAGTCCAAGATAACATCATTACTCAAATTAGTGGATGCATTTCAGAAAGGAGTGGGAATAGAAATCAAACTTAAAACAGAGAAAAAAACAGGAGGCAAAAAAAAGAGCCAAAAACAAAAGAAATATTGTAAACAACACAACCAGAACAAAAGGAAAAAACATTGAAAAGGACACTGTAAAGAACACAACCAGAATAAAAGGAAAGAACACTGGAAAGCACACAGTTATAGGGGGAAGCATTGAGAACTGCTAGAACAACCAGATGTTGATCAAGATCTAATACATAAATGCCTAAGGAGTGGTGAATTTAAACCAAAAGGTGAAATGTTAATAATGGCAGCTCAGTATAGCAGACTATGTACATATTGGTTTACAAAGTCTATAAAAAAGTCAGAGATACAGACAAATGCAGGTTCTGTAGTACAGAGCTAGAAACATTTGTATATGTTGCTGCTGGCTGCAATATATTCATAGCTAAGGGTCTGCAAACTGAAATATGCAATGACATGACAAGGCTGTTAAATTGTAGCTTGTGTAAAAGCTACAATATACAGGTAGCTAGAAACACTAGAAACATGAACTGCAAAGAATTATTGAAAATGAAGAAGTTGTAATCACATCGTCCAATACCACCAGTTAAGAAACTAGAAGTAAAAAATACAGATGTAGTTGTCAAAGACAAAGAAGGACAAAAGTAACAATCATTGCAATACAGTGTCTTGCATACTGAATGACATGAAGACATAAAATACTACAATATGCAAAACTAAAATAATATGGAATAAAGACATACCAATAGTTCAAATAGTAGTAGAAGCGAGAGGGCTGATAAAAAAGAATTTTCAACTGTACTTGATTACGGTATCATATGTTATCAATACAAGTAAGGCCATATGAACTCTTGAATGGTAAACATCAAAGACTTAATCAATACTGATTTCATGAACTTTAATTGTCCTCTGAGTCAGAAACAGGATTCATTCATGGTACAGTATTAGGAAACCTAAACATATGGAAAGATTAAGGAAAAGAGATATGTCTGGTTGCTTCCAAGTAATTATGAAGGTATGCAAGATTTATTTTCGTGCATCCACATTTCCATAACCAAGTGACTTTAAAACTATTGTATAGTATCAGGTGAATATTTAAAAAATGCTGAAGAAATTGGCATTTTTTATTTGCATTGAATGTTGCAATGTTGGTAGATATTCCGTGTTAGTTATAGAAATAAGCACAATTTTTCATAACGTTGTAAATATCTTTTTTTTTCCAATATAATTTTTATTATAATTTCCGATATACAGTACAGATACAGAAAGAAAACTGTCTTTCAACTAAAATAAGTTACATACAATCAAATACAGGAAGTTTAGAGTATCAGACATATGTATTGCAGTGCTAGTACAACAGTTAGAGTTAAACATAAGCTCATCTAAGACAGTACTTGTTCACTTGTTTTTGTAAAAGTAGTGATATACTTATTAAATTCTCACACAAATAGGATGCAACCATATGTCTAGGCCTACTTAGTAAACTATATACACTATGTACACTCGGTTATCACTTGTAAATGATGAATTACAGAAGATTACTAGATATGAGTTAAACAAGTACAGTCAGAGGGTGTGCTCGTACATAAATTTTATATATCCCTTGGGAAACTGGGTGGATATTCACAATCCTCTTCTGATAAGGTTCAGGCATTTGGTATAAGGAATTAAATAGGAAACTTTTAAATGAAGATAGAAAGAAATGGTAGATAGATAAGGGTCTAACTAAGTATTTCTATGAGGCTTTTCCAGTATTTCTGAAAGTATTTTATTTTCTTTTGACTTATTGTACTTAATTTTCTCACAAGAACATATTTAGTAGCAAAGGTTTTAAACTCTTTCCAAGATGTTTTTGTTCTATATAGTCAATTACATGTTATATAGGTTTTGAGAATAACGCACAGTATTACAATATGTTTGGACTCAAGGTTATAAGAGCTGGGAAATATATTCAGAATTGCCATTTCACACAAAGGAGTGGATTTCATGTAGCCCATTTTCTCGAGTTGTGCTCTCAGAGAGCACCAGAGTTTGTAGATGTTTTTGCAGGACCAGAATAAGTGCAAAGTATCTGCTACTGAATTAGAGCATGTGTGACAGAGAGGAGAAGAAGTGGGGTTAATTTTACTCAAAAAGAGAGGCATGTGATAAGCATTGTTGTTTATCATAAACTGAGTGTAAATTAATTTTTTGAAAGGAGATAGTTTTAGAGTTAAGTCAATTGCCGCTAGCTTTTGGTCAACAGTTAATTCCTTGTTTTGGCTCTCCCAGTACTTGGAGTAAAGGATTGTGTCTTGGTGTTTTATTTTTGATGCTACACTATAAGTATTTGATAACATTTTGGTCCTTAGCATAAGCAGAGCTGCTATTTGTTAATAAAGTTGGCAATCTAAGAGTATTACTTTAACCTCAGCTGTAAACACAATTAGATATAATATTTAACAATTATATATTTTTATTGACTGCTAAAGATGCTATAATAGAATCAAATGGCAGGTTCTTGACTTTATAAAAATCCCAAACTAAACAGTTCTTGGTGAGTGGAAATTTGTCTAGATTTAACATATTACTATTTAATCTGAAGTTGGGATTTAAGTGAATTGGTTGAGCCATAATTAAGGAATTCTTTAAATTTAAGGATGTTCTGTGCTTTTGGAAACATATAGTATTTTTCACTAATGCAGGATGAATCTTAAAGTCTTTAAGAGTTTTAGTATTAAGGAAAGGGATGGCTTTTGGGTTCAGTTTGGAATCAATGGGGTGGTAATGATAGAGTTTTATCCAAAGGGGGTGCCAACATTTATTTGAAGGTTCAAAATTGATAATGTGTATGATACAACTGGAATTAATTATAGTATGTTTGAAAGTCAGGAAGGGTCATGCCTCCTTTCTCTTTGGAGAGGGTTAGTCTGGAATAACTGATCCTGGTGTTTTTGGGGTACCAGACAAATTTACCTAGTGAAGTTTCCATTTTTGAAAAAAAGCTTTTTGGAATATTCTGGTTGATGGCTTAGAAATGAAAGAGAATTTTAGGGAGGATGTTCATTTTTATAATTGCTGTCTTAGAAAGTGGGGAGAGATTTTGATTTTTCCATCTTGTAAGATCTTCCATGACTTTGGACCATGTTTTATAAAGATTATTTTTAAAACTGTTGAGGGTGTGTAAAAGTAATACCCAAATATTTGAATTAATAATTTATTTTGATTTTTGTTTTTGGTAGGAAGAATTCTTTGTGTCCCAGGGGATTTAGTAGATATATTATTGATTTGTTTAGATTTATAGCATAATTTGAGATTAATGAAAACTTATCAATGATGCTTAGAATCTTTTCTAAGTCTGTCAAGAGGAACTCAAAGTAAATATTTAAATCATCAGTAAAGGCAATGTATCTCACTAGACCTTTAGAGATATATACAGAATGTTGGAATGTTTTTTGACTTAATTTCAGGAGAAGGGTTTCTAAATAAATGTTGAATAAATATGGTGAAAGCGGGCAGCCCTGCCTTGTGCCATTGGTTATTTGAACTAGGTTTGATTTCTTTTTGTTTATATTTAGTGTGGTAGTCACTTTATTATATAGGGCTTTGACCATATTTATATATTCATCAGAAAAATCAAAGTACCTCAAAATCTTGAAGAGAAAGTGTAAGTTGACTCTATCAAAGGCTTTTTGAGCGTCTACAGAGAGTGCATATTTGGGGGATTTGTCATTCGCTATCATGTTTGTTATAGCTTCTATGGTCAGCATATTATCCCATATGTGCCTATTATTCATGAACGCTAATTGTTCAGGAGATATAATGTGAGGTATTACTTTATTAAGTCTGTAAGCAAGTACTGATGATAGAATTTTTATATCTAGATTAATTAGGGCAATTGGTCGGTAATCACTGGGGCTGAAGTTATTAGCGTTGGGCTTTTGTATAAAAATTGTTTTGGAATAATTTATGTATAGATCAATGATGCCAAATTTAATTATATAATTATAAATTTTAAGTAAAATAGGTGTTAACAGTAGCTTAAAGGATTTATAAAATTCCACTACGTATCCGTCAAGACCTGGAGCCTTTCCTGCTTTCAGCTTATTTATAGCTAAGAGGATTTCATCAGTAGTTAATGGTGACTTGAGCCATTATCTCAATTTCTTTGGGTGTCATTTAATTTTGGGAATTGTAAATCATCTAAGAAATTGTTGGTGGACAAATCTCCAACTTGTTTTTGGGGACCATAGACCTCTTGATAAATCTCTTCAAAGACCTGAATAATTTCCTTGTCAGAGAAGAGACACTTGTTGTTATGGTTAATTTGCTTAATCTTAGAGGGTGGAGATTTGATGTTGATTATCCTAGCCATCATTCTAAAAGGGGTTTGTGCCCATTCAGCATATCTGTGAAGGAGCCTGAGTTTCATAAGGGAGTACTGATTTAGATGGATTTCATGCAATTGTTTTTGCAGGGAGATTATCTGTTTTTCTATATATATGGAATATTTAGTTTGCAGTTCTAACTCTAGCCTTTTTAGTTCAAATTCTAATGTAGTTATTTGTGACTTGGCTTGTTTTTTGATTAGGGTAGCTTTTTGTATTAGGTTTCCTATGAGTGTTACCTTAGCTGCAGCCCATTGTATGTCATATGGAATGTCTGAAGTATCTAAGGTATTGATTGTGTGGGTTAGAAATTCTTGAACTGCTTGGCATACATTTTTATTATTTAGAAGATTTGAATTAAAGGTCCACTTTGATAGGGAGTGGTCACATGACTTAGATCTATTCATACTTATTTTCAGATTGATTTTACCATGGTCAGATAGATTTCTAGGGTCATTGCTGTACTTTGTTTCATAATTTATAAAAACTGTTGAAATTAGAAAAAAGTCTATTCTAGACCATGATGTATGGTAGGCTGAGAAAAATGTAAACTTACTGATTGAAGGATCATCTCTGAATGATTCAAAAGGATCACATAGGTTAAAATAATCCATTAATTCATTTATAAAGGTAGTAAGGCCTATAGATTGTTTGTTATCTTTGTAGGTTCTATCTAACTCAGGTCTGATAGTCATGCTCCAATCCCCTTCCAATATTAATAGAGAATTTTGATTTTTTTCTAAAAGTGTATAAATTTCGTATAAGAAAATGAATTGGCACATGCAGGGACTGTATACATTTAGAATTAAAATATCTTTACTGCAGAAGGGAATTGTACACACAAGGTAGCACCATCTTCCATTAGGATCAAACCCACTGGTTATTAGTGTACCTCTAAAAGAGTTTTTAACAATTATGACTACACCTTTGTTTTATACATTTCCTTCTTGAATCCTTCTCCCATTGTTCTTTTGTCATATGGGTTTCTTGAATAAGGGTTATCGCTGCTTTAGATTTGTAAGTTAAATGCAACACTAAGTTCTTTTTCTTGTAATTTTGTAGACCCTTAACATTCCATGATTCCAGCGATATCATTAGGAAATTATTTTGGGATTCTAATAGCAATTAAGAGAGTTAAAGGGATGAATAGAAAAGAAATGTTTGAGTTATAGAGGATTATAATACCAAAATGACCAATATTTGTAGACATTCTTAGTAAATCAAATATATAGCAATAGTATGAATAAGTGACAACCCACCCTTTCAGACCTCCCCCCCATGCATAACCACATCCTACTACTACCTGAAAGAGGTAGAAGAATATTATTTACAATTCGAACTATTTTACAACAAACACCTATCATTCCAAGACCCGTCAGACAACAAGCACAAAAAAAACCTTCCCGCTCTATAGTAACATTTAGATGGTTATATACGAATATAAACATTGACATAACTATCTAGATAAGGTGGGTGTTATAGACCTAGTAGTGCTGGTAAGAATAACAGCTTGAAGTATAATCTAATACTGTCATGAAAAGTACTAAAAGTGGATTTTTACAGTTAAAAACAGTTATTAACATCTCCTAAAATAACTACTAGATGAGAGTGACGCTAATATTACTATTCGAGCATTTAAACATTTATTATATTAATTACACAACATTTGTATTTTTCATGTGAAAGGATAATGATTTAAGGCCAGTATAGGGACTATAAGTAGTAGTGTAGACCCAGAAAAACAGGTAAATATATACCAATCATTATTTAAGATACAAAATGTCCATAACCTAAAAATTTGAGGACTAAGAGGCTTTCTTGAAAGTTATAACAAAATTAGAATAATAGAGTACTAGTCTTGTTTAATTATATAGTGCATATAAATCCCCCCTTTTTCCCTTCCACTACCCCAACATTATGTCCTAATCCAGACCTATTCATACTGCCACCAGACATACAACACATTAATGACTTAAAGATTTATACAGAAACATGCATATTTTAAATCCATTTGTAAAATGAATTATTTATGTCATGTCTAAAATGCAGTGGTATTAATAGAGATTCAAGAATGATTAATAACACAATAACAGTATTTTTGAAATTGCTTGAAAACACTGTGTAGAAACAACATACTGTAATTTACACAGAAACCAATACCTTGCAGACTACAACTACAATTTTATAGGAGAAAGTTAAAGATTCAAGATTTCAAGATATGGTTTCAAAATATGGTTATACGATGCAATGACGCCTGTTTTCCTCATTCTCTTTTATTTTAACTAGCATCAGGGGAGACATGAAATGTGGCCATTAGCAGGCAGACTAATCAAAAGAATTACTCTGCAGGCTGCATCATATATGAAGAACATGAAAAGTCTAAGCAGTCTTTTGTATACATGTGAAATAATAGAGCTGGCCTCCAGTTAAAAATGTATCTACTGTATTGCTTATGCTTTTTATCTTCTGTATATATAATATTCTACACATAAATAAAACCTGGATACAAGAAAATTGCAACTTACTTATGGCAGGAAACAAGATACAAAAACTCATCCTTTCCTCGTTCCCTCAGAATAATTTTATACCCCATTCATATCTCATCAAATCATTTCAATGAACAAAACAGTAGCCTAAGCACTATTACAAAGGTGTTTTAACATGTAAAGCAAGTTAAAGCATTCATTTATCTGTCGCATTTAGCATATTATTTATTGTTTCTTCAAAACTGCTGCTCATGGGAGAAAGTTAAAGTCAGTATTGCCAACTGAGTTGGGTTGATTCACCAAGCATAAAATGGATATTCAGAAACAGCTAGTTACAGTACCTTGGATATCAGGTAGAAAAATAGAAGAGCTTCGCTATTTAAGAAGGGCTGTTGATCGTTTGTTATGCAGACTTCTTTAGTGGATCTTCTGGATTCACTTCAACTCCTGTTCTTATCCCCCTCGATTTCTTAGTCCTTCGTTTCACCTAGCAGAATGAGCTTACATTTTGTTGACGCATGACATGTGACGTGTCAGTAAACCTTACCCTCGTTGACCTTGCTCTTCCTGCTTTAGATCAGAAGTTAACTGCAAGGTCAAGGGGAATTAGATGACTGCTGCTAGGCCTGTAAATGGAATCAACACGGAAGAAAGAAATGGGATGAAGCTTTTTACCTAAGGTAATTAACTTGATGTAATGTTTGTAGATTGGGTATATGCCAGAATGGATTCTGAATTTAGAGCATTGTTGGCAGTTTTCAGGATCTTGACTGCTTTTTATTCTAGGATGCTCGGTATTTCTCTGAACGCTTTGGTAAATGTAGATTTAGCCTCATGTAGATTATTGACAGAGTAGTTGATGCTATTATGTTGAAACAATAGAATCGCTGGATACTTCATTTGGAATTTAATGTTTTTGGTTATCAGGAATTTGCAAAAGGGCGAGAGGACTTGTCTAGACTGTTTTATAGGAAGGGGTAGATCTTGAGCTATTTTAATTTTATTTCCTTTCCAGGTGATGTTCTGTTTTGTTTGCCGACATAATGATAGAGTGAGCATGTGAAGCATTTAATATTCTGGCGTAGACTTATCTAGGAGTGTCTGGGGATTGTGACTTTCTTAGGGCCCGATGTATTCTTTCAGTTGTGATCAACTGAGATAATTCTTTGTTTTCAATGATAAGATCAAAGATTTCATTAGCAATTCTATAAGTTGTGGCTGTTCAAACGTCTCTCTCTCTGGCTTCAAGATCTGTTATTTTCTTTTGCAAGTTTTTGATGGAAGTTTCATTTGTAGAAATGTTTTTTGTAGCTCCTGTATTTTTATTTCATTGTTAATCATTTTTGTTTCATTTTGGTCCAGTCTAGACATAATTTGATCCAAGTTATCTCCGAATGAAGTTAGCTTTGTAGAAAAAGCGTGTATCTCAGAAAGAAGTGAGATTAATGCTGCTTTGAGCTCCTCCATGGTAAAGGGCTGTTCAGGTTTAGATTTCTGAATTTGTTTAGAAGCTTCTGTCTGTGCTTTAGATGTTTTTTGTCTTTTCGTAGAAATTTCTTTCTCTGGAGATGAGATTAATGAAAGTCTAGTCTTTGAAGATTGCAATTCCATTTGTTCCAGTTTTATAAGATTTTCTGTTTTTGTTTGTGCAGAATCTTTTTCAAAGCTGTCAGGCCCGAGAACATGTAGCTGGATTCACCACTGTACCACTGTTACAGAAAGGAGCTATTTAGCCTTTTGTTGCCTCAAAACTAGAAAATATATTTCAGGTAAGTAAATATAAGATTATCCTAGCTTTAATTTGTTTTTTTGTATTTTTTTCTGCAGTGGTGACAAGTGATTTGAATAGATTAATAGTTGATAATAAGAGCTAGCTGAAGTTAGTGCTTTCTAGCTTTCGGCCATCTTGAATTCAAATTAAATATCTTAATAAGCAAGCACTCAAAGAATTTTCTTGCTGTCATGTAAAAGATCAAGGCTTAGCGAACAAAAATGGTGTTGACATTGTATGTCAAGGTTGCACAATTTCCAAAAAATGACAAGCTTGCTTGGGAAAAATTAGAGAAAAAATATAATTCTGGGCTTATGTGCATTATAATATATTACAGTACGGATGTAAAGTAGAAGACTTTTGATGGCAAGATTTGTGTACTTTTCTGATAGCACTTAATACTTACAAAGCAGTTACAATTGTTTAGCTTATGCTTTTTAATTTGTTTTTTTTCAGAAAAGCTCTGGAAGGAAAGTATACATCTAGGCTGCTGGAGAGGTGACATCCCACACCTCATTATTATTAATGAGTTAAACTACTTCGTATTGTACTTCATCTATTACTAAAATTAGACCTCCACATAAACAAAACAATTAAAACAAAATCTTCCAAAAATGTTCCTCACTCCTCAAACCCAGATTACTCACAGCATCACTGCTGTCAGTTTACAAAGCCTGCTGTACTTCTCAACTTATTAACCAACCTAACAGATTTCCTGTTTATTAAACAGACATGACACTATCACAGAACTGCATGCCTCACACTCAGCTATCATCAAAGAATGCATCACTACACCTAAAATCATCTAACTGGCTACAAGTAAGAGTCACACACTTGATTCTTCATCACCCAGACAAATGTCCTGAACTGCAATCCCTTATTCATCATTTCTCAACCTTAATAGCCATAATTCAATGCATCCCTCCTCTCACTCAATAGGCATGGAGGCTCTCATGTCATCAACAGCATTATCTAAATTATGAAATAACTTACCATCCCACATAAGAAGTACTACAAAATATACTGCCTTCAAATCCCTACTCCTAATTTCCTTTTCTGAAACTAGCAGTGCAACAGCTAGTAAACTGGCTACTCTATTGGCCTGTGTCCAAACATAAACAAGGTGCTGCAGTCATAATGATACTGTAACCACATATCTGCATCCACTGTATTCCCTTCCTCAGTAACTAGTACTGCTACCTCAACTGTCCTACTCAACCAATTACCTGCACTAACCCAATCTCTCCTAATATTACCCAGTAAAACACTTGCATTCTATTGAATTTACTACAAAAACACTTTAATTAAACACTTGTTTTAACATAATTTATGTACTTTTCTAAAATGCTTGTGGTTACTTTGTAACCCCTCAATGTGATTTTCTTTCTTGGTCAGTCTGGCCTCCCATTTAACCATTTTCTTACTTATAATTGCTGAAAATTACTATAAAACTTATTAACACATGTTAAGCAGTACAAAGGAGCCTTTCTCACCAAGCCTACATTTAAGTTGGCGTCTTGGTAAAAGAAAAGCAAATGAATAATAAATACATAAATTTCAGCATTAATCCAGAGATCGTTTTCTATATAGTGGCATACTCACTTATGTTTAATTGTTATTTCACTTCAGATGCATCTTCCTAGGTCAGAGATAGTCACTTTCCTTGTTGGGATCTTCAGTCTGTATATGGTTTACATCTTCCATATCTTCTATACCTTTCATCTCCTTCCTGTTCTTAGATGTGAGCATCTCTAAGTTCATAGGTCAAGACCTTCCTCATGCATATGATGGTTCCCTTATTTGTGCATCTACTGATTTTAGTTTTGCACCTGTCATTTAAATAAGGTGATTTATATACAGTAGTGACCAAACACAGGTGCTCCTACTTCCCTCTTTAACCTCATGAAAAATATGCTAGATTTCTCATCCTTTCCTTCATTATTACTCACACAGCCACTTAATCTTTCTTTGTTCCTTATGTCTCTTTTACATGTCTTGAATCTGGGTAACATCACTTCCCAAGCCAGTACCCAGTGTTGCTGATGTTTCTCTTATGTCGATAACATCACAGTGTGTCTGTTATGTCTGCAGTATCTACACTGCCTTGTACCAGTTTAGCAGGTAATTTTTTTGTTTAGGCTTCTCCACTTGGAAATATCACTCTCCACTTACCACACACACACTTGTTCTCATTGTTGACTCAATCCATATACTCCCTTCCTGCTCCTTAAGCTATTTGTTATTCTCAGTAATGATATTACTCCACCCCATTCATGAACCAACGCTTTTTTATTTTGTGATACTCTGATTTCATTTTTTTTACTTTTATTTTTTCTTTACTGTACTGTTTAAAATGCCTTTTGCAATTGTTTGATTATTTTAAGTTTGCTACTGAACTCTAGATTGTGCTTGAAAAGAGGACACCATGTCCAGTCTACCTACCTACTCATAAGTAAATAAATAAACAAATAAATCCCATTGTCTGCCATCTCAAACTTTGTTTTCTTCATTTCATAATATGATTCACCATTATCTACCATCATCACTCCCTTTAAATGCTTTTCACGATTCCTTCATGGTATGATTATCATCCCATCTGCTCAGTTCCTCCCAGAATTCCCTTGGCCCACCCACTTCTATCCGTTGAAGTGTTAGATTTCTGCCTTTGATCTAGTTCCAGGTTTCATCTTTCTTCATCCAAGGGAATCCTCATACTGATACTCTTGATGTGTTCTTTACCTGTTCATTATTTGTGGGGACCAAATCAATGTTGTTACATAGAAACTGAGGATAATAGCTGCCCTTAAGTACAGACTGCCTTGTTTACCCGATACCTATCATATCGAATGAGTCATCTTTATGCACTTGTTGACTAATATATTTTCCTTTCATTACATTAGACTTAATTCATGTCTGTCTCATGCATTCCACAATACTATCATCCTGGATTCCACAACTTTCTCAGGATAGCTGTTCCAGGAGTCTACAACCCGCTGAGTTAAAATAGAATATCTTCACATTGCAAGTGACTCTTCTTCCTTTTATCTTCAATTTGTGCACCTTTGTTACTGTACCTCACCTTTTTCTGAAAGATGCTGCATTCCTGGAATATGTTAATTTCTCTGAGGTATTTAGACATTTCTGTCATGCCTCCTTTCTCTTGTCTTCTTTCCAAGGTATTGATATTAGACTTCTTTAATCTAGCTCCTTCAGTCTCTACATCTGTATGTCATTTGGTGAAAATCTTCAACCATAATTGTTGACTTCCTTTGTACAACCTCCATTTTGTTAGTGGTTTTGCATCTGTGGCTGTCTATAATGGTATCCAGTCAATGTAGTTGAGACACAAATGATGTGCATTCCATGAATAGTTGCCGCAATCCACAGAGCATACAGCTCTAGCAAGGAACTTAAGTAGATTGGCAGGTTTGTCTTCCATATCACATATACCATGTAGGCGCATGCAAACACACACACACCTAGAGACAATTTCGAGTCACCATTTCACCTATCACATGTCCTGTTTTGGCTTGTCTTTTTTCCTGCTGCCTGCTGATCATTATCCCTCTTCTTGGCCAACTGCCCATTTCATTCACTCATCACTGGGACAGAGAGTTCACTGAAAGGGGATATTACATAGGCAGCTGTCAGAATAGTTCAAGATTATTTCTTTGTTTTCTTGCTGTCCCACTTGAGCCCACTCAGTGACAGCCTATACGATGGATTTGCAATGCACATCAATGGTGTTCCACCTCTCAATTTTGCAAAGGATGATGCTACCTGAACATCTCTGCAAACCTACAGGAGGTATGGCACGGCTGTGTCCTTGGTCTCCACCAGGAAAACCAACTCATGAGCATGTGACCAGGTATGCAGCCCCCTAGCATGGGTACACCCATTCTCTCTGCATGTGCTAACAAGCACCTAGGTCACTACTGGCACCTGAGTCACTTGAACTGTAGTCAGGACTTTCTTCCACTGTGCCACTGGTGCAGGTATCTACCTCATGCCTTGGACGTGTGGGAGGAAACCAGAGTACCTGGAGAAAACCTATGTGAACCCAGAAAGGACTCGATACTCACTGTGTCACTGTTGCACCCCTCAGTAGTATACTGTATTCCAACTAAAGGCTCACCAATCATACATACAAAAGAAAAGTAACTGTTTTCTTCTGAATTCTTATGAATTCATCACTCTCTGCACCCCCCCTATCCAACCTTCATCCCTGCAACAGATTGGACCACCTTCCTCCCCCTTGATGAACAAGCTAGAATCAACTACATACTCCTACCGTCCCTCATCAGCTCCTCCTGTGCTTGAGTTGCATGTTGTTCCTGTGTTGTCGTTATGCTGGTCAGAGCTTTATCACTCTTAACTACAGAGATTGGTAACTTTGAGCTGAGTTTCACTGGGTAGTATGAAAAATTGTAATTTTGTACTAAGGGTTTTTGATCGACAAAATGAGTGACATAAGTCATATTTTATGACATTTGAGAGCTAGGCTCTTTCCTTCTCACTTCTGTTAAAGTACTGAGGCAGGGATGTGGGAGAACTTTTTTTGTACTGGAGTTACTTCAACCTGTGTGAGGCCTATATAGGTACTTTTAACATTTTTTCCTTTTTAATACTAATAGTGTTATGAGCTGGCATCTATCCAGTGAAATGCAGTGTCAAACAAGTCAGCAGCAACATTCTTTTGAAAGATGACATCATTGGTTGCACTCTAAGTGAAATCATACTTTAAGAGCAGATCTTTCATTAATTTTTATTTTATCACAAAACCAGGAAACTATTTACCAGAGACTGGCACCCCATTAGAAAGATTTTGGAGGTCATAAAACTTGCAGGCCCGCATTATGCTGTTCCTTTACCAAAGACACTGTGCCTATGTTTAAACATTTTATCAGGTATTTAAAACAAAACCAATGTTTAAAATTAAAACTGCACATGCTGAGTTCAGCCATGCCATGTCAGTCATAAGGCTATACATCATATAGAATTTGTGACTTATTTGCATAATTTTTCTTACGTTTCTTCAAGATCAAATGCCTCCCATAAATGCTGTAATGCATAGAAAATGATTAGATCCTTTAATGACTGCATTTTTTATTCACAATCTGAAGCATGTCTTTTTAAACAATGACAATGCAGCAAACATCTGAAACAGGTAAATGGCTGAAGATTTCTGTTTGCTTCTCTTTTGTGCTATTCATATCCAGAATAACTGCCATTTGCAAACAAATGTTTCTTCACAAGGGAAGTAAATTTGTTTTCTCAAATGCAAAGGTGCAAAGAAAACCATGTGTTGTTTGTAAGATTACAGGTCCCAATAATCCACATTTTATATCCAAAGTGACATTGTAGTTTATCATACCTATGTTTACTTTGCTTCACAATTCAGTTACATTTACAGTTTTCAGTAAATCATCTTTCTAGTTTACAACATCCATGCTTCATTATAAAATATGTTTGTATTCTTACTTGAAAAGTTTCCTTTTAATCACTTTAATTCCATATTTTCAACCTCTATGAAAAAAAAAAATCACACCTTCTCCCCTTCCCTTTAAGTCTTAATTATTATGGTCAGTTTTTTTTTATCCAGTTGTATTTTCATTGATTCATGAAGGTTGATCTCACTGGTTCCCTTCTTAAGTTTATTATTGTTTTATTTATTTATTATCTATATTACAATAGTAACCTTTTGCTTATCTTATTCACTCTTCTATCATATCCCTATATTCACATCCAATATCAGAGAATATTAAACGCCCATATCCTTTGTTTATTCAGTGCTGAAGTATGTACGATATAGGAAATAAGGTGCCTTCATATACATAATCTAGTGCAGAGTCTACCCTGAGAATATCCCCTAGTTCCTGTTTCCATGATTCAGTGATTGGTAACTTCCTTGTCTGCTTTTCCATTCATACATTTACAAACAATTCTGGTAGAAATGTCAGCTACTTCTTTTCACATCAGGATATGGGGTGAGTGATTCAGCAATATGTAATGTCATATGAGGATGCAGCTAATGTTTCTTCCAGCCTACTACTGAATGAATCATTTTAACTTCACATCAAAAATCAATTATCACGCAATGTGGCCAAAACATACATGCACGTGAGGGCCTTAGTCAGTCCATCAATCTCCCATCAGTTGCACATCTATAACCTCCCACCTATAGTTTTTTTTTACACAAATACACTATATTAATTATAGGGGTAGTGTAAACATTTTGGAGGCTTCAGCAAGTTTCATTTGGAGGCCCATCTAAAAAGGAATGTGTGCTTTCACAATACATAGATGGTCCACTTTACGGCTGCATCCATAATTATCCCCTCTCCAACCTCCTCCCACCCCAGCAGTCCAGTCCACTTCCATGCCTCTCCATTCATTTATTCTTATTTTCATCTGGGTATCTGGACTGTCTCAAGAACCATTTTTACCCATGACCAAGATAGAGACACAAAAGTTCAATTGAACATACAGTCACAGCAATACGTAATGAAACAAATAGAAGTACAAGAATACCCTAAAAACAAAAATAAAATGGTAGTTTAAGAAACTGTGACAAATGATGACAAGGAACTATACAAAAGCTATGCTGGCATGTGGATTTCAACTGCAAAGCGTAACCAATAATGTAATATCTTCCATTCCTCTCTTGCCTCCAAAGTTCCCTTTTTTTCTCCTTTGCAGCCTGTACAAATAAACAAACAAATAAATAAATAAATGCATACATACATACTTCCCTGTATATTTTAGGTGCCTGTCCTACATGTAGGCCTCTCTGTCAAACAGTAGTCATTATACTGCATCTGTGTTGTGGTAGGAAAAGACAGCCAGCCTATCTAGCCTGCTGTTAACATGCATTTAATACTCTGCTTGCCATCGATCCTGCCCTTCCCTCTCACTCTTTCTACACCTGCCCCATGTCTTGCCTCTCTTCCATCCCTTCCTACCCTCTCACTCTTTCTACACTTGCCCCATGTCTTATTGCATGCCTCTGTGGACTCCCACTCTCCAGCCTTTCCTGGTAGTTCATTAATTGGCTCTGCAAACCTCTCTGTGAAGATGTGCTTTTGGAGACCTCTCTATGAAGATGTGATTTTGGAGACCTCCCTGACATAATCTTCTGCATTCTTATCAAATTTCCAGTCCGTTCTAGTCTCTGATAATAAGATCTACAGCTCCTGTAATGTCTAGACATATCTTGTCCCCTCCTTTCCATGAACCTTAGTTGTGGCTTTTCTCTGGACTCCTTCCAGCAATCAGGTTTCTGTTTCCTTTTACAGCATTAGAAATTAAGTTTGGCAACAAACTAAGTTGTCCCGGGACATCTTCATGGGGGGGGGGTAGATTAATATTAGGGGGAGTTATGTGGGTTGGGGAGGTGAAAGGGTTAAGTGGAGGCAGGGATGGTTGGGAGGAAATGAGATAATGATGGGGAGGGGCGTAAGAGGTTTAGTCTAGTGTAGTTGAGTTAAGCAATCACATTTTGGCGTGAACTTGCTATAGTGCAAGTTTATGTCCGAGACGACCTTAGGTACTGTTGCGGTGGTCAGGTAGGCCTTATGGCATGGAAGAGGTAGGTAAGGTTAGTTAGTCAAAGTTGAGGTAGGTGCTAGTATTTGTTTGTTGTTTACCACAGTGTCATTGTCTGTGGATTGTTAGATTGCCAGGTGGTCCATTTTGAAGGGTTTATGGTTAAGGACTGTGGGGGTGGTTGCCGCAGTCTGAAGATTCTAATGTTAGGCTTTGGTTAACAACATGGTTGGTTGATGGCTGCAGTAGTAGGGCAGGAAGTTGTAGGCTGTTTTTCATTTCATCTGGTTTGTCTAGCCCCCCCCTTTTTTTTGGTCCATTTCTTTAATTTTCCCTATTGACATTGGTGATGCTGTGCACAGTGGGGTGAATTGGGTGTGTGGTTATTCGGTTTGGTAGGATGTTTGTGCCACTGGATGGTATCTCATACACTCTGGTAGCAAGGCTGTGCTCACTGGACTCACAGGCTGCATTTTGTGGTGTTTTGCGGGCTCTCAGCATGATATCACTCACTGCCCATGCGCATCACCATTTAGTCAAGTATAGCTGGGTTGCCTCATTCTAGGAAACTCCACTGTGAAAAAAAAAGTAGGTTTCAGTGTGCAGAGTGTAAACTGAGAGTTAAATCCACGTATAAACTTTCTCTGGTATATTTCTGGGCCATTGCATGTTGTTGAGGGTGTTGTTCGCTTCCGATTAAGATGTTGGGATTATTGTTGATGGAGAAGGATGGGCATTATGTTTGTTGGACAGTGACCTTGCAGTGGTGCCCAACACAATGGTGTAGTGGTACATTCCTCTGACTATAGTGCCCAGCATCATGGATTTGACACTTAGGACTGTTGTTTTCCACCAGCGCGCTATTCACGGGAAAAGATTGCGATACCACAGTTTAATAACGCATGCGCATAGGGGGATACTGGACCAAGGGGAGTCATGATTTACTTTAGCCTGTTTTAGCTCTCAACTTTATATTACAAAGAGTCCGCTTCTTGCCAGGTAAACCTGAAGGAGTAAAGATCGTACACATGGCTAGCTTAGTATGCTTGTTTATTGAAGTGGGTCTGAGATATGCTTGGTATTTATTTCGCATTGCACTTTGGCAGGATTCTACAATATTGGTCTTATGTAGTGGGGAATCTATGAGTAGGGATTTGAAATCGAGTTTAAGCTGATCTGCATTAATTTGAACCTTTAAGATGTTTGTAATTGAGTTTTGTAACTCGGCAAGTTATTTGGAGTGGGTGATAATATGCAGCCAATTAACTTGGGTGTGATTTTGGTAAGTGTACCAGCATTCACTTTATGAGGTCTTTTCTCATGTTACATTGTTGCCTGACTGTGGAGTTAAAGCATGTAAGGATGAGGGTGTGGGGTTGTAGCCCTCCACATGGGGAGTGAGATACTTTTTCTGTATAAGATGTTCCCGGTAATTATGATTTGACTAGATGAGTTTTCAAGGAGGAGCCTCATAGTTTTGTGTGTTTTATGAAGTGGCACAGTAATGCTTAACAGTGAAGAAAGCATTTGAGTTTTGGACGTCTTGCCCTGCGGTGAATTGGGCTGTTGGGGGGTGGGGTTCGCTCCTAAAACTTTTGGATTTTCAAACTAATCTCAAAGATGATCTGGGGAGTGAAGCCGGCATGTGGTGACATGCATTGGGTTTTGGCCTTTACATATTTGGAGGAAAGCATGGGCCCAGTTTATTTTGCAAATCTTAGTATTGCGAGATCATACCTCTCAAATGTACAGAGTTTGCAGAACATCCAGATTTTGCCTCATATTTTGGTCCGTTTTTCATAAGCTTGTGGTTTGCTGGCAAATTAGTGGAAGTAATTAAAGAAGGAAGTTTAAAACTCAAATGTCTGTCATGATTTTTTGACTTCATACCCTTGACAAGGTTGCTACTGAATTAGAGGCACTAAAACACAACAGGGCTTATGGGCTAGGTCATTAACCTGCTTTTGTAAGGGAAGTTTCAGATTCAGTTGCCGGTTATGTCTTCAAGTTTATGCAACCACGCCCATTTCATAAACTAGTGTTTGTTGCATTCCAGATGATTGCAGTACAAGCAGCTTTGGGGTGAAGCTGCTAAGATGGCATTCTGTTGAAGATGAGGGGTGTTGCGGGCCATTGTAGGGGCAGCACAGTTGAACAGGGTGCCCCAGTGGCACTTAAGGTTGGCTTCAGGCACTAGTGGATGTGTGTGCTGAGAACTTACATTTTCTTTTCTTGTGCAGGAGGAGACATAGAATTTTAATGGTTTAGTAATGATGCCGGTGGTGGTGGGGACATAGGCTTTGGTAGCCATGTACATAGGGTAGGGGGTTTTGATTAGCTGTTCCATGCATTTAATTGAATTTGTGTATTGTACATTGATTGGTGTAAAGGTGTGTGTGTGTGTGTGTGTGTGTGTGTGTGTGTGTGTGTGTGTGTGTGTGTGTGTGTTGTATTGGTAAATGCATATATGATATATTTCGATAAATATAAGTATGTGCGTGTGTATATAATATATACACTAGGTGTAAATGTGTATCGGCAGTGTTGCATGTCTGGAAGAATGGCTTGATAGGGACTACTTTTCTGTTGCTTTTGACGTTTGGGGAGGGGCATAGCTTGTTGGTTCATTATTTCAAATTATGGGTCAGATTCAACAGTGTCTGAGGATTAAGGGGCAGAACCTTGTGTATAGATGAGTGAGAGCTTTACATGACACATAAAATAGCAGAAGGAGAAAGGGAACATATGAACAGTGTGGTTTATGTGGATAGAAAGGTGTTTACAGATTATATAGACATGTATTTTACTTAATTTTACAGACAAACCTGGACCTTATGCATGAATTAATGTAGTGGGGTTTAATTATTATTGGTACTGCTCAAATAAGGAGCAGATAACTTTATTTCCACATTAAGTTGGTTAGTGTGCCTCATTTGGAGATGGAAGGTTAAGAACTAGGCAGATGGTTTTACAATATGTTAGCTTGACTTATACAGGGCGCTAATGGACGTGGTCTGGAGTCACAAGGTTACCTGGGTTGTGGATACGGACAGGTCCCTTCAAGTCGGGGGTTTACTTTTAATATACTCCACTGGTAGTTAAATTTATCTTGGGTATTTGATAAGGTCATAGGAAGCATAGCTTCAGTTATGGCTGCTTTGTCATAGAGGGGAGTGGCGGTGGTACATTCCTTCCCAGGTTGGCAGGATGTGCTGTCCTTGTAGGTGTCTTGGAGAGTGTGTGTTATGTATTTTGGATGTTTTACAGGTCTTCTTCTTTTTTGCAGATGAGGTCTTGGAATGCTGCAGCTGTAATTTGGAATAGGTGGGTATAAGGGGGAGCTTTCTCGTTGCTATTAGAGGGTTTAATTTTGTCCTTTTCTTTGTAGGTGGTGGTGTGCCGAGTTCCAGTGGTGGCGATACAGTGAATTCACAGATGATGGAAGCAGTGGCGAGTGAGGAGGTTACACACGGGAGCACAAATGGGCAACAGTTACTGATGGAAAATGGAATTTGAGCTGACATAGGTTGGTGACCAGAGGTGAGGGAGCTTGAAAACCTATAGAAGCTGTTGCAGTGGAGGTTTAGGTCTCTTAAGTGGTGCACAGTGAGATCAGAGAAGGACTGTATGGCAAGCAGTAGTCCATGCCGTATCAGAAAGGGTTTTTGAAGATAATGGATGTTGATTTTGGGGATGTTTTGATTGTGGGAGTGGGGCACAAGGAGTTAGCCATAATCATAGGTCTGTGCTAATGATGACACAGTAGGGTTGGAGTTTATCAAGGTAGGGTAGGGGCAAGCTGAAGGAGAGGCATGTTAAGACATGGTAATCCAGGGAGAGGATTGTTTAAGGTGAGATTGGGGTTTTCAGGGGTGGGGTGGAGTCCAATCATAGGATCAGGGTTACTTTAAAGTCACTGGTTTAGGCCTCTGGTAAACTAGCTATTTTATTCATATATCTAAAATGGAATCTAGCCAGAATTTTTAATATGGAACTATGAGGAACATGATTCCTGTAAGCCAGTGAAGTTCAGTCCTTGCTTTCTTGGAACCTTGGGTGGTCGTATTCTCTCATTCACTTGTTTGAAGCATATGTGGGGGAAGGACCAATGAGGTGTTTGACAGGATGCTGGAGTCTGTGCCTAATGGGTGGTATCTTGGGGTGGCAAATTTGTCCCTTAAGTAGGTAGTGTTAATATTACATACCAGGTTAAGGCTTTACAGAATACCACAAGGTTCATTTCACTTGGTGTTTGGGTCAGTTTTGTGAGTAGAGTTTTAAGAAGCATGGTAGGTAGGTAGCAGGGTCTTGGGTGTGAGACTTGCTACTAGTTGTTTGACTGGGTGCTGTCTTGAGTTCAAGGTGTTATAGTTTGTGGTATGGTTGTGGTTATAGGCTGTCAATACATTCAGGTTGGGCCATGATTTCAGCTTTGAGGCAGCGGGCTAAAAGGGTATGTGTTCTCTTGGTGTGGATGTTCCGGTGTTACAACAGGGTCATGGTAATCCTACTTTATTTAGTTTTATTAGGGTGTGTTTCAGTGATGGCATGGCAAAGGGGTTTATAACAGGATTCTAAGGTGCTTTACAGATGATGGATACACCAAATGATGTTTGGCTTGACTCTTCCCTTTATGAGAAGTGAATTGAATAATTTTTGGGTAGAAGGGAGGGGGAACAGCCTGGTCAGGCTGGTTGGTGGAGAAGAGGGATAGGCTTGCCCTCTTCTGTTCCCCCTCTGATGTCTGGATGT
Source organism: Protopterus annectens (assembly GCF_019279795.1). Taxonomy (NCBI): domain Eukaryota; kingdom Metazoa; phylum Chordata; order Ceratodontiformes; family Protopteridae; genus Protopterus; species Protopterus annectens. Next base: position 1,423,702,204 of record NC_056743.1, read on the forward strand.
TCATTTCAGGGATCTGGGGAAAGGAAATTAGTAGATGGAGGAAGCTTGCTGAATAGATAAGCAAGCTGAGGTAAGGATGGCGCTTATTTGTTGGAAGGTAACTCAATGGATGGTGTATGAAGTGAGTTGGGACGCTGCTTCATAAATAAAGTAAGTGAGCAGAGGTATGGACGCTGCTTACTGGGGCAGGGTGAGAAAGTACGCTGCCCTGATTAACATTACAAGGATGCTATGCTGTATTTAGAATCAGTTATATTGTGAATAATTGTAATTAATAAAGTTGGTGATCAAAGCTATGTTATGGAAATTGAATAAAGATCGTCAAATGTCATTTGTTGTGATGTGTGTTATTAAAGGGGACCAGGACAAAGGGAGTGGCTGACTGACTAGAATCTGTAGTGTGGAAGCATTACCCCTTTGCTTCTGCAGTGTATCCCTCCTTTTCTACTGCTCCTTCAGCCTGCTTCTGGTGGTCCAGTGCTGATGTTATCAATACCATCATGTCTTTTTCCTACTCTGTTAGCATCAGTTCCACCCCACCCCCCAGCTGATCATACATAGCACAGGTGTTGGGACCCAAGTGTAGTACTTCATTTGTCTGTACTGAAGCTCAATTGCCATCTTACTGTCCACTTGGCCATCCTTTCCAAACAAGGGTGCTGAAGCCTTAACACCAGGGTTTGGAAGCCTATGCCTCCAACACACACTTTAAGCAGACGTGTGACTGTTTTCTGCCTTGTTCTTAAAAACATAAATAATGACAGTGATAAAATTAAAAAGTGCACCAACAGTCCTACCTCCATCTGCATCTTATTGGCTGGATGAGACTTATCGTTACTGCTGTCTGCTATCAAGCAAGAGCTGCAGATGCCGACCCTGCATTTGGCTGCTTTGTGGTCAGTAATTCATTGCATGTACTCATGCTACAGTCTCTGTGGACTGCCAGTGCAGTCAGCAAGTTGTTTCTTTCCACTGCTGTCAATGCCAGTCTGTTCAGTACATCTGAGGAATACCTGACCCTTCTAGAATGACTGCTATCACAACTCTTATTTATGGAGACAATTTGCAGCTGTGATTGCTTTGTTTAATTGCCTAATGATAAACTAAATCTTCCAAGTAAACTGGTAAAGATTAGGTTTTTGGGTGCATATATTTTCAGAGATTAATTTATCTTTCTCAAGAGGTTGGCAGACTAAAGACTGAAAATACAAGATATTGCTTTTTAAATTATAGCACAGAAACATTACAACATTAATGTTTTCTAGGTGGCCTTGCTCATGGGTGAAAAAAAGAGCAATGGTTGCAATAGGCAGTGTTTTCTCCAATACACACACACACACACACACACACACACACACACACACACACACACACACACGCATGCATACGCACACACACACACACACACACACACACACACACACACACACACACACACACACACACACACACACACACACACACACACACACACACGCACACACACACACACACACACACACACACACACACACACACACACACACACACACGCATGCATACGCACGCACACACGCATCATGATTGTCATTTTATTATATTTTTCAGTTTATTTCTGTATGTGATAATGTGAACCCCATCAGCAATGACAGCAGATGCTACTTAGTACACAGTCATGGGGGGCAGGGGACAGAGGTTAGGCAAGAAATAAAGCAGTGATGTCTATCAGCTTGCACAGAATATTGCATATTTGTTTGTCTATGACCTCTTTAGGAACTATACAAAATATTCTGCCTATAACTCTTTACCCTGATGAAGGAAGATAGTGGTATGCTGACATGAGCCAAGACTCATGTAGATGATATATAGTAAAAACTCACATTCACTCAGTAAGAATACTTTATATTTCTGATATGCATGTTAGGGAACATTTTCATTTCATTTAAAGACACAGTCATAAAAAAAACAGCTATTGTGTCTGATTACATTGTACATAGTTCAGAGGCATTAGCTATGTTACAGCATTTTACATGACATGACATGCATCCTGCTGAATTTCAAGAACTCAATGAGTGTAGTTCCCCTCTACAATATTCCTACCTCTTAGGTATCTTAAACCATCTCCTTACAAATAAATTGATAACTGTTTTTTTAGGATTTAAGCCAGACACTTGTTGTGTCTTTCGGCTTTTCCCGGTTAGGGGTCACCACACCGGAACTCCGGTCCGCTAATGATTGATAGTTGATTTTTACGTGCCGAGTTACCAGCCCTGACGCAAAACCTTCAATGAAGGTACGCCCATTCACGCATGTCTCCATGCAGAAAACGCTGTAGCTGAGAATCGAATTGGACAGCATCTTACTGTGAGGCGCTACTAATTTCATTTGTTAACTGGGGTAGAACACTGACCTCTATTCTGTCTCCCAGTCTATGAGTGCTGTCTGGTTAAGCAACTTGCTTCAAGTCATGCATTTAGGCAAAGGAGGCTGAAGGAATCAAACCCTCTACCACTGGAAGCAGCTTATAACAGCTCCTTAATTCCCTGCACCAGCTGCCAGACATCTATTTTATTTAACGTTTGTTTATAGTGTATTGTATTTGTTAATCAGGAAGGCACATCTGGGACTAGCTCATTTTCTGTGCAGATTAAAAAACAGCATCAGTTACAGTAATAAATAAGCCACTGTGTGCAGTGGTTACATAGGCAAATTACAGTACCAGTTATAATAATAAATACTATTGAAATCAGTTTGAATATAGGCATCTTGTTTTGCCTCACTACTTACTCCTTACCTGAGACTCTGGACTGAATGTCGGTCTTGTTTCCACCACCATGTGTCTGCTGCTTATTGATGTGTACCTACTGTTTTGTAGGCTGTTTTGTAGTCAGAACTAGTTGTGTGAGTTTGAAATGGAGGCTTGGTTCACTTAGCATAAACTATAAGCCAGATGTGTTTTGCACTGTCTGAAACATAACTAAAGCCCAGCATTTGTGTATTTTGCAGAGGATTAAGGCCATAAACTGTTTAACGAGCTTCATCCTGAACACTATGGCTTAATAGTGTAGCCAGATGAGTTCTGAAAAGAGGCAGTGTTGTCTAGTGGGTTTACATGGAGTAACAAACAAACAAATAATCTTCACTTCCCCTCTGGATTTGTTAACAGTGCTTTCATAAGTGAAATCTGATATTAGAAATTGTGAAGGAATCTTGGTCCTTCTAATTCATGGCATTTATGTTTTCATGGTGGGTTATTGCACCGATTTTGTTGACCTGCTAGCAAGTCATATTTCAGTTGGTAGGTTTCCCAAATTTCATCTAGATGTAATAGATATTCCTCCTTCACTAAGTGCAAACTTCATGCTTCTCGTGAATGTCAGTGAACTAAAAGAGTAGTTTTATGTTCCGTGTTTCTGTGGTAATCTTTATTAGTGAAGTCCTGTGTTATGGCAGTTCTCTGGCATGCAGAAAAGAAATCCTGGCTACAATTTAACCAACGTGTTTGCTTAACATGAAAGGAAAGGTGTGAAGATGTTTTGCATCCTCTGCCTGGGGGAGGAGAGGTCCAGTGTCATGATTTAGGGTACATCTCCTTGAATTACTGCTAAATATTTTTTCTTAACTGTATACTTCCAGATTCCAGAATGGATCAATTGTGGCGCTGATAATCATTCAACTTTAAGTACTGCTGCACTTTGCATGACAAATGTAAATAATAAACCTGTAGAGATTATTGTAACCTGTTTACCATGTACAATACTGCATTATACAGTTTTGATGCAAAAAGTGTTTTATTTTTGCATTTAATTTTGTTGATATCCACTAGCGTTTGAAAATATTCTTGAAGCTGAAAACCCCTAACATGACACCATGAAATACTTAGCCCACAATGCCTCACTATCTAAATTGTGCATAAGCTACACAATGTCAGTGCCGTTTGCAGATACAGGAGAGTCTTATATCTGAGTACAACAAGTTGTCACCTACATCTTACAGATGGAACACCCTACAGTAAAAATTAACATATGTAATTATTTACTATGGAGACCACAATACAAGTCAGTAGCTGCTCTTCTAAACAAGTATATTGGTTTTGATTACCCATAAGACTTTGCTGATGTATGTAATCCATTGCCACAAATACCTGTAATAACATAATTTGTGGGTGTGGCTATAAATAAGCTAAAACTCCAGAAACTATGCCATAATTGTAACTTTTTTCAAACCACGTGCAGTTTTAATCACTTTTAAAGTAAAGGTGCGCTAGAAGTGTGGTAATAATATATTCAGGAGGTGAGGGAGGGGAGTGTAACATGAGTTCATCTACTCATGAAAACCTGACATTTCTCTCTTTTCTGACATCTTATGTATTTCTGCTTTGTCCATTCTTTTTTCTGTCAGACTTGCCAGCATGGTGTCTTTGTAAAACTGTTACCCATTGTCTATATATTAATAAATCATGTCCTTCTCACTATCAAGATTTTATAGGCATAGAGATAGATGCCACTCTTCAGAAACCCACATTTGTTTTAACTGTGGTGGTTGCTTGCAGCATTGTTTTGTAAAGATGCTTTACAGGACGTCCGCAACTAGAGATTAAATTCCAAATGGTGAAAAAATATGGAATACGGTCATTTTTTACAGGTTTGCATCTTTATTGAGTACGTTGCTGTCATTCCAGGGAAGCAGTTTTTGTGCTGTGTATGCTTGTTCAGAGTTCAAAACAAATGTGATGCATTTTATGCACTTATTCTGAAGCTAAACTACAGGTCCTATGAGAGAAACATAAATCCTGGAGTATTAAATAACCGCATTCAGGAGGAATCCTATGTATTATTTGTAGGAACATTCAACATGTTTTGTATTAACAATCCAGTAAGCATGATCTCTAGTGGTAAAGCACGAACAATGAAGTAATGAGTTACTCTACACTGCTGAGGTATTTGCATTATTTTTTTCAGCTAAGTTCATTGTGTTTTATGCATATTCTTCGCTATATTCAATCATAACGTATTTTTCTCTTTTTACTAACATTCATTCCCACAGACGTGAAGTTCACACAGCTAATTAACTTGAATATTTTATGTTTTGTATGCATGACTTGGAATCCATGTTACTGAGTTTGATTAGGGACTAACGAAATGTTATTTAAATGAATTGGTGGTGATGTCATAGGATCATAGGATCATGAGAGATTACCAGGCTATTTAGCTGGAGGTCATTTTAAGCCTAGCCAGTTCAACCCAATGTAATACCATAGAAGTGCTAATCAATACCTAAGATTGCATTTAATGATGACTACTCATGTCCAAGAGGGAGGTGGGTGCTATCTTTGGTAAGAATTTACAGTGCTCCATCCACTCATCCATGTTCCTCTTGAACAGTGTCATGAACTGGTAGCCTGTTCCAAAGATGTGGCAGTCACTGGGAGATAAATCTGTCTCTCCAGCATGTCCTATTTAAGTCACAGGCCATATTTAAGTCCCTGGAATGGGTAGCCCTAAATCCATTTGATTTATGAATATGCTGTAAGTTCATTAGGTTCAGGTCTTGGGTTGCTCTGTAGCCTAGGCATAAGTCTCCCCTGAGAAGTCTATATGATACAGAATATAGTGACAGGGATTTTAGTCAGTCCGTGTAAGGCACATGTTGGAGGCTCTTGATCTTCTTTGTTGAAAACATCTGAGGTCTCTCTAATTGCTGTAGGTGCTTTTTACGGTACATACTGAATAGGGCAATATACTCAATTATGGGCCAGTATAGGGGGGGGGTTATTACTTCTTTTCTCTCAAGGTGATGCCTTTACTAATCAGATGAGCTATGTGGAAAGCTTTCCTTACATCAGTAGACATGTGGTGGTCGAAGTTAAGGTCACGGTCAACATGTGATCAACATGTGATCCCAGGTCCCTTACCACTTCATGGGTATAGAGTGTTATTGATTTGGCAGTGTGAAGGGACATTGTTTGTGCCAAAGGGAATGATGATGCATTTCTTTGCATTCAGTTTGTCTCCGTGAGTAAAACACTAATCGTTGATCTGTGTGAGACCCTCCTGGAGTATACTGACATAATCTGAGGATTTACTAATTACACTTAGTTTGCATTTGTCTGCAAACTTGGTCAGCCACAACCCTTTAGTTTTGACCTGAACTTCTGAGAAGTATATACCTAACAGTAGGGGGCCCAGCACTGACTCCTGTGGCACCCCGCTGGTAACAGGTTGCTGGCCAATGTGGAGTCACCTACGTTGATAGTGTGTGTCCGGTTTGTGAGCCAGTTGGCAACCCATCTTACAATGAAGGGGTTTACATTCAGTTTGCTAAGTTTATCAGTAATGCATGAATGTGGGATTGTGTCAAAAGCCTTTGCTAAGTGGAGGCATGCTGTGTGCACAGATTTGCCCTCATCAATGGCCTTGGTCACACTTTCAAAGAGATCCACAAGATTTAACAGGCAGGATTTGCCCTTCACAAAGACAAATTGTGGGATCCAGGGTTTGGAGGTCACCTATGTCTTTATTTATGAGGTCCATAATAATACGTCCCATGGCCTTACAGATGAGGCTGGTCAACCATATGGATCTGTAATTCATCAGGTCTGTTGCTAGGCCACCTTTGTGGAGGGGAATAACTGTAGCTGTTCTCCATTCCACAGGAACAAAGCCTGTGGTTAGGCTATGAATGAAAATGATGCTTAGCATTGATGCTAGTTCATGTTTTAGCCTGTTTAGAAGACAGTCTGAGATGTCATCTGGTTTCATAAGTGCTTTGTTCTTTGTCTTGGACAGGGATCTCAGGACCTGCTCTTCAGATATATAAGGTGGGGTGGGAGTTTGGGGAAGGGTTTGTTGTTAGTTATGAGGGGATAAGAGTGAAATTTTTTCCAGATCTAGCCACTAACAGTTTTGCTTTCTCTGTGAAGTCAGTGTGTGTGATACCATTGGCCACCAATTTTGCACATACATGGGTCCTACCATTTAGGTTATATACATAGCTGTAAAAGGCCTTATGGTTATCCTTGGCAGTACTTGCTAGGCTTCTCTCAAAGGAGCTCTTGGAGGATTTAACAAGTTGTCTTATTTGTCTCTTAAGGCTGAGGAAGGTGCTTTTCCATTGTTGGGTCCTTGTCTTTGTTTTCTTGTATAGCAACTTTTGCATTTATTGCATAGTTTGTCGATGCTGGAAGTCCACCATAGCAGCTTGATTTTACTTGAGGCTCTAATTTTGATACTATCTGGTACACCCGAGTTTATACACATCTATATTACAACATCGAAACTTTAGTTAATCATATAACTAAAGCTCGATCTTGTAATATAAAACCGTAAAATGTCGAACGGCCTTTTCAACCAGGGAAATGTTTTGCTTGATCTCAACAAAAAAAAAAACTTTGACCCGAAATCAAGAGGGGGCTGTTCCTCCCACACCCCCCTAACTAAATATACCAAATCTGAGATCGCTCCAAATTGGAGAAAAGGGCATAATCCACATAATGGCCAAGGGAAGCATTTCCCTGGGTTGAATCGGCCATTTGACATTTTACGGTTTCGATATTACAAAATCGAGTTTTAGTTATTCGATTAACTAAAGCTTCGATCTTGTAGTATAGACCCATTTATACACTTATAAAAGTGATTATACAGGGCTTTAGTGTAAACTTCAGCGTAGTTATCACTTTCAGCTTGGGGTGGGGCTTGGAATGCATTTATACCTTCACCTAGGAGGGTATAGTTTGCTTTGGTAAACTTTTTTAGTCTGATTTCACCCGTTTTGAGTTCTGGTGTTAGTGTCAGTTCAAAGGTGACTGATTTGTAGTTAGTTTTAACTAATGAGGGTCCAACAGTTGCAGCAGTGCACCTGTTTGACATGTTGGTGAGGACCAGATCTAGAATGTTTGTTCCTGTTGTTGGGGTATGGACAATTTGCTCTAGGGCATTTGAGTTCAAAAAGTAAAGGAACTTTTGTGCTGGCAAGTTTGGGTTAAAGTAGGTTTCCCAGTTGATGGTGGGATAATTGAAATTCCCCATAACTAGTGTGTTCAATAAAATTTAGATTGACTTCAGTTTGATTAAGTAGGCTTCATGGGTGTTGTGACCCATGGAGGGGGATCTACAACTGGCTAGGACTTGAGTGGGGATTTTACCCACCATAAGCTGAACCTGGAGTAACTCCATGGAGTTGTCCAGTATAACTAGACATGAGATGAATTTATCTCTAATATAGATTAAAAAACTGTCTCCTTTGATTTTCACATGTTTATTTTGTGTTCTAATGGTGTGGATGGCATTGTAGCCTTGCAGGGCTGGAGTGCTCTCTGAGGCCTTAAACCAGGTTTCTGTGACTGCACAGGCATCTACATCTTCTAGTGATAGAAGTGCTTCCAGGGATAGCAGTTTTTGGTTTAAGCTCCTAGCATTTAGCAACATGACCCTTATTTTGTTCTGACTGATTAATTTCACATCGGTAATGTTGTTTTCAAGACCTTGTCTAAAAAAGGCACTATGGGCTAGGCAAGAACCTTTGCTGGAAGAACTGTCTGGCCTTTTGTTATCTGAAGCAGGCAGATAGACTGCAGCTCTGTCTTTTATAGCATTATTATTATTTTCTTTTGGAAATGTAAGCTTAGGATAGCCACAGCAACATACTCTCAGTATCGTCTAGAGAAGGCCTCACTAAAGCTCATATGAAAGAAGCATCTTGTTATGGAAGAATTTAGCCCTGAAGCTTTGTGTAAACCAGAAATGCAATGCAACAATACAATGAGACTGTACAAGATACCATACAATGTTTCTTGACCTCTGCTCTGCATGATCAAATTATAAAAAAAAAACTTCCCCTTAAGTTAATTACATTTCAGTTGCTCTCCTTTTCATAGCAGCGGCAGCCTCACGCACACCTACCTCTCTGATTTTGTCCAACCATTCATTGTTGTGGTCCGCTGCGAAGTCCAAACTCAAAACGTCTTCTGGAAACTGGAATTCAAATTCCACCTCTTGGAAGATGAAGATGCCATGTAAACAATTTCGGCTTCTTCTGCGTCTGCGTGTGTGACCAGATGCAAAGGGTGTTCTTAAAGTAGAACACCCTTAAAAAAAAGTATTTTTTTTAATTAAACGAAAAGATTTGATTTTTTCCAGACAAGAAAAGACAGTTGATGTTTTCCGGACAGTGTCCCTTATTTTCGGACAGTCTGGAGTCAAGTAATGGCTCTAATTATAGCCAAAAAGCACACTGGGACCACAGGCATTAAGGAGAGGAGAGAGAGAGAGAGAGAGAGAGAGAGAGAGAGAGAGAGAGAGAGTAAAGATGGCACGGAAGAAATGTTTGAGACTGTAGCCGTGGCACAAAATCTGGACTTCACATATCCGGTTTTGAATGAAATTTGTAACCGGACAATTTGTCAGAAAACCGGACAGTCCAGTCAAAAAACGGACAGCTGGCAACCCTAGTTGGTACTATGTTAATAAGTAGTGGTGGGTGAGTTGACAACTTTCTCCGTGTTACTGTTTAAAGTGAGAGAGAGCATGAATTCTAGATTCTTGGTGTAAATACATCTCTTGCACTCTGCACTAGACTGTTATTAGTAGAGGGCTGTGTACATGAGGCAATTACTACACTGCCTCAAGAGACCCAAGTCAAAAAGCTTGACAAGAGAAACAAGGATAGTCCAAAAGTTCATAATGCTAGGTTGAAGACTGTTTTCACTAGGGGTGGCTTTTCAGAAATGATCACAGAGGAACTTGGCAAATAAAAATTTCTGCCTAGGTTTTAAGAGAAAATTTGTTGAACTTAACAGTCTGGCTTTTGCTCAGAATTGCGTGGCGTGGAAAAAAGCAGAAACATGCTCAGATGCAGCTCCTAAATACCTGAAGCTAAAACTAGAAAAAAACTCTAACAAAATTCAAAAGGACAAATGAGGATGCTTATTCCAAACCCTAGACTGGCCTCCCTTTACTAGTCAGGTGCCAGTCAAACACACTTCTCTCACAAAAGTGCAGATAGGCCCCTTCCAATTCAAGATGGCCTGGAAAACATGCTCAGAATAAACAAATGACTACAAACAGTTATAGAAGCAGCAGGTCAGGGTCTGGACTATGCTGCAGCTATTGGCTACCCTAGTTTCAGCGAGAAACACTAGAGAATATTTAACACAGCAGAAAAATAGCAGTGAGATGCTGAAAAACTGCTTAAAACAGCAGAAAATCAGCCAGGATAGGTGGCAGGCAATAAGAATGTGCAGTAAATACTATAAATAAACAAAAAAAAACAGGAAACATATGTTTTTTGGAAGCTCAGAAGCCTCTAGTCATCTAGTATCTCAGCGCAGAGTTGTGCCTGGTAGCCCACCTTAGTTCAGCTTGGTATAAACAAGCAAAAACCTGATCAGATGTAGTCCCTAAATACCAGAAGCTAAAACATGAAAAGAACTAACAAAATTCAAAAGGACCTATGAGGATGCTTATTCCAAGCCCATTTAAACAATAGCTGAATAAACATTTTCCTCTTAAGCTTGACCAGAAAATAATGTATAATGCAGTCACTACACAAAACTTTCTCTTGGGACCATGAAAGAGCTAGAATCTTTTCAGCAGAAAATGGCACTTCAGCACACAAGAAAAGTATTTCATGTTTAATCAGCTACACTTCTGTGTTTAAACTACATATGTTACCAGCTAATTCCTCCCCACCCCTGACTGTAGTCATCCATTTTCCTGGCAAACAGATCCACTGTGTGAATGGTACATGTTGGGTGAGGGGGATACTACCCCAGGTGCAAGCTGTCAGGTGGCATGACTGACAGGGACCATTGGAACATGAGTGCAATTCTGGCATTCATACAAGAAGTCACAGATGATATCGTAGCTGATTAAATGGATGCATTTATTCAGTTAGTGTGTTAACAACTGTAGCAATGAGGTTCTGCTGCTACATTTAGTAACATATTAAGGTATTAAATGCATTCATTTATGAAGCTGCAATATCACATGCAGCTACTTAAATGAATGTTGGATTGCTAGTACTGCCTTGTATGCCACAGACCTTTTTTTTGAGTTCAGGATGTACCAGTACGAGGGAAATGCCTAGGGCACCACATGACCTAGCCACGGTTTTGCACTCACATACCATGAATTTTAGAGAAGGTATGTGCCTTGCAGACTTTTGAACAGGGTAAAGAAATTGAGAGTTAGCAAAGGAGCAAAGGTATACTAGATTAGCACTGCTGTTACTATTGGATCACATTTCAAAACTAACCTCATTTACCATTTAATATGAAACATTGTTTGTACAATGTCATCAACAGTTCAACAAGCCAGTGCACAACTTGTTCCTCCTGTATCTACATACATATCTCTCATCCTCTGAGCACAAGAAATCTGGACAAAGCCAAAATAATGGGGGGGGGGGGGATAGGGACACGTTTTTAATATTGCTTTTATAAATTTTGAAAGTTGCTAGAATAACAGGATTTCTGTTTACCATGCATTTTCTGAAGAATATGAAGGCTAAAACTCAAATGCCTGACATTATTTAGTGAAAGCAACTCTCATTGATTTGCCAGAGAACCACAAATTTTATGAGGAACAAACCAAAAATATGAGGCAAAAATATGGGCATTTTGCAAATATCTGGACAGTTGAGAGGTATATCTACGTATCACCTTACCATCTATGGCACTCACACAAACATGCTTCTTAGTCAAACAGCAGGCGTAGTCATTAGGATACAATGATGTGAGTTGGTCAGTTATCATGATGGTGAAAACATATGAATCAGAGACAAGTATGAGAAAACCTTCATTATCAGTTCATTACTACGTTTCTGCATTTAACACTAGCACTGTCAGACATTCCCATGCTATTATTCTTGTAGCACATGCACTGTTTAGCAAAGGCACCTCCTACACACACACACACACACACACACACACACACACACACACACACACACACACACACACACACACTCCCAGAGAATCCCACACACACCCACATCCACTCTTCAACAAACAAGATCCTCTCACACTCAATCACACTCATGGAAATTCTCATTCATTCAAAAGTACACATACACACACACACACACACACACACACACACACACACACACACACATACAACCTAATTCACAAACACACACACACACACACACACACACACACACACACACACACACACACACACACGCACACACACTTATACAGCCTAATTCATACCCCAACAGAGATGCACACACATTGTTCACCCGGATGCACACTAAATTATTCCCTACCTCCATGTCTTTTCAGACCTTAAGTACACAAGTATTCCTATTGGATTGAATGGGTGACTGCTATATTTTTATGTTGGTCGCTTTTTCCTCTAACTGCCACATTTTTACAATGCTCACTTCTTTCTCATAGTGAAAAGTTTACTTGTCCAAGCAATTCCTTGATTATCTTTGCCAAGAAAATCAAAAGCTGCAGACATTTCTAGGAAAGACCATGTGGCTGATTAGCATTTTATCCTGCCTGTGAGACAATACAGGTAAGAGAACATGGCTGTAAGATCACACTCCTTGCCGAGGCCCACATGAGCAGAAAACATCAATGTTAGAGCAGTCTCTGAATCACAAAGGCTTAGCACAATGTAGAATCCTTCTGAACTGAGGTTTACACATTGTGCTAAGCCTTATCTCAGGGAAACTGATTTATTCTGAGTGTTTTTGGTGTTACATTTATCTCTTTATTATGCAGTCTTCCCAGGACATATTTTTGGGTGTTTTACAATACCATGGGTTACTCAGAACATTTTCAAATCAATACCCATTGCAAACATCACACTTTAGTTTTAATTGACCAGCAGACTGCAGCCAGCAGCAGCCACTCATGTAGTCATGCTTAGCAGTCCTGTTTACAATGAATACAATATACCGTTCCTTCCCATAAATGTGCATTCTGAACTTAATAATGCATGCACACCATGCCATTAATTATAACAAACTGCATTTACAGAGTATAAGCAAATAATTCAGCATATAAGCTGGCATTGCATTACCCCACGAAAATGTCACATGCTTATTAGATAAAATATGGTTTAACATGCCAATATACAGAGTAAACATAAACTATATCCTGTTTTAATGTTGTATAAAAGAGACATAATTTATTACTTCTTTCAGACATGACACAACCTCTTATTTCAGTGCAATAACATTCATCAATAATGTGACGTCCCTCCTCTGGGCCAGTAATCAAGGAGCCTCAATCCTCACCACTGACACTGGTGAGGGATGTTCAATTGGAACAAAAATAGATACACACAGTATTTTCAGATGCACCTGTCTGCACCAAGAACAATTTCCCTTAAGAGCACACAGGGAGCGCACTCAGTCCTGGGGCTGGGTTTCCCTCTCTCTAGACAGACTTTACATAAGACTCCTCACTGACACAGCTGAAGAGTTGAGTCCTCAGCCGAGTATTCCAAACCAAGTCCTCCACCACCCTCTCTGTGAAACCAGTGCTCTGTGTCCCTGCTCCAAGTAGCTGACACACACACTCTTTGAGATTTGATTTTCGCACACACACACACACACACACTCACACACACACACACACACACACACACACACACACACACACACACACACACACACACACACCTGGGAAAGGCTGTCACAGATTTACCAGCTATGTCCACTTTTCCCAGGCTATAAAGTAGATACTGCCATCAGAACACTCCAAAGCCAGCTACTCTAAGGGTCTTACCAATTAAAATTAATACTAATACAAATAGTAGTGTTTGACCAATGCAGCAAGGCTTTCGGTAGTGGCCACAATGTTGTCAAATAAATATAAGTACTCTCAAACATTAAAATAGTCTTTCAAAGACCAGTCATGATGACAAGTTTAGATATGTTTAATAATAAATAATAAAAGAACATGAAACTACTAAATATCTATTTACAATAAACCCAAGAGTTTCAATCACAGGAAATATTAAAAATAACACAGATGGAAAGATTAAAACAGATACAGAAAATCAATACTTAACTAATCTCACTATATTTTCTTGACTGATCTAAAGAATTACTGTATCCTATTTACTTAATAAAGCAAGTCAAGATGATGTGGGTAACTGGTCTTGTCAGTTCCAAAACAGAGTGCCCTGAGACTTCTGTCTCATCTAGTATTAAAACATAATTTCAGTCTGGATTACAGAATGACATCACATAGGTTCATAGGTGTGAGCCTTTACAAGCCTAGCCCATAGAAGTACCCTGGCATCATGCCGCCATTAGTTCCTGGTGCTTCTATCAAGTAGAGCCACTGGAGTGATCCCTGGGGTGAACTTTCTATTTCCCATCCACTCATCAAGATTTCTCTCAAAAAGGGCCAGTGAGGTGCTCTGCTTGACATGTATGGGAAGCCTATTTCAGAGCATGGGCAGTCTCTGGGTTATGAACTTGTCCCTCTAGCATGTTCTGTTGATTGTGGTAATGAGGTTGAGGTCCCTGGAGCGTGTAGTGTGGAGTGATTGGGATTTCTTTAGGTGTAACATTTCTAACAGGGCTGAGCCAGACATGGCTTTGTAAGTCAAGCAGAGATTGTCTCTTAATAGACAATATGAGACAGAGAAAAGCTGGAGTTTTTTTGAGTCTGTCCATGTAGGGCATGTGTTTAAAGCCTCAGATCCTCTTTGTGAGGTACTTTTGTGGCCTTTCCAGCTGTTGCAGGTGTTTAGTGAGGTACATGCCAAATGAGGCATTATACTAGATGTCTGGTCTAATGAGGAAAGAGTAGACAGAGATGATGACCTCTTTCTTCCTGGATGCAAAACCCTTAATAATGAGATGTGACTCATAGAAGGACTTTCTGACCACAGTAGTAATGTGGTGGTTGAAGTAGAGGTTGCTGTCAACCTGTGTGTCCAGATCTCTTATAATGGCTTCAGCATTCAGTGGGCTACCATCAATGCGGTAATTAGTGGGAATTGAGTTTTTCCCAAAGGGAATGATGCTGCACTTTTTGGCATTAAGCTTAAGGCCATGGTTTTGACACCAGTTGGTGGTCTCAGTGAGGCCTTTCTGTAGGATGTCTACATCACTTGGGGAGTTAATAATGGCTCCCAGCTTGCAATTGTCAGTAAACTTGGTCAGCCAGAGTCCCTCCATGTTGACTTGGACTTCTGAGAAGTAGATGCCAAACAGGAGAGGACCCAGGACCGATCCTTGTGGGACTCCACTCATGGCTGGTCAGCAGTCTGACTTGGAGTCTGCTACTTTCAGACTGTGGGTTCTATCTGTGAGCCAGTTTGCAACCCACCTAGTGATATAGGGTTGATGCCTAGTTTGGTGAGTCTATCAATAATTCTTGAGTGGAGAATGATATCAAAGGCCTTGGCCAGATCGAGGTAGGCTGTATGAACTGCCTTGTCCTTATCCACAGCTCTGGTGACTGACTCAAAGAAGTCAACCGGGTTGAGCAGGCATGATCTACCCTTCACAAAACCAAATTGCATGGGATCCAGAGTTTGGGGATTCCCTCTAGCCTTGTTAATTAAGTCTATGATTATGCGCTCCATAGCCTTACATATCAGACTTGCCAGGCTAATGGGGCAATAATTCCTAACGGCTGTAGTCGCTCCCCCTTTATGGAGGGGGATGACTGTAGCAGTGCACCATTCTGCAGTGGTAAAGCCTGAGATGAGGCTGTGATTGAACAGGGCACACAGGTGTGGTGCCAGTTCACTTTGTAGTTCATGTAGAACACAGCTAGGGATATTGTTGGGTCCCATGAAAGCTGTATTCTTGGACTTGGACAATGCAGCTTTAACCTGTGCTGCAGCAATGCTGGGTGCCTGGCATTCTCCTGGTATTGTGATTGGTCCTTTGGGGGGGAGGGGTAAGGTTGGCACTGAATCTGTCGCCAGCATGTTGGCAATATCTGTTGGCTCAGTATAGGAGGTACCATTGTGCAGTACCTCAGAGCAAATCTGGGTATTGCTGTGGAGATTATTGATATAACTGTAGAAGGCTTTGTGGTTGTTTTTAGTGTCTGCCACAATTCTGCCTTCATAGCTAGCTTTAGAGGTTTTAATGAGAGATCTCAACTTTTTGTTGAGGCTAATAAGGGAGTTTTTCCAGTCTTGGGACTTCACTTCAGGTCACTCCACAACAAGTACAAATATGACTCTGCCATTGTCCATGTTGGTGTGAATGACCTGAGAGGTACCTCCCTGAACTACATGAAAAGAGACATAGAGGAGCTCTCTGATCTTAATTCATATTTAGTGTGTGGTCAACATGCATTATATATGGTTGGCTGAGGCCTTAATCATTCTATTTTGAGTTATTTAACATTACTTTTGTGAGTCAGCTTGAGTTGAAGCATTACATCAGTGAACAAATTTGGAACTTTCTTTTGTCTTTCATTCCTTCAAGCTGGGTACTTACAATGGTTTCAAGGTTTATCATAATTAGTGTTTGGATTTGAGAATTTGTACCAAGAGATTGGGGCAATACAGACTACAATATTGTTTCAACTACTGTTCGGATATATTGGGACATTTGTTATACGTTCCTTTAACCTGGGGTCTGATGCATATTAATGTGTAACATATGTTTTGCCTATGTTTCACTCAGCTAGAGCGTCTTCTGTTTGGAGGCATGCATGAATGGGCATGCCTTCGTTGAAGGTTGTGCATCAGGGCTGGTAACTCGGCATGTAAAAATCCACTACCAAACATTAGCGGACCGGAGTTCCGCTGTGGCGACCCCTAACTGGGATAAGCTGAAAGACGCAACATAAACAAGCTTTTTGACAATTTGTTTTATATTTAGTGTGTAGGTGACACGCATTATACGGTAGGCTGAGACTATACCTTTTTCAAATTTGGTATACTTGGATATCTTCATTAAGTCAGCTGGAATCGGGTTACAACAACAGCTCAATTGTATTGGGCCCTTTTGGTGACTTTTTTGAGACTTTCTTACTTTCTGATTGTTCTCAAGTTGCACTAATAGTGGGCATTGTCTTTGAGATTTGGATTTTGGTTGACTACACTGAGGCAACGCAAGCTCACCAGTTCTTTTTTTATTCAATTTGTAAATCGGTTCTATGTTTTTTAAATGTGTGGCCTTTTTTCTATTGTTGTGCAACATGTTTTGTGTATTTTTCTATTTGGAGTGAAGGCCTCGAGGAGTTTTACGATCATATGACACTAGGTTGTATTAACATTGGGTAAGGGCCTGGGGTTCTTTGAGTGCATGTTATTAATTTGAACAAGTTATAATATTGCTTTCCTTGCAGAACTTGTACTGTTCCTTTAACCATTTGTATATGTCTTAATCGACTCAAACAATTTTCAGGTTTTGGTTGTTTAGATTGTGACAATAATTGCTTTGTTGGTATTAATATTCATTTCCATTCATACCAGCTTTGGAGTCTGAGTGTTGAGTCAACAGATTGTTAACCCTTTAGGTGACTAGCTTCAACCACTACTGACGTACAATCTGTAGGTCTCACATATATATTACTGACAATTTTTGAGATCTATATTGTGGGTTAGTTATTTTGACTACATCCAACATGGATCTTATCACTATTCTTAAAGGACTATCTATTGATAAAAATGACAATCACATATTTACATCTTTAGCTATTAATCCAGTGGATAATAGGACAGCTAAAAGTACTAAAGAAGAGTGTTGTACACAGTTTGACAACATTTATAAAAAAATGAAGGCGCTGAGGTCCAGTGTTTGGCATAGCAGACTATTTTCAGCATACATAGAAAAAGACATCACACCTAGGGGTTTAAGGATTAGACTTAAACCCCTTATTGGCCAACCTGATTCAGAATTGCTGGAAGAATGGTCTAAAATACAACAAAATTCTACGATGGAGTTTGTTAGAGCCTTGCAAACTTTCCATCAGTGTAGAATTGACATTTTAAATACAGAAGTATTACAAATGTGTCAGGATGCTAAAAAATGGAAGGATGAACATGAATACAAGGAATGTTTGAGTAAATTAAGTAAAGATTTATTAACAATGGAAAATGAGTTCAAGTCCAAGAAAATCAATAAGTTTAGAAGAGATCAACAGGACTACAGCTCAGGGAACCCTTTTGAACAATCCAGAAAAGTTAAGTTTTTTAACCAATAGAAACCAGGTGCCCAGATCGAAAAGGAAAAGAAAGTCTATTCTTAAACAGCCTTGCAGTGACGGGTCTGGGGAAGATTTTTCTTCCCATACTGACAATGAGAGTGAAAACTCTCAAAGGTCACCAGCTCACAAATGAAATATTTCCAATGAGATGGCTTGTAATAAGAAAACCCCTTTAGGTACAACAGGAAATGGGGGGGCAGAAAACACAAATGCCGAGGTTACTATAGAGACAATGTTACAACTGTTGGAACCAAAATTGTTACAAACAATGTTGTAAACATTTCTTCAGCTATTTTATCAGAGAATGAGTATAAAGTGCTTAATAAATGTCTCAACTATAGACCCAGCTTTTGTGTGTCTGAGTATGATTTTGTTCAGGATCTATTATCTTTTTGTAGACTTTTGAACCTTAAGATTTTCTTTGGGGACAATACAACACAGCAGGTTTCAGAAGAATGTGGCTTTAAATTTCTTGCTTCTAAGTTTGTGCCACCAATGAATAAATATGTAGAAACCTTTCAAAAATGTGTGCTCTGGGAACTACATTCTATTAATAACAATGATCATGGTTTTATGCAAGACAATTTGGATGCTGGTGAAAAAGAAGCTTTCCTTCAACTTAAACGTAGGAAAGATTTTGTGATAATACAAGCAGACAAAGGGGGGTTTATTGTGGTGATGAATTGGTCAGATTATGAGAAAGAGGGTAAAAGACAGCTTTGTGATGCTAGATTTTATATGCACCTCTTTAGAGATCCAGGCTGTAAGTTCAAGGCTGAGATTGATGGGTTTTTGGTACTTGCCATGAGTGAAGGCATTATTGATGAACAAACCCTTTATCATCTCAAGGTTATTTAACCATCTTTACCTTATCTCTATTTTCTTCCCAAGATACACTAGGGCCTTAATAATCCTCCAGGATGACCTATTGTGTCGGGTCATGGGTCTCTTACTGAGCCCATCTCTATATATCTTACAAAATATCTTCAACCCTTACTACAAGGTGTTAGAGCTAGAATTAAAGACACAACTGAGTTTCTTAACATCATTGAAAATTCCCAATTAGAGGACCATTGGCTCTTGTGTACATTGGATGTGACATCACTGTATACTAATATCCCCCATTGGGCTGGACTTAGGGCACTGGAGTTTTGGCTTTCAGAACTGAAATTATACAAACCTGGTTTTAACACACATGTTTTTACTAGGTTTGGTAGAACATGTGCTAAATAAAAATGTTTTCCTCTTTAATGGTGAATTTTATTTGCAGAGCAAAGGTACCGCAATGGGGTCTGCCTTTGCCCCTATATACGCGGACCTTTTTATGGGTTATTTTGAACATCATGTTATTTATGATAGAAATCATAACATCTTTATGGATGAGATGGATTTTTGTCATAGGTACCTAGATGACTGCTGGATGGTTTGAAAATCTGATGTGACATATTTACACAAATTTGTCAACTACTTGAATGATAATAAATGGGGTGTCCATTTTACTGTTGAAACCAGTAAAAAATCCATTCCTTTTTTGGATGTTTTGGTGACAAAACAACAAGATGGTTCTTTGGCTAGTATAGTATATAGGAAACCTTTCCATTCCAACTCGTTGTTTCACGCCTCCAGCTGTCATCCAGGTCACATTAAGCACAATATCCCCAAATCCCAATAATATGAGAAACAAGAGAATATGTTCTTGACAAACTGATCTCACTATGAGTAATAATGATCTTACCAATAGGTTTATTGAACATGGATATTCAAATAGGCATTTATTCCAGACTAAGACCATTGTAGATGGTATGTCTAGGGATCAATTATTAACTTATCATGAGTTCAGGTTTGGTCAAAACCCTAAAATTAGATTTACTACAACGTTTGGTAAAAATGTTACCTCTTTCACCGGGCTTATACATAAATATTGGAATATACTACGTACTGATGAACATCTAGTTAAAATATTGGATAGTAGATGTTATTTTTCCTACAGGAAAGGAACTACCTTAGGGGGGCATTTTAGTTATTACAAAAACACCCATCTGGTGGATTATATAATAACAAAATACAAATGTCCATAGGGGGAACTAGGCCACGTGGGTGTTTCCCTTGTGACCACTGTACACTTTGTAAACATGTTCTAAAAAACAAAGAATTTTCAAGCAAGAATACACCAAAAGTTTTTGATATCCTTATTCTATCCAATTGCAATAGTAGTTGAGTAATTTACCTTGTTTGAGTGTCAGTGTTCGGCCTTTTACATAGGTCAGACTTCTAGGCCTTTCAAACTTAGAATCTCTGAACATAACATACGCAACAAGGTAATCACCAATGCCTTATACAAACATACTCAAGTTCACACAACTGCTAGATTTACATTTACCATCATTGACAAAGTTGTAGGTTTAAATTTTTCCAAGAATAAATGGCAAGAAAGAAAAAATGTGGATCATAGGTTTAGGGAGTCTTTTTCACCCAGGCCTGAATGACCATCTATGATATGATTCTCAGCCACTTTGATTTATGGTGGTTTATATTTTTAATTTTTTATATACATATATTCCTTTTATTTATGGCTATATGTATATATATATAAATATATATATTTACATATACATATATATAGGGATAAATTATGTATATATTTACATGTGCAAACATCACAGTTTTACTACTCAAATTTAATTTTGTTTTTTCTAGATATGGTGTGCATACTTCTTTAATTTCTTTCTGGTAATAGGGCATGGTTGTGATTGGTGGTTTTGTATATTCTGTGACTATATAAACAGCCTTTCTATCATTTATATGATATTTATTCACATTGATAAAGGTCATTGTGACCGAAACTGGTCTGTGACAATAAAGAGCGTTTTCTCAATTCTGCAGGTCGTTTTTGGGTTATGTCAGTATAGGGGGGTACCATTGTACAGTAACTCAGAGCAAATTTGGGTATTGCCATGGAGATTCTTGATATAACTGTAGAAGGATTTGTGGTTGTTTTTAGTGTCTGCCACAATTCTGCCTTCATAGCTAGCTTTAGAGGTTTTAATGAGGAATCTCAACTTTTTGTTGAGGCTAATAAGGGAGTTTTTTCCAGTCTTGGGACTTCACTTCAGGTCAGGTCGTTTTTGGGTTATGTCAGTATAGGGGGGTACCATTGTACAGTAACTCAGAGCAAATCTGGGTATTGCCATGGAGATTCTTGATATAACTGTAGAAGGATTTGTGGTTGTTTTTAGTGTCTGCCACAATTTTGCCTTCATAGCTAGCTTTAGAGGTTTTAATGAGGAATCTCAACTTTTTGTTGAGGCTAATAAGGGAGTTTTTTCCAGTCTTGGGACTTCACTTCAGGTCACTCCACAACAAGTACAAATATGACTCTGCCATTGTCCATGTTGGTGTGAATGACCTGAGACATACCTCCCTGGACTACATGAAAAGAGATGTAGAGGAGCTCTCCGATCTTGTAGCCAAGGCAGGTATGACCCTATCCCTGAGTAGCATCCTGCCATCACCCAGAATGATTCCACAGTACAAGGACAAAATGATTGACTTCAACAATTGGCTAAGCTTGTGGTGTCATTCTAAGGGGATCCAGTATCTGTCTGCCTGGGCTGACACGATCGACAGACCACGATGCTTTGCCAGAGATGGCTGTACCTGTCTTCCTTGGGATTCCGGATACTGGCTAAGGCTCTTGCCACCCCTATAGTGCCTTTTTTAGGCAAGGTTCAAATGACAAATTCACCATCATAACAGGTACAATCAAGCAGAATCTGAGGGTAATGCTACTTAATGCTAGAAGTCTAAACCTCAAAATGCACTCACTCGAGGCACTCCCTAAAATGGAGAACATCAACATCTGTGCAGTGTCAGAGACCCGGTTCAAGACTCCAGAGAGCACCCCTGCATTACTAGGCTATAATTCATGCCACACCTTTTGGCCACCTAACCTGGACCGAAACACTAAAGGTGGAGGCATGTCCATATTTATTAAGGATACCCACACTTCCAGGCTAGTTGCTCAGCATAATGCATCCGAGATTATCCAAGTGCAACTAACTCTGGGCAACACCGCAATCCAAATTGTAGCTTGCTACAGATCCTCCACCATGCCCCAGGATTCCCACTCCTCATTTCTTGATACACTGGAAAATATTAGGATACAACCCAACACCCTAATAATAGGAGATTTCAATTACCCCACCATTAACTGGGAAAACTACTCATGTACCAACTCTTTTGCTCAACGTTTTCTGGAATTCATAAATTCCAACGCCTTGGATCAACTTATCCACACCCCCACCAGGGGCAGCAATATCCTAGACCTGATCATTACCAACATGGGTGATCAGTGTTCCACACCAAAGTTCAATTCCTCATTGGTCAGATCTGACCACAAACTAATCACCCTAGACATCCACATCCTGTCCCCAACCCCATTAGGGAAACTACCATAAAAAAGTTCTCCAAAGCCAACTTCACACTTCTTAAGACAGAAGTGGCAAATTTCATGACACCCATGCAGATGGACAATAGAGGTACAACACAATTGCACTTTATAAGCACTTACACGAGTGCATGGATTGTGCTATCCCTAGCAGATCTAAGATGCTATCCTCCAAAAAAATGAAGCCAATCTGGTGGTCCTCTGCCATAAACAAACTCTACAACAGAAAAAAGAAACTGTTGCAAAAAAGAGTAAAATCTCATGATTGGAGGAACTCCCTGGTCAGCCTCAGTAAGAAGCTGAGATCCCTCATAAAATCCTCCAAAGCTAGTTACAAAAACAAAATTGCCATTGATTCTAAAGACAATGACAAAGCATTCTATAGCTATGTCAAGAATCTCAATGGCAACATTCAGATCTGGTCTGAGTTACAGCACAATGGCACTAAATATACAAAACCAACTGATATTGCCAACATCCTGGCAGATGGGTTCAGTGCTAACTTTACCCCCCTCTCACCCCCTAAAGGGTCCATCTCTATACCGGAAAACTGCAAAGTTCCTGTAATCACGGCTGCATAGGTAAAAACCACACTCTCCAAAGCCAAGAACACAGCATCCATTGGACCTGACAACATCCCAGGCTGCGTTCTGCATGAACTACAGAGTGAACTGGCACCCCACCTAAGTAACATGTTCAGTCAAACCCTCACCTCAGGCTTTGTGCCCACTGAATGGCACACTGTGATGGTTATCCCACTCCACAAAGGGGGAGCCACCACGGACCCTGGAAACTGCCGCCTCATTAGCCTGATGAGCCTGGTCTGCAAGGCCATAGAATGAATCATCATGGAACTTATAAACAAAGACATTGGTAATCTCCAAACTCTGGACCCCACCCAGTTCGGGTTTGTAAAAAGCAGATCATGTCTCTTAAACCTGATAGACTTCTTTGAAGCAGTCAACAGAGCCATAGATGAGGGGAAGGTGGTTCACACAGCCTATCTAGATCTTGCCAAGGCTTTTGACACCATCTCCCACTCTGGAATTATAGATAAACTCATGAAACTAGGTATTAATCCCTATGTCACAAGATGGTTAGTAGACTCCAAATCCGACTTCAGACCAGTGACTAGTGGAGTACCACAGGGTTTAGTCCTGGGTCGTCTCCTGTTTGGTATCTACTTCTCTGAAGTACATGCTAACACAGAAGGTCATTGGCTAATGAAGTTTGCAGATGACTGAAAACTAAGAGCAATAATCGAAACTCCTAACGATGTGGACATCCTAGAAAATGGCCTCACTGAGACAGATGCCTGGTGTCAAAGCCATGGCCTCAAGCTCAATGCCAAAAAGTGTATTGTCATCCCCTTTGGTAAAAACTCTGTACCCATGAACTACCACATAGGCAGTAGTAAACTTAACACCGAAAGTATAATAAGAGACCTTGGGACACAGGTGGATAGTAGTCTCTCCTTTGATAATCACATCACCACAGTAGTCAAGAAATACTTCTACGTGGCACACCTCATCACAAAAGGTTTCTCATCCAGGAAAAAAGAGGTCATTGTTCCCCTCTACTCATCACTCATTAGACCTGTTATAGAGTACAACGCCCCTTTTTGTAAGTACCTCACAAGACATCTACAACAACTGGAAAGACCACAGAAATACCTCACAAAGAGGATTACTGGCCTCAAACAGATGCCCTATGCAGACCGTCTCAAAAATCTCCAGCTTTACTCCATCGCATATCCCCAACTCAGAGGCAATCTCTGCCTAACGTACAAAGCTATGTCAAACCCAGGGCTGTTGGACATGCTCCACTTAAAGAAATCCCAATCCCTCTGAACTACACGCTCTAGGGACCTAAACCTTATCACCACAATAAACAAAACATGCTGGAGGAATATATTCCTGTCCCAGAGACTTCCCATACCCTGGAACAAACTACCTACCTATATCAAACAAAGCTCCTCATTAGCACTCTTCAAGAAAAATCTTGATGATTGGATGGGAAATAGGAAATTCACCCCAGGGATCACTTCTGTGGCTCTGCTCGACAGTGGCACAGGAAAATAATTTTCTTGGGTGGCAAAAGTCAGGGCACCTTCTTGGCTAGGCTTATATAGGCCCTAGGGCCAATAGCCTAGTACCTCCCTACCCTATGGACCTGTGAACCTATGTCTGGTCACCTGACTTCTGGCTCCCAAACTACCCCCCTTTACTAGAAACTGAACCAGAATCTAGCACATATGTGTCATAAAATGTACACACGTGTTATAGCATCCGGAAGCTAAAAAAATTTCAAACACTTCCACCCTTCCAGGGTAGCAATTAGTTCACCCCTAAGGCAATACAGTAGGATTCCTAGTCCTATTTTTCACAGACATTCTCTGGCCGCAGCCTGAACTGTAAGATACAATTTTTATGGCCTGAACCAGGTAATTTAATTTCAGACTATTTTTCAAAGTTACCTGGACTGAGATTACCCTCTTCTCTTTTAGTATTCTCTGTTACAATATATTCATTTCAACAGTTTCCATACAGTCTGACATACAGGTGTAGTTCTTGTCTGTTTAGTAGGACTCACTGTTAGTATATTTTTAGCACAAGCAACTTTACAAATACATTTTCAACACAAGTACTTGTACAAATCAGTTTGGTATATAAATGACCTATAATTCTTTACAAAACTCCAGCTAGCTATGCTGGCATATGTTACACATCCATTGCTTTACGTCTCCTGGCATAGCTGGCAATACCTCACATCATCACAGACAAAATCAGTCATTTGCTTATTTTTTATAAGTATGATATTTGCAATATTTTCCTCAAAAACACTTTTATAGGCATTTAGTATGTTAACTAAACAAGTCACTGATTAAGTATACTATACTGCATTTTTTGAAACAATAATGAGTATAATAATGAGTTCCCAGAGCACACGTGTAATGGGGTAGCAGGGTCATTATTACAGTTCTAGAAGACATCCAGTAGAATAAGAAGATTCATTGTTCCCTAATAGAATTAAGAAACACAGAGGCCATTGAAGGATTTATATAATTAACCTAACTATGACAAGAGTAAAAGAGTCATACCCCCCCTCTTTCACAGAGCTAACAAGATAAAAAAAGATAAAAAAAAAAACTCTGGCAAGATTATATGATCTGACAAGATTTCAACAAATACAGAAGAATTGGGAAGTCCAACATGATTTAACAAAGCCAACTAGCCCAAAGCAGGATTAATAAAGATATAGCCATACCCTTAATTGGATGAATCAAATCATGGACCCAACCAGATTGCTAGAGTAAGGAGTTCCCAACAAAAATAGCTCTGGGGATCCATTGTAAAAATAAATATTTCAGAAGGCCCTATCAGGATTAACAGAAGTATAAGACCCATTTAGATTAACAGAGTCAATAGGTCCTCCCAGGATTATCAGAGTTGTCAGGCCCCTAGTAGAATTGACTAGAGTTGGAGGATTCACTGTAGCAATAAAAGAGTTTCATCTTCCTATCTAAATGAGCAGATTCAGATGCACACATTGGTTTCTGTGGGCTAATGTCTTATCAGCAGTATTAAGAGAACTAGAGAGCCATATATGAGTGGAGTCAGCAGACTGGTATGCCTCTTCTTAACAAGCATCATCCACATAATATACACTGACACTTTGAATGCAGCAACAGCTGTGTTTGCATTTAAGCACACATGAGTATTGTTAGTCTTCATTGTTTACAGTCACTGTAAGTCATCTCACTTAAAAGCTACACAAAAGTGTTGTACAAACATTTGTAGCTTTAAAAATATTTTGACAAAAATATCAATCCAAGATGGTATACTCTAAATGATGATCCCTATGTGGAAATTAAGCCAAGAGATGGCATGGTTAGCTGGTGCCTAAAACCAGCCATAATTAAACAAGAAATAAAATATCCATATCATTATCAGCCAGCAAATATCATAGTTCATGCATTGCCAAATATTAATTCATACTGCAGAAAAAAGCACTAACAGTTCTCAATTACATAAATTAGAGAAACACAGGAAGACTGAGGGCAAAACAATGCTTCAGCATAAGTGATATATTTTCACATTTAAGGTCAGAACCTTTCACCAGTTCATGTATAATACTGGCAGTTTATTTTTCTGCCTATCTGTCTATCTATCTAGCTATCCATCTATCTATCTATTAACCAGTTTAGACCCACATATTACAAGTGCTCCTTTTTAAGGGTAACATAAGAGCACTGCCTAGTTACCACAGTAACATGATATACAAGTGGAGTCTAATCAAATCAAACCAAGGACCACAGGATAAATCTCATTAGCAGCCTCATATCCTTTGATTATTCTAGACTGGACATGGTAAACCAAATATGTTGGATTAATCTTTTCTGAGTCTGATGAATGCTTCTTAGCCTTCTTTCCCATTCAAACTACAATCTGAGTTTGATAATAATATGGCTCTTCCAATAACCAAAGCAGCCAGTATCATCTATCTCCAATGTGTGTGATAAGGCTGGGGAGTCCAAACTGTTTTGCTCCAAAATCTAAACTTCTGGGAAATGGGAGAAGGTCATGGGAAATAAAGAATAAAGCCATGAATGGAAGTTCATCCAGAGACATGGATCAGTCTGCAGTTCCAGAATTACTGTCAAAGACAGGTGGTATTTTTGGGCATATTTTACAATGCTTTCAGGTAGTTAGATTTTGCTCAAAGAGTCTCACATAATCCAAGAGGAACTGCATACAATCCTAAACTGAGCACTTTGGCCAGTTGGAAACTTGATTAAAATTTTAGGACATTGGGAGATCTACTTTTATAATATTTGGCCAGTGTTTTATCTTGAAGTCATTCACTTTTCACTGCAGAAGTTACTAACATTTTACCATGGATAAGTAGATCATAAACTAAGAAAGATGAAATTGATTCTGAGATGGGCTGGAGAACTAACCATGGTGTCCTATTCTACCTTCAACTATTTGGGTCTTGTATTCTGAAGTTTAGACCTTCTCATTTGAATAAATATTTCCAGAACTAATATTTGCCCAGCCCAAATTTAGCTGAGAAATGATGCGACAGCTACTCCTCGCAAATACTCATTGTTTGCCGTAGTATTCCTTTGTTGCCTCTGCCTTTCAAAAATCGATTTCCATGTCAAAATTCAGGCTATGAATATACCATAATGCAAAACATTTAGGCAATGCTGAGGCAAGAGTCCCTGCTGAGGTTAGCATTTAAAAGTGTACTTCTTACTCAGTAACACTGATAATTTGTATCAATATTCATTAGTGGGGAGTGTGATACCAGGAAGTCTGGTCCCTAAACAACCCACTCAAGTTGTGGATACTGTCTGTATTTCAACAACCTCACAACTATAAAGGCAGCTGCATATATAAAATAAAGGGAGGAAGGCTGTGACGTGAGAGACATAAGTTTTCCAGATCCATATAAGCTTTGTAAACACTTGTTGCTTACTGTGTGACCATTTCCATTCTTATCCTCTGATAGATATTGCATTATGCATGTATTCTTGGAGAAAAAGCATGTTTAGAGAGCAGGACAATAAATAGATACCACCTGAGCAGTGCATTTCTATCTTTTTTATGAGAGTTTGGAAAATAAGGCCTCTTTTGAATCCTACTATATGAGGTAATCCTTACATATTGGGCAATTTGATTAGCCAAATCTGATTTTTTTTTTAACCTGAGGTGGGTGAAGTACTGAGTGATTTGTTTATCGCCTATACTATGATCTGGTCTGGGTTCGCTCAAAGATTCTCACTTTCTCAGAATTATTAAGCATATTTAAATAGGAAGAGGATGCTCTCTAAGGTATTTTGTAACTGTCTATAAATACCATTTAGGGACATTGGCTAGTGTGCAGAGATAGACAATCAGATGATAGTCTTGGTATGTTCTCAGCAAAGGAAATTTTGGAATAGGTGTAGGCAAACGTAAATGATGGTGGATGATGCCAGTGCATAAACATGAATTGTAAGTGTTTGCAAGTACTTTTGAAATAATAGGTACTCACACATTCATTTTAAGAAGGAAAATTATGGGTATCTAAAAGTGTTTAACCCTTAAGTTCACAAATAGTTAACTCATTCTTCATACAAAAGAAAACAGAAAGCAAGCGTGTGATGCTGGAAACAGGAAAACCACTTTAAATTAATGAAAATTCAGTAACATAAGGAATACAGTTTTGAAACCAACTGAACTTGTACTGGAAACCCATATCCTACAACTTGCAAGATAGTGAAATTTGCTAATATGAAAGTACCTTAAAAGAAACAAAAAAAACACTATTTCTGATAATAGTTAAAGGCATTGTCTCAAGTTTGAACTATAGAAGTTGTCTATACAAGTAATTTGTTGTTGGGAGAAATAAAGCACAAACATTTTGAAAATGAAGCATTGGAAAAGCTGATAGTTAAATTTAAATCGTTTTTTAAAGATCAATGGTTGTTAAATTGTATTAAACGGAATTACAGCCAGTAGTCAGAGATGCCACACCTAGATTGTTTGCGCCTAGGTCAAATCCTTATTCTTTGCACACTCTGGAAAAAAATAACCAGCATGTTAAAAGAGAAATATTTATCCCTATAAAATATTCAGAATGGCCTTTTCACATAGTGTCCATATTGTAGCCTTATGGAATTATAGGGATGCACAGAGATTATCAGTTAAATGTCAGCCAAGTGACATCTTTGTAACCCATCCTAAACCTCAAGTAGAAGGCCTTTTTACATTATTCATAAGAATGAGAAGTTATTTAAATTACATTTAAATAGAAATTGTTAGAGGTGATCAGTCTAAGACTTCATAAGAACATTAAACCACAAATACTGATAAAATTGTTTACCTATAACTAGAGTGTTTTATGTCAGAGAAAAGATAGAAAGTTTATTGTGAGGTGTGTCATACGGTCCCATTTATTTGGGAGCTAGATCTGGGGATACATCAGGTGCAGAAATTAAATAATGTGTTGGAAAGACTAAATAATGCAGGTTTGTGTCTGAAAATGTTATGTTTTATTTGAGAAAGAAGTGCTGTTAGTGAGACATATAGCATCTGCAGGTGGTTTACATCATATCGAGACTAAAGTAAAAGCTATTCTAGAATCGTTGTCTTCTATAAAGGTGGTGAATTGAAAGCATATTTAGATTTACTGAATTATACTAATGGGTTCTTACCAGGTACTGTATAGGTAAAGAAAGTAGACACAGTAGCAGAATTTACATAGAATGCAAAACACAGAAGTCATGCAAGTGTAATCTAAAATAAAATTAATGTAGTGGATGCATTTTATAGCAGCTACAAATAAAAAATGAAGTGACAAAAAGTTAGCTTAATATCTATGCCTTTACATAGTGGTAGCGGTAAAGAATACTTAAAAAGCTGCCTGGGTTTAACTGTAGTTAAAATGTTGTCTTGGTGATATATTATACACAAGTACATTTATTCTCATTGCTAAAGTATTTCAAAAGTTCCTTTTCATTTTTTGAATCTACTGAGTCTTATGCTTTGTTCTGGAAGAAGGTTCATCCATGAGGTGTTATCTCTGTGAAGTTTTATTTTTCCGTGAATTTTATGAATGAAACTTTGATTAGGTTGATGCATCATCTCTGGTTGATTGTAGTAGGTAATTAATTTCACTGTGATGATAGATGTGGATAGAACTTCCAGTTAAGTAGCTTAAATGTCAAACACTTAAGATGTAGGCTAGGTCATACTGTAAAAAAGGAGACAGTTTCTAAATTTAAGTAAACAGTACAGCATTAAAGTGACATAAGCAAAAAGTCTTAAACCTTAACTGTTTCGTTTAAAAAGGTAAAACACTGAATCAAAATTAGCATTAAACGTTTTAAATTCTATCATCAACAATTTATAGGAATTCAATAACATATGCTTCCAAGGAGAAATGAAGGTCTTTATAAAGAAATACACATAGGATAGTAAACTGTCACTCTTTAATTGCTCAAAAGGGGAAGACTTAGAACCCATCCCTTTTGTTAATGTCACTGTAGTTTGAGCCCTAGTCCCTTATTTCAAATTATAAACCCTTACAAGTCCCAAGAGAAAAAGCTAACAATTCTAATCAGTTTGCAAAATTTTAAAAAGATTCAAGCAGCATCAATTCAATGAAAATGTAATTATACAATATTAATATAAAAAAAAATCATAAATCCACTGTATAATGCTTTCAGTAGTTCAGCTTTGCTAGCAGGCTGATGATTAGGCAGAATCATGCATGTGAGAAACATTCTTAGAATCATATATTGTACATTAGCGCTTCAAATTTTTCAATAAAAGAAGAAAATCTGGAGCAGCAATAATACTTACAACCCTGCTGATATGTATTACAGTCTCTTAGCACAGAATTTATGCTGCTCACAAAACACTCACTAGGTCTATTATATTACTATGGTCCGAAGGTCGGCAATATTTTTACAGTAAAAATGATGCAGGCTCCTCTAATTTGTATAGTTCAAGATCGAAAAATAGTAAAACTCTGGGTTTTAAAATAGGATCACAGATGAGTTATACTAAAAGCAAAGGTTAAAATCTAGAAGGATTCATGTTGACACATTGGTTCCTCAGATTATACATATAAAATGAGAGCTAGAGATTAAATACTCATAACATGACTAAATCAACCAATTATTGGCACCATTTCTTTAAAAAGCATCCTAAAAAAAAAAGTGTATTCCAAAGACATGCATCTGGAGCATTTCTCCCCGGGCCTCCGCTGAAAACAGGCTCTGTGGAACCTAGTCGGACTTTCCCAGTCAACAAACGATAAATAAAATAAATAAATAAATATATATATATATATATATATATATATATATATATATATATATATATACATACATATATATGTATATATATATATATATATATATATATATATATATATATACAGATGGGTAATTTGGTGTTCAGGAAATAGTGCTAGCAATGCAAATAAAGATATTAAAGCACACGTACATATATACAAGTTCAAGATGATTTTGTGAGCACAAACTGCCATATTATGTACCTCTTTCATTGACTGGGGGAATGCTACTTAACTTAAAGCTACTAGTGTCTCCTATCTTGTAACGATGCCTTGAACAGTTAAATAAGGTAAAGGCTATTTAATGCCTAAGATGTCAACACAGTTAAAACAAATGACTGCTCCAACAGATAAAACAAAGAGTGACTTCTGCTGGAAGAAGCTCACATTTCCCCAAGTCCATCTCTTTCACAAAGACTCTTGCAAACACAAAGTTAAGTGACAAAATGTTAACTGCCCACCAAAGTAGGTTACATAGGATCATAGCATCACAGGTGGTTACTAGGCTAACAGCCCCAGTGACCTTAACCCCCTCTCACCCCTTAAAGGGCCCATCTCAATACCAAAAGATTGCCAAATTATGGTAATCACGGCCACACAGGTAGAAACCGCACTCTCCAAAGCTAAGAATACAGCATCCATGGGACCAGATGACATCCCGGGCTGTGTACTACATGAACTACAAAATGAACTGGCACCTCATCTAAGTGTCATGTTTAATCATAGCCTCACCTCAGGTTTCATGCCCACTCAGTGGCGTACAGCTACAGTTATCCCACTCCACAAGGGGAGGATCCGCCTTGGATCCTGGGAACTACCATCCCATCAGACTGACGAGCCTGATCTGCAAAGGCATGGAATGCATTATCATGGAACTTATAAACAAAGACAATGGCAACCTTCAAACACTGGACCCCACCCAGTTTGGGTTTGTGAAGGGCCGATCTTGTCTCCTGAACCTGATTTACTTCTTCGAATCAGTCTCCATAGCTGTGTATGAGGGTAAGGTGGTCCACACAGCCTATCTGGACCTTCCCAAGGCCTTCAACACCATCTCCCACTCTGGAATCATAGATAAACTTACTAAACTGGGCATAAATCCCTACATCACTCAATGGGTTGCAAACTGGCTTACTGACAGAACCCAGACTGTGAAAGTAGCCGACTCCAAATCCAGCTCCAGACAAGTGACAAGTGGAGTACCTCAGGGTTCAGTCCTGCGACTGCTCTTGTTTGGCATCTACTTCTCTGAAGTACAGGCCAACACTAAGGGACTCTGGCTAACAAAGTTCGCAGATGACTGCAAACTGGGAGCCATTATTGAATCCCCAAATTATGTGGATATTATACAAAAGGGACTTACAGAAACAGATGCTCGGTGGCAGAGCCATGGGCTGAAACTCAATGCCAAGAAATGTATAGTTATCCCCTTTGGGAAAAACCATGTACCCATGAATTACCACATAGATGGCAGTACACTAAACACCAAAAGTGTGATGAGAGATTTGAGGACACAGGTGGACAGTGGTCTCACCTTCAATAACCATGTCTCCACAACAGTCAGGAAATCCTTCTTTGTGGCAAACCTCATCACTAAGGGCTTTTCATCCAGAAAAAAGGAGGTCATTGTCCCACTGTACTCATACCTCATTAGACCCATTATAGAGTACAACACCCCATTTGGTATGTACCTCACAAGACATCTGCAACAGCTGGAAAGGTCACAGAAATACCTCACTAAAAGAATCACAGGCCTAAAGCAGATGCCCTATGCTGACTGCCTAAAAAAACTCCAGCTGTACTCTGTGGCATATCGTTTACTCAGTGGTGATTCTGCTTAACATACAAGGCCATATCAAACCCTGAGCTGTTGGACATGCACCACTTAAAGAAATCCCAATCCCTCAGAGCCACAGGCTCCAGGGATCTAAAAAAACTCCAGCTATACTCTGTGGCATATCATCTACTCAGTAGCAATCTCTGCTTAACATACTAGGCCATGTCAAACCCTGAGCTGTTGGACATGCTCCACTTAAAGGAATCCCACTTCCTCAGAGCCACAGGCTCCAGGGATCTAAACCTTGTAATCACAATGAACAAAGCATGCTGGAGGGATAGGTTCCTGACCCAGAGACTCCTCATACTCTGGAATAGACGGCCCATACATGTCAAGCAGAGTGCCTCCTTGGCCCTCTTCAAAAGGAACCTTGACGATTGGATGGGACATAGGAAATTCACCCCGGAGATCACGTCAGTCACCCTGCTAGACAGGTGTCCAGGGAAGTAAATATTGTGGGAAGACATATCCAGGGATATGTTATGGCTAGGCTTGTATAGGCCCTAGGGCTGATAACCTAGTACCAACCTATGAACCTATGAACCTATGTAGAACTCATCCTGGGATGTTGTTGGTTCCCATAGAGGGTGTGTTTTTGGCTTTGGAGAGGGCATTTAAGATTAATTCCTTGGGGATACTAGGTGGAGACAGGTGTTAGGGATGTTTTGGGGTATATGTGTTGGGGACAGGGGAGTGAAGGTTTCTCTGAACCTGACAGCCAGCAGGTTTGCGATATCCTCAGGTTTTATATATGACCTAATTGTAAATCTGGGCCTTAACTTTAATATGGATGTAACTAAAGAATGTTTTGTGGTTATCCTTAGTTAGGGAAGGTAGTTTGGATTCATAGCTTTGGAGGACTTCGCTAGGAGTCTTATTTGTTGTTTAAGTTGAGGAGGGAATGTTTCCAGTTTTGAGACCATTCCTTCTTACTCTTAGACAGCAATTTCTTGCTCCTATTGTATAGCCTATTTATGGCAGTTGTCCACTAGGCAGGTTTGTTTTCCTTGAAGATTTTGCTTTGGTTCTATCAGGTACAGCAGAGTCAATACACTTGCACAGGTGCTTGTATAAAGGATTGGTATATAACTCAACATATGTGTCTGTTCCATCAGTGGGAGGAAGGGCTATGAAGCTATTTATGTCATCACATAAGAGGTTGTTATTGGCCTTGGTGACGTTTTTTAGTCTAGTTGTTGCTAAGCGGTGGGGGGGGGGGTCTACTGTTATAGTTACTTCTAGCCAGACTGATTTGTGGTCAGATCTCACCAGAGTTGGCCACACACAGTTGGCCACACACTGGGGGTGGTGCAGTGGTCCCCCATGTTGGTGAGCACAAGGTCCAGGATGTTTGAGCCCCTTGTGGGTGTGTCAACCAGCTGGTCCAGGGCATTGGAGTTAACAAAGTCCAGGAAACTTTTGGGCAAGTGAGTTAGTACATGTATAATTTACCCAGTTTATGAACAGGTAATTAAAGTTACCCAAAACCAGGGTGATTGGTTGTATCTTGTTTGACTCAAGTATATCCAAGTAGTCTGAGTGGATCTCCTGATTCCTGGAGAGGGTCCTATAGCTGGTAATTACCTGAAGAGAGGTCTTAGCTACAGTCAGTTGCACCTGAAGTAATTCAAGGGAATCATGTTGTTTAACCAGTCTAGAGGTGTATTTATCTTTAATGAATATTGATACACCACCTCTTTTAGTTCTCATGCCTTCAGTCTGTGGTCTGAATGTGTGGAAGGAAAGATAATCTAGTATAGCTGGGGTGCTCTCCGCAACTTTGAAGCAGGTCCCAGTGACTGCACAAATATCAGCATCTTCCAGGATGAGGACTGCAGTTTCTGGTTTAGACTCCTAGAATTTAGTTTCATAACCTTGAGGTTGTTCTTAGAGGATATTTTTATGTCAGGAATTTTGTTCTTGTGAATTGCCTAAAAAGACACTCTGGGGATGGCAAGAGCCTTAGCCAGTAACTG
The DNA here is from genome assembly GCF_019279795.1 of Protopterus annectens. Taxonomy (NCBI): domain Eukaryota; kingdom Metazoa; phylum Chordata; order Ceratodontiformes; family Protopteridae; genus Protopterus; species Protopterus annectens. The sequence continues at coordinate 1,423,737,441 of NC_056743.1, forward strand.
AAATCTGAAGGGTGACAGATAAAGACCATCTCTGGCAAAGCATTAATATATGTCAACCATGTCATCCCAGGTGGACAGATACTGGATTCCCTTTGAATGACACCAGAAACTAAGACAATTGTTGAAGTCAATCATTTTTGTTTATATTCAGGTATCATCCTAGGCAAAGGCAAAATGCTGCTTAAGGCTAGGGACATACCTGCCTGAGGCACATAAACAGAGAGCTCAGTCATGTCTCTCTTCACATAGTCCAGTGAGGTATGTCTCAAGTTGTTCACACCAGCATGGACTATGATGGAGTCATAACAGTGCCTGTTGTTGAGAGACCTGAGTGCAGGTGTCATGTGGCACCTGTATTTATTATGTTATAGTTGATAATTTTATTGGCTGATTTCAGTTCCTGCTGTTTTCTTTCAAGGAGTCTTCTTTTTAAAAACAAAAATAACTCCAGTTTCTTTTGCATTTGCTAACCATTAGCTTTATTATTTTCTCCTTCCTGTTTTGCTCAAGCAAACTTGTAAGAATATTTGAGAAATCAATTCATTCAACTATATTTCAGCATCCTCAGGTGTATCGAATATGAGTACTATTCCATGCAAGTGTATTTCTGTTGTGCTGGAACATTAATATGACTCTCCATCTATTCTGTCTGTATAATTAATTGCTGATTAAAAGTATATCTTTAGCCTTGTTTCAGTGGAATAATCATGGTCACACAATATTCTACCATCCTTTATCTTCAGACATTTTCCTGGTGCCAAAATGCTTGAGAGGATCTTTTCTTTCAAAGCACATATCTCAAATCTAACTAGCACCAGACTTGACATCCTTGCACAAAGATGTTGAGGAAGAAATATCCAATAGGAGCTCTTTATTCTGATTTCAGACATTGTTATCTCTGTCAGTTCAGTAAAGCTGGTTTTGCATATGTTATGCTGCTTTTACCCTCCTACCTTTCTGGTACACCTGTGAATTTTACATTTTTCCTTCTTCCTCTGTCTTCTGTGTCCATTAAGTTTGCTTCTAGCAGCTCTAATTTGCACTTCTGTCACAGCCATCCTGTGTCTGAAATCTTTCAAGTCCATATCGGTTTCTGTCTGGTGTTTCATTGTGCTGTTGATGCAATCTCAGTCCCAGCTTCATTTTGTTGTGTAAAAGTTTTGAGGTTATTTTCTGAAGTCAGTCAAGATCTTTTCAAGCCTTATGCCATCCAAACCATGTGCCTTGGTTAAGCATTCCCAAGAAAAAGAACTTCTGCTTGGATGGTTTTCTTTTATCAGAAAATAGTCCGTATCTCATGCTACGTCACATTTCTCATAGTATTTTACATATACCTGGTGACCGAGTGCTACTACAGTCATTTCAAAAATTAGTTCAACCAATATGATTATCTTTTTTTCCCTGAAACGTTTAAACAAGAGGAATGTAAAACAGGTCCATCATTTCTTAAGATTTTTGGTTCAGAAAAAACACACACAGCCATTTTTGGACCTCTGATTTGTTCCCTGTCTCTTACATCACACTAGCCATTACTTTTTTAAGATTTCTGACCCAAGAAAAAAAAAACATAGCAATTTTTTAGCATTTTCTCTTTCTAACCTCCAGGGGTAATTATCCTAATAAATCTTGTGGATTCACAGTTATTTTGCTATGTAGTATCTATCTCAGCTACATTTGTTCCCCCCAATGAGGTAATAAATCTACTGAGCCTTTGAGATCTGCAGGTGTTACTGCATAAAGTCAGAGAACAGGTGAGGCTAAAACTGTAGCTGATGAAGAAAGGGTTCATTACAGCATGTTTAAAAGGGTCTATATTAGAACATCGAATATTTCACAGTTCGAATCACTAAATGTCAACCTTTAGTGATCGAACTGTTAAAACATCAAATGTTCAGAAAAAAAATAAAAACAACAAAAAATAAACTAAACAGTGTAGGCAGGGGAGCAAGCCCCCCTGTACCTACCACACCTCCCCTACTTAAATATACCAACTCCAAGACCGCACTACATTGAAGTAAATGGAAAGCTCCCCTTATGGAGATTTCTGTTTACTTGTTTGATGTTCTGCAGATTCACCATTCTCATGTTGACAATGTCAGATTCAACATTGTCGGCTTTCGAGAATTTAATATAGACACATTTAAAACATGTGAAAGATCACAAAACAGAAGACTGCCATTAGAAGAAAGTAATTGGAACTCTTTCCATAGCTTGTGACTGAAAGCAAACAGTAAGTTTGAGTACTACTATTCTAAGTAAAGGGGCAAAACAACCTAAAGGATGGCAATAGGCAATTTAATACTATCTTATGTGGATACACATTGCATTGTGAGAAGAAACTTTGGCTGAAAAACAACCTGAAGTCGTTATAGCCACTTATAGCAAGCCATATTGAAGCAGAATTATTTTAAATATATTTACAATATTATATGACATTATAACGCCATTGAATTTAAAAATAAAATTTAAAAACATCCCCCAGATTCTCAAAAGCTTGCACGGAGTGCAAGATCGGTGCAGGAGTTCAAGCAGGCAATATGTTTGCCGTGCGATCCAGGAACAGCCTGCAGAGGCATGCCCGAGCGCTCCTGCACTAATCCTGCACGGACTAAGCCCTGCTATGCAAATCACCCCATTTGCAGGATAAATCTATACAAATGAGGTGATTTTGCAATCCAGGAAGCTTGCAACAGTCCGTGAAGGACTAGTGCTATCTGCAGAAATGTACTCGGTTAGTAACCGAGTATATTTCTGCAAAATCCAAAATGGAGCTGTGACCGCTCCAAATAAAGGATGCATATCATGTAGGAAGCATGCCAATGTTCAAGTATAAGGCCATTGGCATTGCAAACAAAAATAAAATAATAAAAAAAAATCAACTTTTATTTTTTTTAGCCGATCGCGGTTGTTTAAGCATAGGGCAGCGGCACGCAAATGGGATCAGGGAGAAAATAAGAAAATAAACCTAAAATAAGTAGTCTGACTAAAATCACTATTCTGCCATGCAAGTCAATGGCAGGCAGAAGATAACCTGGCCAGTGAGTAGTGGTTGCTAAGTGGGAAGGCTCAGTGTGAGACATGTAACTATGCATTAGCAGGCAATCCTATGCAAATGAGGGGAAGGATAGTGAATCCCAGTTTTTCCCAGCATGTGAGTCAGGTCCCAACAGTGTAAGAGTAGGAATAGCTTGGTGCAAGCCTAGGAGTTAGGTAACATCATGGGAGGGGGGGTGTCAAGCATACTGTAAGCAGATTGGAGCCCTGTGGCTCGGGATTGCTCCTAGCTTAGCACAGCTAAACTAGGGGGTATGTCTAAACCTGCTTAGCACGCTTTACAAAGCTTAAGCAGGTGTGCATGCCACGCACTGGGTTTTACAGGAAGCAAAAAGAGGTTAAACCAGGAAATAACAGCAGTGTGCACATTTGAGCACTCTGTGCAGCGTGCACACGGGCTTAAACAGGAAGGCAATGGGAAGGGAAAACAGCAGCAGGAAGGTAATAAAGGAGAACTAGCTTAGCTGGCAGGTGAAATGTATCAGAATCAGCCAATTACACAGGCAGCAGACCAGCCCAGCCCAGAACACTACTATAAACTATGCAAACACCTTCCCCTCTGTTTTTTCCCACACTCTACACCACTGCTGTAAACAAGCGGGGAACTTTTAACACTCAGTGCAGCAAAATGATAGGGGCTGCAATAGCTATCATACAACAACTTGTGGAAGAGGCTGGGGGTGGTGAGGATATGAATGCTGTCCACCAACCCACAGTGAGGAGACAGAGAAGAGTGTACAGACCCAGGGTAACCTACCAGGTGCTACATGAGCTGGAGATAGTGGAGTGCTGTAGGGTGGACAGGGACCTCCTACAGCAAATTGTTGAGCTGTGTCGGCCATGCCTCACACACAGAACTAACAGAGGGGAACCCATCCCAGTGGATACCAAGGTATGTGTAGGCCTAAGAATACTAGCTACAGGTACCTTCCAAAGGCCAACTGGGGATATGATGGGGATTTCACAAGCATCAGCATCCAGGGTACTCCACCAGTTCCTGGATGCCATGTCAGCACATGTTGGTGAGCACCTATATTTCCCCAACACCCGTGAGGCATTGACCAAAAATATGCAAGTGTTCCACCAAATAGCAGAATACCCAGAGGTAGTGGGTGCTATAGACTGCATGCACATATGCATCAAAGCACCACCTGGTGAGCAGGGAAGGGTCTACATCAAGCGCAATGGCTTTCCCTCCATCAACTGTCAGGTCGTGTGCAATGCCCAGGGCATAATAATGAATGTGTGTGCTGGCTGCCCTGGAAGCAATCACGATCCCCACATCTGGCATCTGACGCAGCTGTACCAAAGATTTGCCAATGGGGATGTCCCTCATGGTCACCTAGTGGGGGATGCTGGATACGCACTGGAGCCATGGCTGATGACACCCATCAGAAATGCACACACACCCGAACAAGAGCTCCATAATGCGGCACATGCACAGACCAGAATTATAGTAGAGCATATGTTTGGGATGCTCAAGTCATGGTCCCAGTGCCTGGACACATCAAGTGGAGCCTTGCAGTACTCACCAGCTACATGTACCCACATTGTCCTTGTATGCACCATGCTACACAATATGATCCTGTGGAAACAGCTGCAGCAGGAACAGCACGGGGCAGGGCCATACAGCCCCCCACCATTGCCAAGGCCTGCACAGGCACAGAGTGATTCGGAGCAGGAACAACCTGAGCATGCCCCAGTAGGCAGAAGGAGGCATGCCCAGTATGCCCTGGCCTTGGCAAAGAGGCAATGCATAGTACATACACTGACACAGGAGGGATCCAGGGATAAGAATAACAACCCTCTCTGACTCTCACATACAGTAAAAGGGATGCCAAACATTACACTATCTGTGCCTAACCAGGTGTAGGGAGTGTACTATGTGCATCCAACATAGGCAGCCCTACAGCACCACCCACAATACTGGGATACCCACAAGGTAAGTGACTCACACATGCCAGTCCGGGGGGGGGGTCACATATCCAACAACAGTCACAGCCAGCAGGACAGGTGTAGACAAACACAAACAAAGGCAGTGCTATGGCCTCTGAATGAGGCCTATGGGCAACCCCCCCCAGGCCTACACAGACAGACTACAGAAGGTCAGGCAGTGGGATGTCAGTTCTGAAGGGTAGGAAGTCAGAAACGAATATGTAGGTAATTAAAAGCTAAGATCTGTAGTACACTGGTATGCCTCTAGTCAGCATGATAAGTAACACAACAGACTGAAATGGAGAACCCAACATACCAGTACAGTCCAAACAAATGTGTACAAGTGTCAGGTGTGCCCCCCCCCTCATATGTAGAAATGTAGTCACAGTCAGGTGTGCCCCCACAATCCTGTGTAGAAATGTAGAAATAGTCAGGTGTGCCCCCCCATCCCACATAGAAATATAGTAACAGTCAGGTGTGCCACCCCCACTCTCCTGTGTAGAAATGTAGAAATAGTCAGGTGTGCCCCCATCCTACGTAGAAATATAGTAACAGTCAGGTGTGCCCCCCCACAATCCTGTGTAGAAATGTAGAAATAGTCAGGTCTGGCCCCCCATCCTATGTAGAAATTTAGTAACAGTCAGGTGTGCCCCCCCAATCCTGTGTAGAAATGTAGAAGTAGTCAGGTGTGTCCCCCCATCCTACGTAGAAATTCAGAAATGTATAAATGTAGTAACAGTCCATGCCACATGATTGACGGATACCCTGCAGAGACAGCATGCTACCTGTAGGTGTACGACACAAAGGTCAGCACTGCAGTACAAACTATCTGGACTCAATCCACACATTCAATACAGATGGCCATATTGGGCATGTCCACACACTTAGAGAAATGAAGACAATGTCAGTCAACATACTGGAAGGTCATAATGGGCATGCTTACACACTTAAACACATGAAGGCCATGTCTGCAAACACCAGTGGACCAGACATATCTGGCAGCTGCAGATGTTAGTGCAGACATTCCTCAGTATGCACCACTCATGCTTTGCACACACAGTGGATAGGAATACAGGCATATATGTAAGGGCAACACACTATAATAAGCCAAAGGTAGACATACATAGATGTGTGGAAGAGGGTGACTGTGACAAGGAGCCATCCAGTCATGTCTCACCCAGCACACAGGCAAAGGGCCACAACCACATGAGGTTAGATGTTACTCACTGCAGATACTAGCCACTGGTATCTGTTGGCATTACAGAGTATGTGGTGCACAGGCCAGCTGTGCAACATGACTGTTCAAGGAAGCAGTCATCTAGCAGCTGTATACACGTACCTGTGAAATATGACCCAGGTTGTGACTGCATGTGGCATGTCAACCCCTAGATGAATAGGTTATGGCCCATGCATACACACTGCCCTCCCCATAGCCCCACTATGACAAGCCTGCTGAGGTCATCCACTGTGGAATACACCTTTGGGGGAGCTGTATCCCAGTAATCTCCATGGCATGTCCCATAACTGTGTACTGCTGTAGTGTGATAAACTAGTTAGGTAGGAGTTCTAACCCCAGCCATGGCAACTGCGTGTGTGTGTGTGTGTGTGTGTGTGTGTGTGTGTGTGTGTGTGTGTGTGTGTGTGTGTGTGTGTGTGTGTGTGTGTGTGTGTGTGTGTGTGTGTGTGTGTGTGTGTGTGTGTGTGTGTGTGTGTGTGTGTGTGTGTATGTGTGTCTGTGTAGAAGGCAATGCTTTTTAGGGTAGGCACACCCCCTACAAGTTAAATGCTCTGCTTTGGTAAGTCTGCTATCCACCTAGAAATACATCTCTGGGAAGGTTGGATTCCAGTAATCTCCATAGTGCATGCCGTAATTGTGTATTGCTGTAGTGTGATAAATTATGTAGGAGTGCTAACCCCAGCCTTGGCAACTGTGTCTGTCTGTGTAGAAAGCAGTAGTAGTAGGTGTTCTAATCCCAGACATGGCAAGTGATTGTGTGTGTGTCTGTCTGACTCTGTCTGTGTAGGGAGCAATGCTTTTTAGGGAGCACAACCCCTTCAAGTCAAATGCTCAACTTTGGCAAGGCTGCTGATGTCATCCACCCAGAAATACACCTCTGGGAAGGATGTAGCCCAGTAATCTCCATAGCACATGCCATAACAGTGTACTATTGCTGTAGTGTGATTTAGAACTCGGGTAGGGTTCTATTTCCACCCATGGCAGTTCTGGATGTTTTGTGTGTGTTTCAATGTCTGTGTAGGGAGCAATGCATTAGAGGCTAGTCACACTCAGTACATGTCAAATGCCCTACTTTGCCAATCCTGCTGATGTCAGCCAATGTGATATACACCTTTGGGGAAGGAGTTCCCCAGTAATCCTCGTGGTGTGTCCTATAACAGCTCCATGCTGTAGTGGGATATAGACCTCTGTTAGGGGTTCTATATCCACACATGTCAGTTTTGGATGTTTTGTGTGTGTTCCAATGTCTGTGTAGGGAGCAATGCATTTTAGACTAGTCAAACATGTCAAATGCCCTTCTTTGGCTATCCTGCTGATGTCAGCCAATGTGATATACACCTTTGGGGAAGAAGTACTCCAGTAATCTCCATGGCGCGTACTATAATTGTGTAGTGCTGCAGTGTAAAAAAATCTAGTTAGGTAGGGTTCTACTCCCAGACATGACAGGTTTGTGTGTATGTGTGTTTGTAACTCGTATCCTGTGAGTGTAAGTGTGTGACACCTGTCCCCAATGTGGAGTGGGTTTTGCAAATTTCTTATATGGTGGCCTTAGTATATATCACAATGTCCACTGTACAGGGATAACAGATGTGAATAGCCGAGAGGCTGGGGTGCAAATCCATACCTATACATGTGACATCAAGGCCAGGCAATCACAGTTAGTGACCCCAGTATTACCCAGATCACACTCTCAACCAATGTCTCACACACACACACACACACACACACACACACACACACACACACACACACACACACGCCGAGGCAACAGCCAATATGTGTGTAGTACACTGCATATTGGTGACTAATGGGAACTATGGAGTGAATGCAGTGGCCTACAGAGGGCATGGCACCCTGTCCATCTGTCCAATAGGCACATACATGCAGACAATGCATCTTCCCCATGTTCCCCACTGGACACCTGCAACACCTGTGGTGCCAGCACATGTGACCCACAAAGGACATACCATGCCTGAAAACATGCCCTGTATGGACAGTTGCCACTGACACCAGAGAATGTCATTAGCATGCTATCAATGTAGCTGCAGGGGTAACCTGCTGTCCATTACCAGTTCCTGCCACAGGTAGCCAAGAATGGTACATCTGATGATAATCTGTGCACACAACATGGGCCCAACACTGCAGGTACAGTTCCACATGTCACTCTACATGCATGTGGGAGGTGTGCACATCCCAGACACTGTCCATGTCATGGACTAAGGAACACATACATGGCAAGCGATACACAGCATTGGCCACACACAATAGTCACCCAGGTGACTGGATGGTGGATACAATACCCACCTGTGTGGGTAAATGCAGAAACCACAGCCCTGAGCCACAATGCAGACCATTGTCATGTGGCCTGATGCGAAGGTATACCCATCACCTAGCCTTGTATAGCCATCTGGTACAGTCGACCACCACTTACCTGTGCATAAATGCACCCAGGCATGCCAGTACTGGCACCCTGTGTGTTTGTGTGTGTGTTGTTGTATGATGAGTATGATCACATCCACACTCACTACAACCCCCAGTGGCATACAGAAGCATGCTGTCTGATGCCAGACACCTGCCCATACCTTTTTCCCATATAACCTCCATATGACCCATATGGTGCATGTGATACCTACACAGTAATGTGTTGTGGCAATCTCACTAGTGATGAGCTGTATCCCTGGCCCTGCCAAGTGTGCCAATGTGTGTGCATCCCCGTGAGAGTGTAGCTGTGTTGACACTGGCAATTGTTCATGAGGACAGGCACGTGTTCTTCAACTACCGTATAGATACTATATCCCTGTTGCAGATGTCACTCACCATCACATATATGTTCTGAGGACTCCACAACAGGTAACCTATGTGGCGCATCCAATAACTGCATAGGACTGTGATAGCACTACATAGTTGTAAGGGATTTGATACCTTGTGCTGGTAGGTGTGTGACACAAACATGCTTAGGTTTTACTCTCTCACCCCTCCCTGACTTGTCAATGCCTCTCTCACTCCCTCACTGGTGTATGTGGAGACCTACACCTGCTTTTCTTAGGCAGCAGCATGTGCATTTTAAGTGATGCTCATGATCAGCTGATGGTTTCTGCATGAATTGCACCCCCCCAGCTGATTGCATGTGGAACAGCTGTGGTAACATTCCCATAGTCAGTTGCATGGAAACACACTCTAGTATCTAGGAACATCATGTTGGTGTTGGACCTTTTCATTCACTGTGAGCAGGAAGTCGATCTGTTGCTTGGCAAACAGCATCTCAGATGGATTGGGGATTTGCCTCTAGCAACATACACTGTGGAAACAGGGCCACAAACAAGAGGGGGATGTGCCTGACCTGACTACAGACTGTAAGTGCTACTATACTGCATATGGAGTAATGTTGGTGTAACTGTGTGTGTGGATATGGCTATCCTACATGTTTTAATACCTGCCATGTCAGTTCTATGTTTATGAGGAAACCCCATCTGTAGGGTCATCTGCAGACTGGGCAGTGTGTTGTGCCTTTGGTTTCATGTGTTACCCACAGAGCATCTATCTGTGAACAGCAGAAGGTAGTGTGAGGATTGCAGTCTGTAGATGGTGAAAGCTATGACAGTTACTGACCTCATATCCCTCATAGGACATATGTTGCAACAGACCCTGTTACAACAGTAAATGTATGAGGTTATCACAGCAACACGTCAATATTGGCCCTGTGTATGTTCTTCCAGCCACTACTCTGTCAACCTTTGTAAATATTTCATGCATTAAGAGGTGCATTTGTGCTGTACACCATCATTAGTGTCATCATATCTGATAACAAGCCAGTGAGATATCAGACTGTCACACATGTTATTGACATTAGGGATTATATTTGATGAGATGACCTGGACATTCTGTGGTTGTTTGTACAGTACTAAGGTCTGTGTACTTATGGTGAATGCCGACAGTGTGTGTATTGTTAATCTGTAACTTGGCCTGTGTACAGACTGTAGTAGATGTCATCATCCTAGGTCCCATCCTATATGATGTTACATGCTGCTCCACTGTATGTTACTGTATTGGCTTATATGTTTGTAAGGCTATAGACACACATGTCCCATACCACAGACAGGCATCAGACCACACTGTGTAGTGGCCCAGTATATGTAGGGTTAGTGTGTGAGTGGCACATATGAGAATGGTGTTGAACAGATAGCCCATATACTGTAATATGCTAGCTTACCATATATGGCTGTGGCAGTGTTCACATTGGTTGTGGTTATGCACTTTCACACAGGTGTATCATAACATGTGCTGTGACATGCCTGTATAGCCTGCTATATATGCAGTACATGTGCATTCCCCCATAGGAGATGTAGGCCAGTGTTGGGCCAGTCTGCCTGTAACCTGCACAGTGTTTTGTTACATGCCTAGCAGCTTAGTGTATTTATCCAATGAGGTGTCATGTCCGGATACTTTCCAGATGTACTGCTGCCAGGCCTCCCTTAACAGTCATGTATGTCAGACAGAGCGGTGGGATACTGTACAGATGTATGTCACTATCTAGTGGGTAGTATGTGGCCATGGCACCTCTGTACCAGAAGTAATTATGTGTCAGGACAGACAGAGGTGTGTGAATGCATAACCTATGGGGGCGAATGTATACCAGTCGTTATGTGTTATACCAATCTACATGGCTGTTAACATCCATATTGTCAGGCTTGGTCCACATGTTCTGCACTAAAGGGTTCTGTGCATACCTCTGGACTGTACAGAGTGTGTTAGAATGTTCAAATCTATTGGCCAATATCTCTGCTGTAGTCCACAGGAGCATTACGTGCTTGTAGCGGTACTGTACTATGATGTCTTTAGGATGTCTGTCAGTAGCCAGTGGCGCACATGTAAAAAGCAGATGGGACCCCCACACACACCATGTCTGTGAAGACAATCCCTATTACAGTAGCAATAGTCTGCTAATATACCTGCTATACATGCCTGACATCCCCTTGCACTACGAAGGTGGTAATATAGGGGCTAAGGTAGGGCTTCACCCCATGTTCAGGACATATGGGGAATATATATATGTACATATGATTATGCAGATATCTATATAGATAATTACATGTACATATCGACATATATAGATGGGTGTGTATATGTACATAGATATGCATATACACACCCAGATATATACATATACAGAGCAGTTTATGTCTACACATAAACAGATAGAGATACATATGCACATATACATATACCACGCTGCCATGCCTGCCAGCAGTCCTCTGCTGTTGTATCCCCCACACATACAGTGGGGCTGGGGCCATATATGTGTGGGCTTCACCTACACAATACATGTGTTACCATATGCACTCCAGAGGCCAGTGTATGTAACAGTGGTATATGGCCCTATATTACTGAGTCAAGGGGGGATGCACCATACATAACCTAGGCTGTTACAATATGCGGGGGTATCAGGGGTGAGCTGCCTTAAGGTATCTGGATGTACAGTACCGTACATGTCACCTATCTTGACATTACTTACATAAAGTGGGTTACTGCAGGCCTACTGCCTCCTGCCATACAGACTGTTCTGTTTGCCAGTGTGCCTGTGATGGTGTTGGTTATGCCTTGTTATGTAACATTTACATCCCATTTGATCAACTGAAGTCTTTACCACCTAGTGATTGTGTACAGTCTATAGATAGAGGCTGCTGGACTATACACCTGCATCACTTACTGTTGACTGTGTGGTATCCTGTGGCCCAGTCTGTCTTCACTAATGTATGATTTGAAGGGCTTGGCCTGGACAGCAACAGTTGTGGACCTGTCCAGACTACTGTAATAGTATAACTGTTTCACAGTTGCATTACTCTGTTGATATGGATGTCAGTGTCTGAACAGCTATATGACATGGCATGTAATTCTGTAATAGTACACAAATAACGGTATTCCATGTCTGCAAACCTGTGTGTGGTGATTATCTTATGACCTCTCTGTGGGTATATGTTGCAGGCAACGAATGTCATTTGCATGGGTGGGTCATCCAGTGTCCAGTTGTTAGGGTGTTAACTATAGGCATAGTGGGTGTACCATATTGTGTGCGCCTAATACATAAGTATCTTACTGTACATATCTCTGTGTGTGTATGTGTAGCCACATGTATATATATATATATATATATATATATATATATATATATATATATATATATATGTATATCTGTATCTGCATATATGTGACTGTGTATATGAATCCTGAAGATGTTGATAGCTTCCACATTTTACATATCCTATGTGAGCCAGACTGCACTGCATGATATGTTATGAATACCAGCCTAACATCAAACAGGTGGGATGTAGTACTGTTAACATCATGTGCCCATGTCATGTCAGGTCCTGGTTATGGGATCTGCAACACTTGGTAGTGTATTGCAGGGTGGACGTGTTTGGCTGTGGGGGGGGGGGTATGCCATTTTGTACAAGACGTATATTGTTTTTGGCCTCTTAACCCCATTAATGGTGCAAGTGGACATTTATGTTTCTGTTAATCTACCATTGCTATATACAGATGTATGGCCATATATACCTATATAGGTATATATATATTTGCTTACATATTTATAACTATGTCCGTATATGCCTACAGAGATATATAGCTGCGTACAAATATGTAACTTGCTGTGTATATGTAGACATATAGGTGATGACATATATATGTGTAGATGTAGGCATTTGCATGTATACATGTTCATATATATTTATATATATATATATATATATATATATATATATATATATATATATTTCTAAATATATATATATATATATATATATATATATATATATATATATATGTATATTTACATATATAGATATGTTGTATCTGTTTAGATATTAATATATTTGCACACACACATACATCTAGATGTTGGTATGCATTGTCTGTACTACTACATGACTGGGCTGGATGTTGTGTTTCTGACAACATGAGATTTATGTATATCTGGCATGGCTTAGTGGTAAATCACTTTGTGTATGGTGTGCAGGGTCCTGGGTTCGAGCCTTGCAGAGGCTGTTTATTTTGTTGCTGGGCAGAACACAGGCCATTGGATATAGAGTGATTAAGGCACTTTAAATCAGTTGTAAGCATATTTGCATGGGTTTGCGCAGAGGTAAGCACTGCTAACTTCCGGTTACAGTTTCTTCCACTCATCTTCTAAATTGCTTAACGTGTGTAGGCAGTGCTTACCCCTGCACAAACATGTTTCAACCTGCTTACTGCTGCTTACAAGTGCTTACTCCCACTTACCCCCATGCTAATTTCTTTAAAGGAAAGAAAAAGGGGTTGATAGGAAAGTGGTGAAAAAAGGAGGCACAAAGAGGGAAAGAGAGTAGGGAAAATAGCCAGGGATGTGCAGGAAGGGTGTAGGGAAGTTCCATAGATGCTCATTTCTTCTACAGCAACAGCTTTGCATATACACTGAATTTGGAGGTAGATTTGAACACTCAAACCCCTGGGTGGGGGTGAGGACAACAATAATAAGTTGTGATGCCAATTAGACCGGATTACATCTGTCCAGTGGACACGTGTGTGACATGGACAGCTATGTATGGGACAAGATTTTTTTGGGAAACAGATTGCTTTTTTTTTCAGATGAGCGTGGGCTGTTGGGGAGGGGTAGTAGGTATATTTGGGGAGGTAGGTTGAGTAGGGTAACAGACAAGACAACCAAGATGCATACAGGGGTGGTATATAACACATGTGGGGGGTAAACACCTTAGACGGTGAGGGGTGTTTGGAAGTCGCAAGCCCATGAGCCCCCAAATGGAAACAGTGGGACTGACTTCCCCACCCATGGGCAGTCACCACTGCACCTTCACAGCCCCAAAGGTGGCTGTGCTGGGTAGGAGAGGCAGGATCACCCTCTAATTGCCCCATGCAGCCCTCAAGCTGATGTAGCTTGTCTCAAATCTCCTTGTCGAGCTCACTACGCACCACGATCCGGACCTGACAGGGGGGTGACAGTTACCTCTCCTCCCCCGTTCCCGGGGGGGCCAAGCCCCATCCCCTGCAGCAGTTTCACCCAAAGGTGGTGCAGGGCCAATGGAGGAGGAGGTCCCAGGCTGGGCCCCAGATGTGCTGGTGCCCGGTCCCATGTCCAGCTGAGGTAGGACAGGTGGGTCCGCTGGGACAGGCCTTCCCATACGAGCTATGGTGTTGCAGTTTTAAGGAAGATATCAATTAGTAATAGTCAACGGCATTGAGGATTAGTTATAACAGCATGCATAGGTATTCCCATTAACCCAAGACACCAGATTTACAACAGTTGCAGAGCGAGCAGAACACATGCATATATGGGACAACAGTGGCCATTACAACAGCATGCAGGTTTCATTGATGGCAACAGGCCACCAATATAGGAGTATTTTAACATGGCGCATGCATAGAACCAAATGTGAATATTTATAAACCAATAGGACATATGTCCCAACAAAAGTTTGGAGTGTACACGTACCCATTGAGGTATGTAATTAGGTTGTTGTAGCACATATGGTGGGGTGAGAGAGAGAGAGTTCAATTAACAACTAATATACCCCTGTAGTTTTCACAATTTTCTTAGTCACTGCAGTGTCTGTCCCTTACATGTATTATTACACTATCCAATGTCCTTACTTTGTACAATGGTATGTTTGTAGATTAGTATCTATGCAGACTGTGTCTTACGTATAGTCTACACCTCTTACCTGGTATAGCTGTTGAGAAAACACTAACACTACCTGACAATTTTTATACATACTCCCAGATTCCATGCTTGTAGACAGTTATATAAGTGAACTGTGTAGTACCTACATCTACACCTCTTACCTGTTATAGCTGTGGAGAAAAATCTTTCTTAACACTACCTGACAAATTCCACACATACTCCCAGATTCCCTGCTTGTAGACAAGTATATAAGTGAACTGTGTTGTACCTAGAGTCTACACCTCTTACCTGTTATAGCTGTGGAGTAAATCTTTGTTAGCACTACCTGACAAATTCTACACATACACCCAGATTTCATGTTGATGTTATACACATACCTAACAAGTTGTTATTGCACACACTCTGGTCAAGGCTTGAGAGGATGCAGGTGTTAATGTGACATATTTTGGAATAGCTGTCATACACTTTGGGTGAGATGCTACAATGACAGGTTTGTTCTCATATACATTCTCTGACTATGTTCAGGTCTGGCTATCAGTTATATGTCAGTAAAAGCTGCCTACATTTCTTGGATCATCACACTGATTTGTCAGGGGAAGAAGTTACCAGGCAGCAGATTTGGGCCATTTATCTGGGCATGCTGGACAGATCAGATCAGTTGAGGGGTATGAATATGCATACAGCTTACTACCTGAACATTCTGCCACAGTCTGTACAGTTGATGGTTGTGATTATGCTTACAGTGTACTATTTGAACATTCTGCCACAGTCTGTACAGTTGATGGTTGTGATTATGCTTACAGCTTACTATCTGAACATTCTAGCAAAGTCTGTACAGTTGATGGTTATGATTATGCTTACAGCTTACTATTTGAACATTCTAGGAAAGTCTGTACAGTTGTCGGGTCTAATTATGCATACAGCTTTCTATCTGAACATTCTCGCAGACTCTGTACGGTTGTGGGATATGATTATGCATACAACTTACTACCACTCCCGGGATTGAAACACTGACTGTGTGTGGTAAAAATATTACGTTGACATCACAGTAAACTGTGCTATCAGGGAATTGGTGTGAAGCATTCAAATGTTTTCTGTCTAAGTCTCCCTCATTTGTACAATATGACTGACCTCTTGGGACTTCCAACATTGTTATACTGAATTTCCTACACATTTTATCTGCCTTCAATGGTGTGGGTAACACTGCTTAATACAACAGTACTATATATAGAATGCAACACTACAACGACATATGAAAGCAGAATGTACACAATCACTCCAGGGGTTATACTTTTATTCACAAGATATTACACCTTTATTCTCACACAACCTATATGACAGTCTTCCTGCCATATTGTCTAGTTTATTTGGTACATCCCATACACAATACAATTTTATACTGGTACAACACTTTCTAGAACTGTTATATTTATTTGTTATGACAGTACATGCAAGATTATTACTAACCTGCCTTGCGACACAACCTTTGCAGCCTAGCAGCATGGGCTTGCTGGTTCACAGCCCGCTTATCTGCAGCTGTCAGAGAAATACAGTGATATGTAGCCAGTACCTATCCATAGTATACACAAGCTAGGCAATCATTATCTACGTAGTAGAATGAGTACTTAATGCTGGGGCATTGGCCATCTGCCTTGATTCTTGGATCCACTGCTCCAAGAGATCCCCCCCTCTGCCACTTCAGGTCAGCATGGTGATGCCTGACCTTCTCACCAGTCCAGGGGATACCAGTGGCACTGGTGAGGTCATGGGCGAGACTGTCCCAGGCCTCCACTTTATACTGAGTGCCCTGGTACTGGCCCTGCAGTAGTCTCTGCACATGGTGTTTTACCAGGAGCCATACAATGAATCTGGACTCCTGGGTGCCCCAGCACTGCACTCTAAATTGAGTGCCTTCACCAACTCCAGTCATTCTGCCTACAGTAGGGAGTTGCAACCAGTTATGGAACGTATTCATGCCTGTGGGGTTTAAATATTCCCAATTTCCTAATTTTTCCATGATTGGACGGTTTTGAAAAGGCTGAGCTATGGGCACACCTGCTTACCTAATGTTGGCATTGCTTAAAGGGGTATACCACTGGGCAGATTGAGTTAGCCAGCCTACACATTGCTTATACTAAGTAAGCTGAGCTGTGCAATGCTTAGCATTGCTTAATATTTAAGTAGCAATATAATTTCCATTTGGCATTGATTTATTATTCGTTATATGTTATATCTGTCTCTGGTATCTGTGATTCATGTGTACGTACACTGTATGGGGTCCTGGGGACTTCAACACTTTATTACAATAACACCTCACATCTGGCCTTAATGCAGTACTCCACTTCACATATTTATGTTATGTAGCAGGTTATACAACATCACACTGTACATAGATTCCTTTCACATGTTCAGTTGGATTTTCCTATGGTGAGGATTTGTTTGTTGAAACCTCAATCTTATGTACTGCTATGATGACTTAGTGGTTAACTACTGTGACCCTAGTGTATAGGGTCTTCGGCTCGATCCTTGCAGAGGCTGTTTATTTTGTTGCTGGGCAGAACATGGGCCATTGGATACAGAGTGATTAAGGCACTTTAAAGCAATTGTAAGTGGGTCTGCGTATGTTTGCACTGCCGTAAGTAATGCTAACTTCTGGTTACAGTGTCTTATACTCAGTTAGCTTCTACATTGCTTAACCTGTGTAGGCAGTGCTTACCCCCACGCAAATGCACTTAAACATGCTTACTAGTGCTTACATATGCTTACTACTGCTTATTTATGCTTAAACCTGCTGACTAGTGGCTTATTCATTATGACACTGACACTTAACCTGTGCATTTCCTGCAGTACTCCAGTTCATAAATATATGTTATTTAGTGGGTTTTGCAACAAAAATATTGGTTATAACGTGCTTTGCTATGTAAAATAGACTGGGCTGCAGTAGGACTTGAACCGGGAATGCCTGTTTATTAGGCAAATGCTCTGCCCCCTACACTATTGCTGTGCTGCGTCATTTGCATATATCCTCCTTGTTATCCTCTTCAGCCTTTTAAGCTGCTTTAACCGTAGCTAAGCGATGGGCACACCCACGCACCTACAGTTAGCTGTACTCAGATTTTAAAAAGAAAATAAAGGGGTTTCTTCATTTAATTTCTATGTACTGTTGTTGTTGTACACATGAAGAACTGTTGGTGGGGATATGCGAGCACCTATGAGTGGTCTCACTCATTTCATACCACTTTCTGCTGTTCTACATTGCAGGGGCATGTTTATTCCAAGAGGTCTGCTCTCAGACACGCCCCCCACACTCGTATACGCTCCTTCTAAGCCTAGGAGCTCAGGCAGAGCGCCTTATTAATATGTGTGGTGCATTGCCATCCTGCTCCTAAATGGGCACTTCCATGCAGGACTAAGCTAGTCCTGCACGGAAGTTTAATAAATCCGGGGGCATGTCTTTTATTTCTTATTGGTCCTTTAAGGACTATGTTTGCTATGATATAAAATCGATACCTTGAGATGGAAAAAAATGTAGCAACATATGGAGCACCTCTTTGTTTTCAAGTAACTAAGAATTACTGTTTATTTGAAAGCATTTCAAAGAGTTATAAAACTTGCATATGAATGTGACAAGTCTACTTCTGTAAAGTAGGTATGATCAGTTTTGTGTGTTTTGTGAAAATCAAAGATTTGTGATAAATACAGTTTATACAGTGAAATGAAAGTAATGTAAGGTGGAAAATACATGGAATTTAGTAAATGTCCCCAATGCATGCCTAGATGGGGCTTCAAGACATCATTTTATATATATATATATATATATATATATATATATTTATATATATATATATATATATATATATATATATATGTATATATATATATATATGTATATATATATATATATATATATATGTGTGTGTGTGTGTGTGTGTGTGTGTGTGTGTGTGTGTGTGTGTGTGTATGGAAAAATGGATTGAGTTTAATTAAAATACTGTGTGGTACTTCTCTTCCACATACTGCAATCTTAAGGCATTTCTCAAAGTTTGTTTTAACAATCAAGATCCATTCATGCATGTTCATATATGTCTGGTACCTTGTTGGATAACCATAGAGAGACAATTTACATGTAATCCTGGATAGCCATTACTGTCAACAAATAAATAAGTGATTGGAATTTAAGCATATGTAGTTATGGCTCCCTAACAGAAGAGCGAATGCTCACATTATTGGATTTCACATAGGTTCATAGATATATACTAGGCTAATGACTACTAGGGCCCTTATTAGCCTAGCTGTGCAACCCAAATCTCACTCACAAATTTGATTTATATAGGTGGTGATTTACTGACTGCCTCTGTCCATCAGAGACATAGGAGCCAGGCCAGGGGTAAATTTCTTATTATACATCCATTCATCCAAGTTGCACTTAAAAAGAAATAGGAAGGAACTTGACTTCACATGGATGGGGAGCCTGTTCCAGAGAATGGAAATTCTCTGAGAAACATAGTTGTCTCTCCAACATGTCCTGTTTATGTTACAAGGAAATGTAAGTCTTTTAATGCAGTAGTTCTGATGCTGTTTCTTTTGCAGATGTGCAAAAGGTTCATCAAAACAGAGTCCAGGAATGCTTTGCATGCCAGGCAAAGATCACTTCTCAGAAGTCTATATGATACTGAGTAAAGAGACAGGCTTTGAGATGATCAGGGTAGGACATTATGTTTACTCCCTGTATTCTTTTGGTAATGAGCCTTTGTGAATGTTACAGTTATGCATGTGTCTGGTCAGGTACATGATGGGTCTGATGAGGGCTGAGTACAATGGTATGATGACCTGATGACCTCTCTAGACCTAGATGCCATGCCCTTGTTGATAAGTTGAGCAACATAGAAGAATTTTTTACTACCTTGGACACATGCTGGTTGAAGGCTAGGTTACTATCTGCAGGAGTTCCCAGATCCATGAGTAGTCAATCACCTTTTAAGGATGTTTTATTGATGATATAGTTAACCAGGGTGGTAGATTTCCCTAAAGGTACTATAATGCATTTCTTGGTATTGAGTTTTAAGACATGGCTTTGGCACTAAGCTTTTGTCTGTATTAGACCTTCCTGAAGGGTGTTCTCATCTTGGGGGGATTCAGTGATTGCTCCCATTTTGCAATCATCTGCAAACTTGGTCAGCCAAAGGCCTTTGACATTGGCTTTTACATCTGAGAAGTAGATGCCAAAGAGGAGTGGGCCCAGCACAGAGCTCTGGGGGACTCCACTGGTGACTGGCCTCTTTGTGGAGGTGACCTCACTGATTCTAACCTCCTGGGCCCTATCAGCGAGCCAGCTAGCTATCCAGCATGTTTTAAAGTGGTTTATACCTAGTTCTATAAGTTCGTTGACAATGCCAAGGTAGGGTATTGTATCAAATGCTTTATCCAGATATAGGTAGACAGTATGCACCATTTTCCCCTCATCCATTGCCTTATTGACCTTTTCAAAGAAGTTCACCACCTTCAGTAAGCATGAGCTTCCTTTGACAAAGCCAAGCTGGGATGGATCCAGTGTCTGGAGGTCTCCTATGTCTTGTTGATAATTTCCATGATAATTCTTTCCATGGTTTTGCAAATAAGACTAGTCAGACTAATGGGTCTGTAGTTTCCAGGATCTGTTGAAGGTATGAAGGGGGATGACCACTGCAGTCCTCAATTCATGTGGTACAAAGTCTATTTTAAGACTATAGTTAAATGATGACTCCAGGGGTCCTGATAAGTACTATTAGACTATTCGGAAGGCATCCTGGGATGTTACTGGGGCCCATTGAGGCTGTGTTCTTGGCTTTAGTGAGTACAGCCAGTAAATGCTCCCTAGTTATAGCTGGAGGGGTTATGTTTAAGAGTATTTCTGAGGAGATGGTTGGGGGTGAGAAGGAAGTAAAGTCGGAATTGAATTTGTCCACTAATAGGTTTGCTATATCACCAGGCTCAGTGAATGTGGTACCATTAGCCACCAGTTCAGCACATTGCTGTGTGCTGCCCTTGAGGAGTTTAACATAGAAGGCCTTATAGTTATCTTTCACCTAGGAGGCTACCTTAACCTCAAAGTTGGCTTTGGATGGCCTTATGAGTCCTCTTAGTTGCCTATTTACTTTGATGAGAGAGTTTTAATTTTTATGGGAATTACTCTTCCTGATTTTTGCCATATTTTTTTACCTTTTGTTGTATATCCTATTTAATTTGGGATACCACCAGGATGGTTTGTTTCTAGGTCTAGTCCTGGCCTTACTTCTGGTAGGTACAGCAGCCTCTGTGCAGCCATTGACATGGCTGTACAGAGTTTCTGAGAGCAATTCAGCATAGGCTGCTGTGTTCTTTGGGTTTGGAGGGACATTGAATTTTGACAGTTCATCACATAATAAAAGGTAATTTGCCTTGGAATAGTTCCTAACTGTTACTGGTTTCAATGGGATTATGGAGTTGGTTTTGATTTTGAAGGAGACAGCTTAATAGCAGGACCTTATAAGGAAGGATGAGGCATAGGGAGGGTGCAGATTCTCCCATATTTATAAGCACGAGGTCCAGTATGTTGGAGCCTCTAGTGGGTGTATTCACTATTTGGTCACTAGTGTTTGCATTTACGAAGAAATATTTGTGCCTGTAGAGTTGAGGCTGTGTGTGATTCCAAGTCTATTATGGGATAATTAAAGTCTTCCATGAGCAGGGTATTGGGTTGGATGAAAAGTGTCTTCAGTAGGTCCAAGTATGCATTGTCAGCTTCTTGGGACACTGAGGGCAAGCTATAGCTTGCTAGAATATGATATGGGATTTTGTCTATGGTGATCAGCACAGTGAGAAACTTCAGGGCGTCATCCTGACTGATGAACCTAGAGGCATGCTTGTCATTGATGTATATTGAGACAAGCTCTCCTTTAGCCCTTTTCTTTGCCCCTACTGGTGTCTAAAAGTGTAGAAGGTACTGAAACCTTGCACTGCTGGTGTACTCTGTGCCACTTTAAACTATGTCTCAGTAACTGCACAGATATGTATATTCTCGTGTGTGAGGAGGGCTTGGAGGGAGTGTAGTTTTTTTATTTAGGCTCCTGGCATTGAGCACTAACACACTGAGGTTCAGTGGAGTTGGTTTTGCTATGTCAGTAGGTTTGTCAATTTGGCATTGTATGAAAAAGGCAGTATGGCGGTGAATAAAGTTTTAACCAGTGTTTGAAAGAGTAAAGGGGAGAGGTGCAGACCATCCTTGGCAAAGCAACATGTTCTGTTAACCATGTCCTTCCAAGCTGACAAATAATAAATCCCCTTAGAATGACACCAGAAAGACAGCTAGTTGTTGAAATCAGTCATTTTTACCTGATATTGTGGCATCATCATCGGTGATGGTAATATACTGCTCAATGCTAGGCTCATACCAGACTGAGACACATAGTCTGAAAGTCCTATGATTACATGATTGAGCTGACTAGCTTTTACCATAGAATATCAAAGCAGAAAAACAAAGCAGATACCTGTTGTTTGCAGGGACCTGTATTGTGCACGATCATGGCACAGTGGGGATTGGGTTTTGTCCTTTTCCCACTCAGCTTGTCATCTAATGTGATCTCAGAGTTGGTATATATAATTAGCATGTGCTTTGTTTCTTTGCTTCAATGTTCTGTGGTCCGAGCTTGTCAACTCAGTCACGTGAAGTTCGGTAATGTGAGTGTTCGTTCTTCTGATAAGGATCCATAATCACTTAAATGGTTTTTGAGAAATCGTGACTTGATATTGTTTATTGGAATATCGCTTTTATCATAAAGGCAGGTAACAAAATATTATTGAGCAGCATGTTACCATCACCAGTTGTGATGGCTATGTAAATAGTATATTTCATCTAGTTTGATAATTCATATTTATTTCTGAGCTCTAGCATTACTCTATTTTTCTTTGGACATAGTCATTTACTTGCTATGCAAATAGCTGGAATTGCAAGTTTGTCATTTACATTTGTGTGTGAGGCCTTATAACTTGCTTTCATTGTTTTATTGTTGGTGTTTCTGTAGTAAACTCCTGTCACATGGAGTCATTTTAGGTAATACAGTTCTTGTGCTTGACCCTATTTGTAAAAATGGACTTTTAATATTGTAACAAATAAATGAGTTACAACAATATTGAATTTATGTGAAAATAAACTATGTGTAGTTCCTCATTCACCATTCTACATTCCCATTGAAAAAGCTAGTAACAAACATATTTGTTCAGGGAATTTGAAAGAGGATTGCCAAATCTTAGTTAACATAAAAGGGCAAGAAAATGTTAAATAATTAATGTTGCTTGGAATTAGAAATTTTGTAACCTTGTGCATTTTAGGTATGCCAAATCAAAGGGACTCCCTTCTGTCTGATGACAATTTAGCAGATTTAATTACTGTCACACTGGAAAAAGAACTATCTCAGTTACGTCCTTCTATTTGTGATTTGTGATGATTTGTAGGATGACATTAAGGCAATTAAAAATATTATGTAGTTTAGAGTCATGTTTCCAAGAATTTGAGAAAACAATAGCCACACTAGAGGTCTGCCATAATAATTTATTTATTTATTTATTTTATTTTACATTTGTTGACCGGGCTAGTCCAGCTGGATTAATGTCCATTTTCAGTGGAGGCCTGGGGAGAAAAGCTCCAGAGGTTAAAAACAGTATTGGAAATACATAACAAGACATAGTACAAATGTATTATACAAAGGGAAAAAATGTAAGTACAAATATTATAGATCTTAACTAATCAGAATCATCCTAAGTCAGAAAGAAATTAGGTTAGAGGTTAGCAACCAGCAAAACAATATAATAAGGTATCAAATCATAAACACAAAAAAATTCTTGTTTTTTTTATTTTTTTTTTAATTTTGTAATGAGTTAAGTTATATTTACAATGAAAAGGGATAATATCTCAGTTGAAGTAGAAGATGAAATTCAAGTGGATAAGAAAAGTTTATGACAAAGTTAAGGGTGCCAACAGGCTAGTCTGGGTTGGTACAAGAGCAAAGCCAGAATTTATTAAGATGTATTAAAAGTTGTTTCTTAAATAGTGGGAGAGTAGGCAAAGAGGACAGATCAGATGGAAGATTATTCCATATTTTACCTACTGAGTTAGAAAAAAGGCAATTGCCTGCAGAATTCATAATTTTGGTAATATTAACAAGTAATTTATCAGAGGAACGTAGTTGTTTCAGGTTGATATAGGGAGTCAAGAGGTTAGAAAGAGCTGGTGTTTTAGAAGGTTGGTATAGAATTTTATGTGCAATTAAGAGTTGTTGAAAAATGAGCTTGTTAGGGAGTTCCAGCCAGTGTAGTTGTTTTAGGTTTAGACAGTGGTGAGCTCTAAATTGGGATGTGGTGGCAAAGCGGGCAATATTGTGGTAAGATGTAGTAAGTTTCTTAAGGTTACTTTTAGATAGATTAGTGTAAATAGAGGAAGCATACAAAAGGGTAGAGATAAGGTGTGTTTGGGCTAAGGTTATCCTAGCTTCAGGTGTGAGGAAGGGCTTTATTCTGTATAGGGATCCAATCTTTTTATTAACGGCTTTTATTGTGGTGTTGATGTGACAATCATAGTTGAGATTATTATCAATAATAACACCAAGAAGTTTAGTTGAGGAGTCAGGAGAAATTATGGTGATTGTCAGTTGCAGTAATACAGAAGTTTATCAAAGTAGATTTACGGGTAGGTGAAAAGAGTAATAATTTAGTTTTCTTGGGGTTAAGGAGTAGACAGTGATTGGAGAACCACTGTTCAACAGTTGAGAAGGCTGATTGTGTTTGAAACTGGAGTTCTGTTTGAGAAGAGGCAGTGCAAATTATAGTGGAATCATCTGCATATTGTATGCAGGTAGTATTAGGTAAAGATGATAGAAGGTCATTAATAAAGATAGAAAATAGATGTGGGCCTAGGATAGACCCTTGAGGTACTCCTAAAGAGATAGGGAGGAGAGCAGAGAGAGAATTTTTCCAGAGTACGGCTTGCTGATGATTTACAAGATAGGAAGAAAACCAGGTTAGGGAAGAGGGCTCCAGGGCCAGAGATTTTAATGTGTGCAAAAGAAGTGTATGATTAACCATATCAAAGGCTTTTGATAGGTCTATGAAAAGAGAAGATGTAAGTTTATTGTTGTTACGGTTTATGTTAATAGTGTTGGTGAAGGAGAGAAGAGCTGTGGTAGTACTGTGAGCAGGTCTGAAACCATGTTGAGTGTCTGCTAGAAGGCTATTATTGAGGAGATGGTCGAGTAGTTGTTTATGTATGCATTTTTCCGTGATTTTAGCTAAGGGGGATAAAAGTGCTATGGGACGATAGTTGGAGAAGTCATAGGATTTGCCTCCTTTATGGAGGGGTATGATATGTGATATCTTCCAGATTGTTGGGAAAATACCTTCTTTTATTGATCTGTTTATCAAGATAGAGACAGGGTAAGCAATGGATTTTGCTGCTAGTTGCAGGAATTCAGCAGGAAGTTTATCTGCGGAAGGGGTGGAAGGTTTAAGTTTTTGGATAAGAGATTGTATATAAGAGGTAGATACAGGTTGTAGGTGAAGGGGAGGAATGGTATTTATTAAGGTATTTGGAGGTAGTTGAGAAGTATCAGGAGATAGTTGGTTGGCTAGAGTTTGTATAGAATTGGTGAAGAAGAAATTAAAGTTATTGGCTGTTAGTGTGGGATTATCAGGGTCAGAATCCTGAGGGTTTGGTGTAATTATTTGGCCTGGGGTCACCAGACTATTAATACTGGACCAGAATTTTTTGGGTTCCTTTTTGGTAGTTTTTTGAAGTTGAAAGTAATAGTTCTTTTTGTCTGTTAGGATGGCTTTTTTAGTACTATTTCTAAGCTCTCTAAACCTTTGGTGGTCTATTTGACTTTTGGTGGAACGCCACTTATGCCAAGATTTATTTCTGAGGGCGATTTTATGCTTAGTATTTGTGGTTAGCCAGGGAGCAGTTTTAGTCTTAGTTCTAATGGTTCGACTTGGGGCGTGTTGATTAAGTATTGCTAAGAATGTTGAGTTGAAGTGTTCCACTACTTTGTTGAGTGGGAGATGTTTTAGAGGGGCCCAATGACATTGGAAAAGTTCAGCTTGAAACTGATCAGGGTTAAAATGTTTTTTTGAATGAAGAGTTCTAAAAGTTGTGGGTAAGGTTAGGTTGGTTTTGCTTCTAATGATAAAGGTAAGTGAGTGGTCACTAAGGTTGTCAGGAAGGATACCTGTTTGGTAGGTTTGCAGGGGGGGTATTAGTAAGAATCCAGTCTAAGGTAGTAGCCTTATTGTTTATTTTATTGATTCTAGTGGGACTATTGATAAGTTGTTTGAAGCCAAAGAGGTTGATATGTGAGGTAGGGTAAGCATTATTACAGGAATGCCAATCTATATTAAAGTCACCTAGGACTAGAGTTTCTTGTGGAAGTTTGATAGAGAGTTGGTAGAGTATATCTTCAAGGGTGTTGATGTTATTTCCAGGGGGGAGATATGCACAGATGATGTTAATGGCTTTATTGGTATTGATTTGTATTTTACAGCTAATTACTTCAGCATAATTATTTTGAGTAAGAGTCAGGTCTAGAGGAATCAGTTTTAGTTTCGCTTTACGCAGAATGGCTACCCCACCTCCTTTCTTGTTAGTGCGATCAAGTCTAATAATGCTATAACCAGGTGGGGTAATTTCGATGTCTTTAATTGAGGGTTTTAACCAAGTTTCAGATAGGCATAAAATATCAAACCTCTTAGGTGAATAAGCTAGATTTCTTTATCAAGGCAACAAAGCTCAATCTGTTACAACTTGAAGGCAGGTAACAAAGGGATAAACTTATAATATGAGGTCTGGCGAAGGAATGTCAACTGAACAAAAGCTGGAAGATACTGTCAGACATTTTTTATTCATAACAGCTGTCCCTGCCAAAGCACTATCCACTAATTTGATTGATTGGGTAGACAGAGCATTATATCACTCACTGAAGGGTATTCTCCTCATATAATCTACATTAAACTGCTTGGTGCAGCTTTTGCAGGTCATATCTTTCTAGCTGTCAGAAAGCAGAAATAGTTTATATGGAAAGGCGGCAGTGGCAAATTAAGTGCTGATGTACCAAAGTAAGTTAGGATGGACATGTTTAATAGGACATATAAGATTTAACTTTGATTCAGTATGTCATTAGGTTTTGAATGGAATGAGCATTGGTCATTTCTTTTCATGGCATGGCACAGAATATAAAGGAAATATATAGCAACTTTCAGAAATATATACAAAAATTGTTCTGAGATAATTTCACCTGTTGGTTGCATATGGCAATTATTTCAATGTTGATAGTATTTGCTGTTAAATGTGTCTAAATCTTTGCATTATATCTTCTTATGTTAAGTTCCAAAGAATTAATTATTACTAGATCTAGTTTTGAGACCTCCTATTGAGGATGCACAGGTGTTATCAGATAGAAATAAATATAATATAAAGACTTAATTTTTATATCTTCTTCCCTTTCTTGAGCCTGTTGACCTGGTTTCTCTTCCCACTCTTGGGCATTCCTAGACCTTTTTTAAAGGGCATTCCTAGAAATTTTGATATGTAAACTCAAGCCTATTAAAAGGAGAGTATCCATAGCCTTGAAGACTTAGTGACTTATCTGTATATTTTATCATAATTAAAATGAATCATTTTCGAAAGTTATTTTATGTTATTTTATATTTTTTATTAATTCAATTTCATGTGTCCCTTGAGAATTGTTTACATTGATAAACAAAATGTTTGTCAAATTCCTATTGTAAAATAATAATTAAATAACTTATCAGACCTAAGAAAAAAAGGTGGACTTGAATTTCTGAATTGTAATTGCTGTTATACTGTTTCAAGACTAGTTAAGCGATTGATCATTGTAGATTTTTGACAGATAGTGTTCTGATAGAGATCATGATAATGAGGTCACTAATCCAAAAAATAACATTTTCTTTTAGGTCCATTCTTATCACAGGTACTCATTGGTTTAATTCACAAATGTTGGTATTCATAATCACTGTGCAAATTCTTTTCTGCTATCTTTGCTGTCTGTGAATGAGCATAGCTAAGCAGCAATTAATAAAGGCCATTTACTTTAATGGGTGATGGCCATGAATAAACCTAAGTTAATTAACTTTTTTTTAACCAGACCCTAGCTACCTTTGAAAGGAATTGTGAAAAGGACTTTTTTGCCTTACAAAAATCCCATTCTCACTGATATTCCAGCCTTACAAAGGAAGAACAGGATATCTTACATGCATTAAAGAATGATTCCTCTGTGAGGCTGATGGGACCAGATAAGGATGGGGGCAGTTTTATTGCTGATAAAATCAGCTATACTTGCCAGATTGCCAGAGTTTTAACATGTTATAAGATGCCAATAACTATGACACAGTTTTCAAGAATGAGATTTTTATAGCATATAAACATTTGATTTATTTTTAGAGGATTCACTGATGTAAGGCGTTATTCCAGCAGAAACCTACATTTTTTGTGTAGTAAGAATCCCTTAATACCAACTGCTGTTGGTATTCCAAAGGTCCACAAAGACATTTTACAATCACCTTACCGATTAACAGTAGCCACACATGGTTCTAAAACATATCCTCTTGCTGTCTTTGTGGACCTTATCCTAAAGGATTATTTATGTCCTGTGGGCCATATTTTAAAAGATTCTTGGGATTTTTTTAGCTAAAATAAAACAACACTATTAGAGTAATTTCTATAGTTTTAACTATTGATTTGCTGTATTTATTTACCAGTATACCCCATAAGACTGGGTTAGAGTTTTTTCATTCTGCTGTATTTGAACTTACTTTCCTGGATGACTCCCTCATCAATTTTATTATGGTGCTTATGGAATTCATCCTATACAACAATTTCATACTTTTTGAGGGAGAATACTTTTGTCAAGTTTGGGGGTAGCCATGGGAGCGTCTTGTGCTCCCATTTATGCCAACCTGGTTATGTATACTGCGGGAAAACCTACATTATGGGATAAGTATACTAGGAATGTTGACATATCTACTTATGCTACCTGGATGATAATTTTATTTTTTTGGCGAGTACTCTCTTTATCTCTTATAGTAATCAAACTACCACATTTTTAAAATTCAAACATCATTTTGTTGATTCTGTCAATTATTTTGATGTTACACTTTTCAAAGACAAACTCAATGATTAGTTTCAGTCTGCAGTTAACAGGATGCCTACATTCTCCAATAGTTATTTACATTTCAATAGTTGTCATCCCTGGTTTTGAAAGAAAAATATTTTTAAAGGACAACTTGTGAGAATTCCCAGTATGAGTTCCAATTTTGATATTTTCAGTCTAGAATGTGACAATTTACTTAATATGTTTTCGGAGAGGGGCTATCCTCCAAATTTGTTAGTTAGACCACACCCTGAAGTTTCCAAATGTTGAGGCATCAGATATAGCCCATTGTTGGGCCTTGACCCACACAATGATCCCTTCCAAACACCTACGCTAAGACAAATAAACAAAGGCAGATTCACAAATTCTTTGGTTACTACTTCTAATTCTGTATCTAAATGTGTAAAGGAGATTGTATGTAGGAAATGGAACATTCTCAGTGATGATGTTTTTAAGGATTTAGGGGATGCACTTAAATTAATTTATAAAATGGGAAGAAAGTTTAAAAACATACTTGAGTATAAAAAAAAACTATTGATATGTGTAGATCCCCTAAAGGTATTCATAGATGTGATGCTTGCAGTCAATGCCCTTTTGCTTTACAGAGTGATTGTATTAGTTTATATCACTCCTATTATTCTAATATTCACCTTGCTGATGGTAATTGTGCTACCAAAGGGGTTATGTTCATTGCCCTTTACTCCAGTTGTTCATGTTTTTATACCGGGAAGACTGAGAGACAATTTCATAAAAGAATTTATAAACACAATTATGCTATTCAGAAAGGTAATTCTAACAATTCTCAATACAAACACACAAAGAATTGCCCTGCTTTCACCAAATTTATGTTTGGGATGCTGAAGTTTGTCCCACATGGTGAGTGAGTGGGTCCCCGGGAAACAAGGATCGAGTATAGGGAATTAATATAGCAACTTGGGTTAAATGCCTCTGTTTTTCAAGGTTTGAGTGAACAAGTCACAATTCTTCCTGTATTAAAACTTAGGGCTGCAAAATTGTGAATGCGTATATTTTATTGGTTATTTTTATCTGTTTTTCACTTTCGTTATAAACATTTTATTCTTTTTTATCATGGCTTGTATTTTTTATGGAAGGGATTGGTCAACATTTGTAATTAGGCACTGTTATATTTTCATCATGAATATGTTCTAGAAGAGCTGATATTCCTTTAAATTTAGCTTCCTTCTGGGTTTTAGTCACATGATTAACTAACAATGTTATTTAAATCTATCATTCTGATGAAGTTCTGCCTATAGGGATGAAAGTGCTTAACCATTTTTTTCTGATATTATGAATTAGTTTTTGTTTTATTTCAATTAAACTTTATTTTAAATGCTGGTATGCATTTTATTTATTGACTGAGGACACCTGTGTTTTTTATGATTTGTTCCCAACACTCTGTGTTTCTTCTTCTGGTTTTGAGTTTTATTTTGGCTGCATGTTCATACATAGTGCTTTTTTTCCTTCTTTGGTTTCATAATGAGATGTAAATTGGACATGATGTAATTCAGCATATGCTAACGAAGACTACTTGTGATTTATAACCACATTTTCACACTGTCCACACATTCATTATGAAAAATGTAGCTGTACCTATTATATCTACTTTGTAATCCACATAATTGCTTTTATCTTAGCTGTTTCCCTCACTAACCCTGAACAATGACACAGTTATACAAAAAATGTTTCATATAATCATCAGTCAAACAACACCTGCCATAATGTGAAAGAAAAAAAAGTTATGTGACATGACCCCCATAATTATTTACACATGCAGAGTCCAGCCAAGTAAAGTTGTGCTGAAGAAATGTTTGCACAATCATGAATATCCAGACAAAATTAATAAAGCATTTTGTTAATATATCTATCCTTTCATTTGCCCCTGTCAAATCCTTGTAATCATAATACTGTCAGTGCCATTCAGGAATCTTCGAGCAAAGACCCATGTTCAGCCAAGAGAACATCCTTGCCACTTCAGTATTTCAATCACTGCAGTTCTACCATGTATACACAATCACTAAAAGACATCAAAGTAAATGTTTTCCTCAGTGATCAGTAATTATTTCCACTGCTACTGCAATGAATTCCCATTTACAAATGTTATGGCCATCATATGAATAAAACAAGTATTTCATGAAGTGAACTCAATAATCTTATTTCATTTTTACCTGTTCATAATGATTTACAATATTTTTAATATTTTCTTACTTTAAAATGTCTGCAGTATCCTAAATAATTTGTCACCTATCTCAAGTAATCCTAAACTAATATCTTACTGTTAAATTTATTCACATACCTTCAGGGTCCCTTACCAGTTTTGCATGCAAATGAGGCCTTTTTACATTTATCTCTGTGAATCTCAGTGATACACAAATGTGCACTGCACCTTATGCATGTAATTGCTCTCCCTGCTTCACTTCACATAAAGAATATTGTCAGGTACTTACACTTTTGCCTTAAATAAATTGCCTTAAGCAATTATGTAGTCAGCGTGAATTACATCCGCTGACTCAAGTTCATACTGATGTAGCTCTGCTCTTTGCAAATTGCTGCTACGAACAACTGGAGCCGAAGACTATGAATACTGCCCAAAGATTCCTACTTACATGAAACTTTTGATTCTATTTACTAAGGCTATAATTAAAAACTGTGTCTAGTAAATCATTTTTTATTAGTCACTTTAGTCAACAATCTCAATCTGATAATAACAACTAAGTGCTAAATGTACTAACATTTCCTATGATTGAAGACATTTTCCTGCATCACTTATTAGAAAATGGTGAAGACATTCCCAGAGTAACTTTGAGAAAATATTAGGATCTTCTTAGTTGTTCGATCTTGTATATTAACTTCACTAAGGTAGCAGTATCTGAGTACTCAAAACTATTACCATGTGATGTAAAGACATTTTTTTTTCCTAGTTTAACTGCCCTAAGGGAAAGCATCATCCTTCTTGTATAATTCCAGTCTAAATTCAAAATACTACTCATAAATACAGGTTTCCAGTTATTGGTCTACATATCTCTCTGAGATAAATTTACATTCTGACTGGTCATTAATTTAGAATAATGCATATAATGCATATAAACATTTACTTTTCTCCATGTGTATTCATCAACAATTTAGATTGTTGTACAATGTCCACTTGCCATCTCAATAACTTGCAGCAAAGCACAGATTATCTTCTCCTGAATGTGTTCCTGTTACCTGTTTCATATTTTTGCTCATGCAGTTCTAGACAGTGGGACTTCCTACACAACAGATGAAATCATCAATAACAAAATGACTGCAGCTGATATAAATATCTACTTGGTCTATCTATTCAGTATCATATATTAGATATATACTTCTTTACTCAGTTTGACCTCAGGTTGGGTCACATTATTTGTAACTAAGCAATGGTTAAAAAGGAAAAAAAAAAGTTCTGTTAAAATTATGATGTGAGTTTATTAAAAAAGCTTTGTAGTCATACAATAGTCACAAAAAAGGAAAAAGATAAAAATCAGGGATTCAATAAGATCTCTACATGAATGGCAACACATTGCAATAAATGAAAATAGCAAATGCTGTTAATGCTTTGGTTTAGTAAAAGTAACCTCTTAATGTTTCATTATAATTCTATACTTTTTCTGTATTTTCTGCCCTGAAATAGTAATGTCTAGCAGTTTTCTGTGTTTATTGGTACATTTTTCTATTAGGCAATACCCCTCTGGGTTATTACATTCATAATGGAATTTATGTGTGGACTGCAAAAAAATTTAAAGATGCATACAGGGCAATATGCAT
Organism: Protopterus annectens; assembly: GCF_019279795.1. Classification (NCBI taxonomy): domain Eukaryota; kingdom Metazoa; phylum Chordata; order Ceratodontiformes; family Protopteridae; genus Protopterus; species Protopterus annectens. Next base: position 1,423,770,316 of record NC_056743.1, read on the forward strand.
GGTTGAACCTCATATGTTTTGCACAAATAGCCTTTACTATAGACTATATTGTTATAGCAGTCGTTATTCAGAATAGTCCTGACAATATTAACTATCAGTGGGGTTCACCTGAAATCTGTAATGTTTTCTTATATTTATATTGGGACAGTATTTATTTATTTAACATTTGTTTACTGGGAAAGTCTGACTAGGACAGAGCTCCTTTTCAGCATGTCTTTGGAATATGGGAGGAAACCGGAGCATCTGAAGGAAACATGTGAATGCAGGGAGGTTATGCAGACTCCACACAAAAGGCACCCCAACCAAGAATCAAACTGGGGAACCTCTTGCTGTGAGGCAGCAATGCTAATTGCTACACCAGTGCACCATCCACAAAACAAATTGTGATGCAAAACAGTACAAATTGTGATTGCTAAAAGTTTGCTTTAACAATATTTTTTTTTAAGTTGTGATAGCCAAAAGTACAAGATAGTTGAGGTTTACTTCCTGTAGTTCATTTTTTCTCATGCAATTGATCTGTAACTGTACATAATCCCTGGCATTCAATAAACTCTGTGTAGTCTCAGAACAACAGTGGTGCAAACATGTAAACTCCTTGTATACATAGAGTTTACGTTTGCACAGTGGTGCAAACATGTAAACTCCTTGTATACATGTAAACATGTATATAAGGAGTTTACATGTTTGCACAGTGGTGCATGATGAGCACCAGCACGCAATTCATATTAATGCCATGCAGCGCATCTAAGCTAGGTTTTGTGATGGAAAATTAGTGGGAGGAGCTGAGAAACTGCATTCTTCTTTTAATTATAAATATCTGTATTTAGCTGAAGTGTTTGCTTGGCCTGCTTGCTGTACTCTGCCTGAATACTGCTGATCTCTGGCTGCCATTTTAGCTTTCCCACTCACCCTCCCAATTGTTGTTGTTTTGTTAAACTTGGTGGCTTTTGAGTTGCCCGCCCCTACTACAAATCTGATTTTGGACACTCCTCCCAGTCCCATCTCATTAGCTTATTCTATTGAGTACAGAGAGATCATTTGAGAAGGCCCAGCCCCTTAGTTTATTAACCTTGAATTATCTTCTGTTTCCTCCTTTCCCACTTAACTTTAAAAAAATTGGACTGTATTCATCTGCTTTTACTGTACTTGTGTTTATTCCTAATATATTAGTTTATTTTGCCTTTGCTGCTTGTTTTTAAAAGTGTTCAATTGCATTTATTCTTCTGCGTTTATTACCCCTTGTTAGTAGCCAATGTGATGTCCCACCACTGACAACAGTAATCAAGGAGCATCACTCCTCACCAGTGGGGGAGGTACATTGGGAGGGTGACAAGTACACATACAGTAATTCCAGATGCAGCTCTGTGCAACAAGTGCATTTCCCTTAAGAGCACAGAGAGACCAGTCAGTCTGGGGTTGGTTTCTCCCTCTTTCTCCAGATCCCCAGTAAGACTCCCCACTGACACAGCTATATAGCTGAGATCTCAGGTGAGTGGTCAAGCCAAGACCTCCAGCACCCTATCTGTCCAACCAGTGCTTTGTGTCCCTGCCCAAACACACACACACACACACACACACACACACACACACACACACACACACACACACACACACACACACACACACACCTGGGAAAGGCTGGCACAGGTTTACTAACTATGCCCCCTTTTGCCCAGACTACAAGGTAGTTATCACAGCACCAGTGAGCTCCTTATCAGCTACTTTAAGGCCCTTAACAAAGGGTGTCCAATCTTACTGTGTAATGTTACTATTAATACAAATGGTAGTTTGACCAAGAGCAAGGCTAATAGGAGTGGCCCACAGTGTCACCAAATAAATATGCATGTCCCCTCAGAACTTAAATATCTCTAGACAGACCAGCCACAATGAAAGGTTTAAATATATTTAATAATAGATATTAAAAGATCAAGAAAATACTCAGTATATATTTACAGTGACAGAGTTTAAAATCGCAGGAAATGTTTAAAACAACATTGCAGGACAGTCTCTAATAAATAAAGAAAAACATGTAAATTACATTTTGCTATTTTCCTGACTATAAATAAGTTCATAAGTTCATAGGTTCATAGGATGATACTAGGCTATTGGCCCAGAGGCCCTTATAAACCTAGCCAAGAATTTTGCCCATGTTCCCTCAAAGTTAGCACCTGTTTCCCCTGTCCAGCAGGTACACAGGTGGGACCCCAAGGGTGTATTTTCTGTTTCCCATCCAGTCATCCAGGTTCCTCTTAAAGAGGGCTAGAGAGGTGCTCTACTTGACATGGAGAGGGAGTCTATTCCACAGATGGGGGAGTCTTTGGGACACAAATCTATCCTGCCAACAAGTTCTATTAATGTCACAGACCAGGTTAAGGCCTTGCACGTGGGTTGCGCGAGTGGAGTTTGTCTTTCTGGATATGCAGAAACTCTGTGAAGGCTGGGTCTGAAATGGCCTTATATGCCAGACATAGGTCACTTCTGAGTAGTCTGTATGAGACTGAGTAGAAGAACAGGGCTTTTAGCCTATCTGTATAGGATAGGTGTTTGAGACCCTGGATTTCCTGGTGAGGAACCTCTGTGGTCTCTCCAACTGTTGCATGTGTTGGCAAGGTACATCCCAAAGGGGGCACTGTACTTGATAATGGGTCTGATAAGGAAGGAGTACAGGGATGTTATGACCTCCTTGTTCCTGGATGAAATACCCTTATTTATGAGGTGGACCATGTCAAAAGCCTTCTGTACAATGGAGGCAATGTGGTAGTCAAAAGTCAGGTTGCTATCAACTTGGGTGCCCAAGTCCCTCACAACTGATTGCATGCTTAGTACGTTGTTATTAATGTAATAGTTAGTGGAGATGCTATTTTTTCCCAAAGGGGATAATGATGCATTTCTTGGCATTCAGTTTGAGGCCATGCTTCTGGCACCAGTCATTAGTTTGGGTAAGGCTCTCTTGGAGGATGTTCACATCACTAGGGGAATTTAAGACAGTGCCCAGCTTACAGTCATCTGCAAACTGGGTCAGCCACAGACCATTGGTTTTGGTTTGCACCTCAGAAAAGTATATCCCAAACAGTAGAGACCCCAAGACCAGTTCTTGGAGTACACTGCTCACTACAGGTCTACTACTAGAGGTGGCTTCCCCTACTTTGACTGAGTGGGTTCTATCAGTGTGCCAGTTAGCTACCCATCTGGTAACATATGGGTTGATGCCTAGTTGGGAGAGTTTATCTATTATGCCTGAGTGGGGAATAGTGTCAAAGGCTTTGGTTAGGTCAAGGTAGGTGGTGTGCACCATCTTCCCCTAGTCCATGGCTTTGGTGACTGTTTCGAAGAACTCAAACAAGTTTAACGGGCATGATCTCCCTTTGACAAAACCAAACTGAGTGGGGTCAAGCATTTGGAGGTTGCCAATGTCCTTGTTTATAAGGTCTATGATAATGCATTCCATGGCCTTGCAGATCAGGCTAGTTAGGCTAATGGGCCTATAACTGCCTGAGTCAGCGGACACCCAACCTTTGTGTAGAGGGATGACAGTGGCTGTCCTCCATTCAGCTGGGATGTAGCCTGTGCTCAGGCTTTGGTTGAATAGGGTTTCTAATGGAGCTGAGAGCTCATGCCTGAGTTCATGTAGGATACAGCCAGGGATGTTTACGGTTCCCATGGAGACTGTATTTTGTTGCCTTTGAGAGGGCATTAAGGACCTGCTCCCTGGTGATGAGGGAAGGGCGGCAGGTGCTGTGGATGTCCTGGTTGACTGATGGAGAGGACAGGGGGTGAAGTTTTCTCTGAACCTGTCTGCCAGCAGGTTGGCTATATCTATGGCATTTGTGTATGTGGTGTTATTGACCACCAGTTCAAAGCAGATTTGGGTGTTGCCTTCCTTTGAAATTGCAGACATATGTGAAGAAGGCCTTGTGATTCTCCTTGATGGATGTGGCCAATTTGGACTCGAAGTTAGCCTTAGATGATTCTACCAGGGACCTTATTTGCTTGTTCAGACAAAGGAGAGATTGCTTCCAACTTGGCACTTCTCCTTCTTGGCCCTGGACAGCAATTTTTTTCCTTCTATTATAGAGTTTGTTTATTGCTGCTGTCCATCAGACAGGTATACTCTTCCTTGAGGAAGATGATTTGGTCCTGTCAGGTATTGCTGAGTCGATACAGCTAGGTAGGTGCTCATATAGTTGTTTTGGTGTAGGCTTGAACATTAGTGCTATTTCCAACTAAAGGATTGCTGGCTGTAAAGCTGCTTATACCTGGTCTGAGGAGATTCTAGTCGTCTTTGGAAAAAATGTTTTCATTTGACCCTGACAAGGTGGGGGGTCAGGGGAGATGGTGACTTCAAAAGTGATCACTTTATGGTGGGATCTTACCAAGGAGGATGACACTGTAGGAGTGCTACAGTGGCTACTCAAGTTGGTTAGGACCAGGTCCAGGATATTTTCACCTCTCATAGGGGTGTTGACCAGCTGATCCAATGCATTGGCATTGATGAAGTCAAGGAATCTCTTGCCATTCATATTTGGGCTAGAATAGGTCTTCCATTCTATGGTTGGGTAGTTAAAGTCATCCAGGATTAGGGTAGAGGGTTGAATCATGATGGATTCAAGTAAGTCCAGATAGGTGGAGTGGGCATCCTGAGTCATTGTTCGGGATCTGTAGCTAGCTGTGATTTGAATGGGTGTTTGTCAACAGTTAACTGCACTTGGAGTGTCTCCTGTGCATCATACCATTTGACCAGCCTGGAGGTGTGTATGACTTTGATAAATATTGAAACTCCACCTACTTTGGCTTTGTAGCCCTCTGTTTGGGAGCTGAAAGTATGGTAGGATGAGTAATCTGGTATGGTTGGGATGCTCTCCACAGCTTTGAACCAGGTTTCAGTGACTGCACAAATGTCAGCATCCTCCACGGCAAGGAATGCTTGCAATGAGTGCAGTTTTATGCTAAGACTCCTAGCATTTAGCAGCATGACCTTTAAATTTTGTTTATAAGAATTTTTCATGTTGGTAATTTTGTGCTCATAACTTTGCCTAAAAAGGCACTATGGGGGAGGCAAGGGGCTTTGCCAGAAGCCTGAAGCCCAGGTGAGACAGATGAAGGCCATCTCTGGCAAAGCACTGTGGCCTGTCAATCATGTCCTCCAGTATGTCAGGTATTGGATCCCCTTGGAATGATAACAGAAACTAAGCCAGTTGTTAAAGTCAATCATTTTCTGTTTGTATTGAGTTATCGTTCTGGGTGATGGCAGGATGTTGCTTAAGGCTAGGGACATACCTGCCTGGGACACATATTCAGTGAGCTCAATCATGTCTCTCTTCAATATAGTCCAGAGAGGTACATCTCAAGTCATTCACACCGACATGGACTATGACAGAGTTGAAACAGTATCTGTTGTCAAGAGACTTGAGTGCGTGCATGATATGGCAGATTCTAGCACCTGATAAAAAACTTACTGTGATTTTCTCCTTGTTTAGTTTGGTGAGGGGCACATCTGTGTGTCTCAAAATACAGTCTCCTATGACTAGTATGTTGGGTTTGTGGTTGGGCCTTAGAGGCTGTGAGACACAGGCATGTGTACTATGTGTGATGCTTGATGCTGTGGGTTGTGATGTGCGTGTGTCTTTTTGCTTTGGAGGTCTCTTTTGTTTAGGTATGTTTTTGTTGAGAACCCTCACACATGTAGGAGTGTGTTGTGCAGTTGTGGATGGTGTTAAAGGTGTGGTGTGTGTAGTATTTGTGCAGACAACCTTCTCAGTGTGAGATGTATTGCAAGGATTCCAGTTTCTTAATGTGATTGCATCTCTCAAATATTGTGTTCCTAGGTGGTAGTAGTAGAGGGTTGTCTGTGTACATGAGGCAGTTGCTACACTGTCTCAGGATGCTCATATCAACTGGACTAGCAGGAGAAACCATAGGAAATTGTCCACCCATGGTTATCAGAATCTGTGGAAGAGAGGTCAGGGATAGTAGAATGTGTACTATCTGAGGAGAGTACCTACAGGTGTGAGTAGAGCTAGATAAAATGAATACAGTAGCTGCAGGTGAGGGCCTCTCTCACACAGGAGTTCTGGTAAGGGAAAATGTAACTCAGATACCTCACAAAGGGTTAAAACAGCACAGCAGCAGTGTGCAATGGGCAAACAAGTACAAATCCATGCAAATTGCTATAACCTAGAAACTTACTCAGAGCAAGCCAAATGTGTGGTGAGTGGGTCTTCTGGTCAGGTCCAAGACAGATACAGAATGCTGAGACTCTCTCAGGCAGGTCTCAAATTAATATCTTAAATATTAATGCTGGGATAGCTTGCAAAATGACATAATTTCTTGTCATCTGACTCTATCCCAGGTGAAACCCCCCACTGCTTGAATCTGGTAGTATTTAGCATCTACCTGTGAAAATACATAGACAATGGCTTTTCCTCAGATCTTTGGCAAATGGTGGAAGTTATAAAACAATAAAACACTTCCAAGGCAATACAGAAAGCTCCTTAGTTTTAGACATTGTGTCTCCTTACTGCACTGAAACTGAAAGACATCTTTTTTATGCTTTAAGATGCCCATGTTGTTTTTTTATATTGGTGAAACAAAAAGAAGTTTTAAAGTGAGGTTAATGGAACATATCAGGGACATAAAAAATCAAAAGGCAGACAGGATTTTGACATGTCATTTTAGAGATGTACATGGCAGTGATTTTTCTATACTTCAAGCTTGTATTTTAGAGCAAGTGTTTGTTGAAAATGATGATGAAATTCTTTTGAAAGAAAAAACGTTATACAAAGAGTCTCTCTTTATTCTTAAATATGATACTTTGGTCCCTATGGAACTGAATGGAGAGGTTAATTGGAAGTATTTTATTTAATTGTTAGATTGTATTATTGATTGAGTTTGTGTTTTTTGTATAAAAGGTAGCAATTTTTTTACCTGAATTTTGTAACTCCTGGAAGGTTTTGTACTGAGGTGCTAGAGAATAAAATACTTTTGGGTCTGAACCAGTGGTTTTGGTTTTCTTATTGTTGCTAGTTGTGTGGACTAGTTGTCTTTATGGCTTCAGACTCTAACACAGACATTCCACACATTTTTAGAGAAAATTCTCTACCTATGCTGGGTGCTGCTAGTGTTTCTGGACATTCATCTGGGTCACAGAGAACAATGGAACAATATATCCAGAATTCACATATTTCTACTGGTGAGAACAACCATGGTATGTCCAATTTTGCCCAGCTGTTAGATTGGCGTGTTGAGAAGAGATAGAAACGTGTTTATGATCCCTTTTCTCTGGTGCAACAGGTGCCCAATTCTGTCCCTTTGGGTATAAGAGAATGTGATAAATTTGAAGTGCTGCTGCAAAAGGAAACTAAGGTACATTTTAACATTTTGGGCTTAAAAAGATATATGGAGTTGAATATTACATCTAGAAGCCTTCGGTTTATAAAGAGCCCAAGTGAACCTTTTCATGTGCAGTGTGATTCTGATAAGGTATTTAAAGAACATTGGGTTGCAGCAGCCCACAGATATGTTATGGACTAGCTTGCTATTTTGCTTGAATGTGACCAACTTAAACAACAAAAACTTAAGCAAGAACTGCAGTTCTTATCTTTAGAGATTTCCAGTTCTCTGAATTCCACCAGTATGAATTCTTTGTTGGAGAATGTAAATATGAAGTTTAATTCATTAGAAAAAGATTTAGTGGAACATAAAAAAAAACAATACTTTTAAGGGAGATTAGAGACTATGAAAATGGGTGGGCCTTTGTGTCTTCAACTAAACAGCAGTGTGGGAAGGGACGATGCAATAGGGGAGGTTTTTGAAAAGTTCTTTCAGTTTATTTTGCTTCCTCAGAAGAAACAGACGACAATGGTGGCCTAGAAAGCGACGAGCATGATTATCCAGCTTTGCCAGCAGCCAAACGACTGGAGGAACATGAATACCAGTTTCTGAGGGAATGAGAGAAAGACAGGGAGCAATTTAATTGAAAAAAAAAAACTAAATGGCTTCTACACCAATGGCAATGGGTCTGGACAATTTTCTACAATGGCACCATGCCATTTTAACAACAAAAGAGGCAGGTGGCAATGACTTTGTTAATATGAACTGTAATATGGTTGTAAATCTCTCTGGATGCATTTTGCCAGATGAACAATTTGCTGTTTTGAATTTGGAGCTGAAATATATCCCTACTGTGCTACCTAGGAAACATATTTTAAACCAGGACATTTTCTGTTTTGTTCGTAAGTTGTACCTTAAGGTTTTTTATGCTAATAGTGATTTTAAGTTACCATGTGCTGATGTTTCTATGGAAGAAAGTTTTCATTCTTGTTTTTCAGATTTGAATATGTCTATGGAACATGTGGAAAAGAATGCTTATTGTTCTATTGACACTTCTGTTGTGCCAATGAAAAGCAGATATGTTCCCCATTCTAATGAAAAATTATACATTTTAATTAAATCTTAAAATTTGCCATGAATGAAATGTGTGATAAGTTGTTATATAATAAGAACAATATGTGTTATAATTTGACATTAAGAGAGTGGAAACCCCTAAAAGAACTGCAAGAAAAAAAGGATTTCATTATAAAGTCATTGGATAAGGGAAATAAAATAATCGTAATTAATTTTCACCAGTATCACAAAATGTGCTTGGGGCAGTTACAGAATAAAGATGTATATGAAAATAGTGACATGAAAAGTTATAAACAAGCTATAACTAAGTTTCAAGAACTGCTACAAAAAGGTGTGAGGCTAGGGTATTTTACAAATAATGAAGTACATAAAAATTTAACAGTGAAGGTTATGTTCGAGCTACATTTTTCTGTTTGCCTAAACTGTGCAAAGACATGAATAATCCACCAGGATGTCCCATTATTTCAGCTTGCAAATATTTCTTACATGGAGTTGGGCTTTTGTTACATAATATTTTTTTACCGTATGTCTTGAAAATTCCATCCTATATTAATGATAGTTTTGATTTTTTGGATAAGATTTCTCATGTTAAGTGGAATAATAATATGCATTGGATAAAGTTAGATGTTAAAAGTTTATGTACATCAATCCAACATAAGGATGGACTTCATGCTATAATGTATTTGTGGGGGGATAGCCCCTTAACAAATTATTTGGTTGATTTGACTTATTTTTGTTTAAGTAATATTTTTTTACATATAATAATGAAATTGTTAGGCAAAAACAGGGAACAGCCATGGTGGCACCATTTGCCCCCATGTATGCAAACTTATTCATGGCTTATTTTGAATTAGTATGTTTGTATAAATGTATGTTTGTTAAGAATTATGTAAACTATTATTTTATTTTCATAGATGCTTTAATTTTTGTATGTGAAGGAGCAAGAGTGAAACTTTGTAGTTTGTTGCTGATTTACAACAAAATACATTCAATTTGTCTTTTGATGGGCTACAATATGGAATACAGGTCTCTTATCTAGATCTGACACTTAAGGGTTTGGATAATGGCAAAATTTGTACTAGGGTACATATGAAATTTGTAGATGGAAGACAGTACCTGTATGCTACCAGTTGTCATCCTTTCCATGTTTGCCATATGGTGAATTTTTAAGATTATCTAGAATATGCAATGTTGAGACAAAATTGTTGGAGGAAATATACAATGCATCCATTATGTTTTATAATAGAGGTTATAGTAGGAAAGCAATAGAAGAAGCTAAGCAAAAAACTTTGCGTTAAAATAAAAAATAATGTTAGTAACAGGCTGTGGGTCAATGGGGAGGAGGTAGAGAGAATGGTGAAGATAAGAATGAACAAATGTATTTTGTTTTGTTAGAACATATAACATTAAAAGTGAAGTTAGTAGTATTGTAAGATATTATTGGAATTTTCTCCACAAGGATGGGGATTTGAGTAACATTTTAAGTAAGCACCTTATGATGCCATACAAATGGGGAAGAAGTTTAAAGGACATGCTTGTTCATGAAAATTTTGTCTTACCAAAAAGTAACTTAAGTGTTTGTCCAACATCTATGGGCACTTATAAATGCAACAGTTGCTCTATTTGCAAATATATAATATATTCCTTTGAATATGTAAATAACATCAAGTATGTACCAAGGGGACATTTTTCATGTAACAGCAAGGGGGCTATTTATGCTTTAAGATGCCCATGTGGTTTCTTTTATATTGGAGAAACAAAAAGAAGTTTAAGTGAGGTTAATGGAACATATCAGGGACATAAAAATTCAAAAGGAAGACAAAATTTTCGCATGTCATTTTAGAGATGTACATGGCAGTGAATTTTCTATGCTTCAAGGTTGTATTTTAGAGCAAGTATTTGGTAAAAATGATGATGAAATTCTTTTGAAAGAAAAACAGTCATTCAAAGAGTCTGTCTTTATTCTTAAATATGATACTTTGGTCCCTATGGGACTGAATGGAGAGGTTAATTCAAATTATTTTATTTAATTGTTTGATTGTATTATTGATTGATTGAGTTTGTGTTTTTTGTATAAAAGATAGCACATTTTTACCTAAATTTTGTAACTCCTGGAAGGTTTTGTACTGAGGCACTAGAGAATAAAATATTTCTAGGTCTGAACCAGTGGTTTTGATTTCCTTATTGTTGATAGTTGTATGGGCTGAACGTCTTTTTTATGGCCTAGCCATAAAGTAATTTAATTTCAGCTATTATTCTAAAGTTTTGCAAGTAAACCTCCTGTATTTCAGTTTCCCCTGTTAAAATATATACATTTAAACAGTTACAATAGTATATGGACATTGCTGTTCTATTCCAGTGGGTACACTATGGATACATTTCAAACAGCACTTTGTAAAATACCTCTTCAGCACAAGTCTGTACAAACCATCTTATATGACATTCAGCTGTAATACATTTGTAACACAAACATCCTACATAAATCATTTTGATATTCACAAGTGAAATACAATTATTTACAAAATTCCAGATAGCTGGGCTGGCAGTATCTCATTTCATGATAGCCTGATTAAATTGTATCTGTTATTCTAAACCTCTTGATTTTGGTTTAAGCACTTCAGCTTTAGGCCAGTTGTTTTACATTAAGAAGGTTTGTGATGGCAGGAGAGGTAGCCTACATCCTTCTAAATTGGGAATTGCTGGTTGAAGGCTTAGTGTGTCTGTTATTCTAAAAGTGTCTAGTGTGTCTGTTATTCTAAAAGTGTCTTAGTTCTGGTTTAAGTGATTGGGCTTCAGGACAGTTATTTTACATTAAGAATGTTTGTGGTCTACACTCTTGTGGCAGGAGAAGGTAGCTTCTGCCCTTCTGAGCTAGGAATTGCTGGTTGAAGGCTTATTGTGCCTGCTTATTTGAACTGTTTTTTTTCTGAAATTAGTGCACTTTGCTGTAGTATAGACTGGATTCAGACCTGCTGAATCTAGCTCTGTTTGTATAACTTGAGCACTAAACCAGGCCATCCTTTGTTGCAGAGGGTTCCCCTGCATCCTAGTGGTAGGACTGTGCAGTTAGAAATCATCTGATTACTGGTTGCTGGAACAGGGCTCAGTGTTGAGCTTTTTTATTGGTTAATTTTTTAAAATAATTTTGCTCTTGTTTGCTATATAAGCACCATATTTATGCATCGTGGACTGCCATGCAGCAGTGGGCACCATTGGTGGCTATAGATGCAAACACTTTTGCCTGCAAATTTGCCATTAGTACTCTGCTGGTGCTCCATCAGTGAGTTCTTGTGATTGTCCCTCACTGACAGATGATACATTCAGGGAAGTTCCTTAGGTACCAACACAGATCCTACCCACTAACCCTTTGTATTTTTTGTCCACTTCTCCTGTCCTCTATTTTACCTAGTCCTTCCTGTCCTCTCCCTGCTTTCAGACCACATCAATTTACCTAGCATTATGAACAGACAATTTCCCACAGTTTCTCCAGCCAGCCTAGTTGACATGGGCATCCTGAGGTAATGTAGCAATTACCTCATGTACACTGACAATCCACTTCTTTTAGTCCACACAAATTCATTATGCAAGAGTGTGATGAAAGGAGATATTGCCAGCACAGCTAGCTGGAAGTTTGTAACTAATTATATGTCATTGGTGGATATCAAAATGATTTATACAAGATGCTTGTGTTACAAATGTATTAGAACTGTATGTCATGTGTATAGCAAACTGGTTGTACAGATGTGTGTGTTGAAAAGGTATTTGCAAAGCTGCTTGAAATGTAACCACAGTGTGCCCTACTGGAAGAGAACTGGATGAGAACAGAAATGTATATGCACTATTCTAACTGTTTAAATGTATATATTTTAACAGTGGAAACTGGAATACAGGAGGTTAACCTCAGTCCAGCAAACTTTAGAAAAATATTTGAAATTAAAATGATTTATAGGCTACACAATAAAGAGACTATCTCTCAAGTTTCCAATGCAGCTAGAGATACAGAGTCTGTGCTAGGAAGCTTTCTGCATTGTCCTTGGAGCAAAGTAATTGCTACTTTTGAAGCATGAAGGAATGCAGTTGTTTTATGACTTCCAACATCTGCCAAAGATTCAAGGAAAAGCCACTGTCTGTATATTTTACAGGTAGATGCTAAATGCTGCCAGCTTCTAGCAATGGGGGGTTTGGCCTGGGAACTAGATGTCAGATGACCAGAATTGATGTCATTCTGCAAGCTATCCCAGCAGTAATATTTTAGATATTAATTTGAGAAGTCTCTCAGTGAGACATAAATTCTGTATTCTGTCTTGGACCTGACAACAACAATAAGAAACATTCACCACATCTGCCTTGTTCTAATGAAGTAAGTTTCTAGGAAACAGAATGATTCTCTTAGATACAGTCAGGAGTATAGTGAAGTTTAGTTTAGATGTTTTTCCCTGTTTGTGTGAGCCTGTACTGCAATTCTATTTTAAATACTTCCTGTGGTTTTGAACTTTATTTAGTATTGCATTGTTCTTTTATTATTTATTATTAAATATATTTAAACCTTTCATTGCAGCTGACCTTTGTGGAGATATTTAAGTTTTGAGAGTACTTGCATATGTATGTGGTGACACTGTGTGAGCCACTCCTAATAGCCTAGCTCTTGGTCAAACTACCATTTGTATTAGTATTAATATTACGCAGTAAATTTGGACACTCTTTGTTAAGGGCCTTAAAGTAGCTGATAAGGAGTGACTGGTGGCAGTGGAAACTACATTATAGTCTGGGCAGAACGGGGCATAGCTAGTAACCTGCGCCAGCCTTTGCCAGGTGTGTGTGCATGTGTGTGCGCACGCGCGCATGTGTGTGTGTGTATGTGTGTGTGTGTGTGTGTGTGTGTGTGTGTGTGTGTGTGTGTGTGTGTGTGTGTGTGTGTGTGCGTGTGTGCATGTGTGCGTGTGTGTGTGTGTGTGTGTGTGTGTGTGTGTGTGTGTGTGTGTGTGTGTGTGTGTGTGTGTGTGTGTGTAAATCAAACCTCAAAGATTGAGTGTGTGAGCTACATCTGAAGGGACACAAAACACTGGTTGGACAGACAGGGTGCTGGAGGTCTTGACTTAGTCATTCAGCTGATAACTCAACTCTATAGCTGCACCACTGGGGAGTCTTACTGGGGATATGGAGAAAGAGGGAGAAACCAGCCCCAGACTGACTGTGGTCTCTGTGTGCTCTTAAGGGAAATTGCACTTGATGGAGAGAGCTGCATCAGGTAATACTGTGTGTGTACTTGTCATCCTCTCAGTGATCATCCCCCACTGTTGCTAGTGGTGAGAATTGAGGCTCCTTGATTACTGGTCTAGGGGAGGGTCATCACAGAGAGATACATCTATATCAAGAACCTAGAACCATCACTATAGTGCCTTGTTTAGAAAATTCCTGAAGTAAAAATAACCTCTAAAAACAACCTCAGGGTTGTGCTGCTAAACACTGGGAGTACAAACCACAAACTGCAGTCCTCATCCTGGAACATGCTGACATTTGTGCAGTCACTGAGAAATGGTTTAAGGCTGTGGAGAGCATTCCAGTTATACCAGGTTACAGTCCCTTCCACACATTCAGACCACAAACTGAAGGCATGAGAACTAAAGGAGGTGGTATGCCAATATTCATTAAAGATAAATACACATCTGGATTGGTTAAACAGCATGACTCCCTTGAATTACTTCAGGTGCAATTGACTGTAGGTAAGATCCCTCTTCAGGTTATTGCCAGCTATAGGACCCTCTCCATGAATCAGGACATCCACTCAGCCTACTTGGATCTGCTTAAGTCAATTAAAATACAACCAAACACCCTGGTTTTGGGTGACTTTAATTACCCGGCCATAGATTGGGTAAAATATACATGTTCTAACTCACTTGCCCAAGTTCCTGTAGTTTGTTAACTCCAATGCCTTGGACCAGCTGGTTGACACACCCATATGGGGCTCAAACATCCTGGACCTGGTGCTCACCAACATGGGGGACTACTGCACCATCCCTGGTGAGATTGGAAATCAGTCTTGCTAGAAGTAACTAAAACACAAGACCCCCCCTTAGCAACAACTAGACTAAAACACCTCTCTAATGCCAATTGCAACCTCTTACATGTTGGCATACATAGCTTCATAGCCCCTCCCCCCACTGACAGGGTGTATATCACAACATCAAAGGATGACAATCTTGAATGACAAAACATCGAACAGACTTCATCGAACAGCACAACATTGAAATGGGGTAAAAATGAACATGTGGAGTGTAGCTGAAAAATAAATTGCTCCATGCAGGGGGGAAAGACCCCCTGCACCCCCCCCCACTTCCACGGCCACTTAAATATACCACTTTGGAGATCACATTTCAGTGCACTACAGTGCAGAAATGGAAAATTTCTGTTTCCTACACTGTCATGCGATCTCGGAGTTAGTATATTTAAGTAGCAGGGGGTGTGGGGGGCACAGGGGGGGCTTGACCCCCTGCCTACACCCTTTATGTTGCATGTCACCATTGGAAACTGCCATTGACACTGTTTCAATGTTTTTCTACTTCGATGAAGTCTGTTCGATGTTATGTCATTCGAGATTGTCATCATTCGATGATGTGATATAAACCCGAACAGACACCAATGCTGACTTATACAGCAATGCTTTATACAAGCATCTGAACAATTGTATTGATTCTGCCATACCTGATAGAACCAAAGCAAGATCTTCAAGGAAAAACAAACCTGCCTGGTGGACAACTGCCATTAATAGGCTCTACAATGGGAGAAAGAAATTACTGTCTAAGAGTAGGAAGGAACGGTCTCAAAACTGGAAATGCTCTCTCCTCAACTTAAGCAAGCAAATAAGACTCCTCGTGAAGTCCTCCAAAGCTAACTACTAATCCAAATTAGCCTTCCTAGATAAGGATTGCCACAAGGCATTCTTTAGTTACAACCATAACCTCAAAGGTAAGACCCAGATTTGAGATGAACTCGTGGTTAGTGGTACTACTTATATAGAACCTGTGGATATAGCAAACCTGCTGGTTGACAGGTTCAGTGTAAACTTCACTCTCCTGTCCCTGACATATATACCCAAAAGCTTCCCTAACACCTGCCCCCCACCTAGTATCTCCAAGGAGTAGGTCTTAAATGCCCTCTCCAAGGAGAAGGTCATGGTGACCTGCCTGTCAGGCGCTAGGATCCGCCACATAACACAAGCACTCAGGTCCCTCCAAGGCAAGTACAAATATGACTCAGTCATTGTCCATGCTGGTGTGAATGACATGAGACGTACCTCCCTGGACTACATGAAAAGAGACATAGAGGAGCTCTCTGAGCATGTAGCCCAGGCCGGTATGACCCTGACCTTGAGTAGCATCTTACCCTCACCAAGAATGATGCCACAATATGAAGACAAGGTGATCAATTTCAACAATTGGCTTAAGTATTGGTTTCATTCAAAGGGGATCCAATGCCTGTCAGCCTGGGATGACATGCTCGACTAGCCACGATGCTTCGCTAGGGACGGCTTGCACCTGTCACCCCTGGACTTTCGGATATTGGCAAAGGCTCTTGCCACCCCCATAGTGCCTTTTTTAGGCAAGGCTCAAAAGACAAACCCACCTCCATAGGTATCACAAGGGATAAGAAACTAAGAGTAATGCTACTCAACGCCGGAAGTCTAAACCTCAAGATGCATGCACTCGAAACTCTCCTTAGCATGGAGAACATCGATATCCATGCAGTAACAGAAACCTGGTTCAAGGCTCCCGAGAGCACCCCAGCACTACCAGGTTATACCTCATACCATGCTTTTCAGCCCCAAAACTTGGACCAAACCACAAAAGGAAGGGGAGTATCAATATTCGTCAAAGATACCCACACCTCCAGGTTGGTGGCACAGCACAAAGCATCAGAGACTATCCATGTGCAACTAACAGTGGGTAAAACTGCCTTCCAGTTTATAGCCTGCTACAGACCACCCTCCCAAACCCAGGAACCCCACTCGGCCTTTCTGAGAACACTGGAAAATATGAAGGTCTCTCCAAACACCATTATATTGGGCGACTTCAACTACCCAAACATAGACTGGGAGCATTACTCTAGCTCCAATACCCTAGCCCAAAGGTTCCTAGAATTTATAAACTCAGATGCTATGGAACAACTTGTTACCACTCCCACAAGAGGGGAAAACATACTGGACCTGATCATCACCAACATGGGGGCTCTATGCTCCAGACCAGAAGTGTATCCCTCATTGGTAAGATCAGACCATAAATTAATCTCACTGGATATGCATATCCCGACCCCACCCCCTGCCCAGAAAACCATAGTGAAAAACTTCTCTAAAGAAAATTTCACACTCCTCAAAACTGAGGTGGAATCCTTCAAAGCCCCTGGGCCTGTGGAAAATACGGCCCAGATCGCAGAATCCTTTATAAACGCATTCTATGAACAGCTTCAGGAATGCATGGATCATGCAATCCAAATAAAACCAAGACCCAATCCTCCAAAGGCAGGCATCGTGTCTGGTGGACCCCAGCCATAAACAAACTATACAATAGAAGGAGGAAGCTACTACATGATAGAGCAAAATCCCAAAAAGGGAAGGCATCTCTGATCAGTATTAGCAAAAAACTGCAGGCACTCATATAAAATCGTCTAAGGCCAGCTTCGAGAGAAAAATTGCACAGGACACTAAGGATAATCACAAGGCTTTCTTTAGTTATGTTAGGAACCTGGGTGGGAATTCCCAGATATGCTCAGAATTAGTCTAAAATGACAAAAAATACACCGAACCCACAGACATTGCCAACATTCTAGCTGACAGGTTCAGCGCAAACTTCTCCCCCCCTCCCCACCAAAAAGGCAAATATCTATCCCAGCAGAGTGCTGCCCCCCTGACATCTCAGATGCTCAGGTAAGAGCCGCCCTCTCCAAAGCAAAAAACACAGCATCAATGGGACCAGACAGTGTCCTGGGCTGCGTCCTACATGAACTCCAAGAAGAGTTAAACCCAAACATAAAACTACTGTTCAATCTCAGCCTTACTACAGGATATGTACCCAAAGAGTGGCGTACAGCAACAGTGGTCCCTCTCCACAAAGGTGGTGCCTCAACGGATCCTGGAAACTATTGCCCCATAAGCCTGACTAGCTTGGTCTGCAAAGCTATGGAAAGGATCATCATGGACCTCATAAATACAGATATTGGGGACCTACAGTCACTGGATCCTATGCAGTTCAGCTTTGTTAAGGGCAGATCCTGCCTCTTAAACCTGGTCGATTTCTTTGAAACAGTCACCAAGGCCATTGATGAGGGGAAGGTGGTCCACAGATTCCGGCGTGTAGCCCGCAAGACAATTCCCTGCGAGCTACATCGTCGAACCCAAATGGCTGCAGCGGCACTTTGCCGTAGTGCAATATGGCTGAAAAGCCTAGCCGCTGCAGCTGTAATCTATGTACGGGCAAAGGCAACTGTACCGGATGTGTAACACATTCCTGATTTACATTCAAGGAATGCATTTATTTACTTATTTATTTATTTTGTTGTCAGTCTGACAACATAATAAATAAATACTTCAATAAATGCATTCCTTGAATGTAAATAAGGAATGTGTTACACATCCGGTACGGTTTCCTTTGCCCGTACATAGATTACAGCTGCAGCGGCTAGGCTTTTCAGCCATATTGCACTACAGCAAAGTGCCACTGCAGCCATTTGGGTTCGGCGATGTAGCTCGCAGGGAATTGTCTTGCGGGCTACACGCCAGAATCCGTGCTCCACACAGCCTACCTGGACCTCGCAAAAGCCTTCGATACAATACCCCACTCGGACATTATAGATAAGCTCACCAGCTTAAATATAAACCCCTGTGTCACCAGATGGGTTGCAAACTGGCTCAAGGACAGAACCCACATGGTTAGAATTGCTGGAGCCATGTCAGACTCCAAACCAGTTACAAGTGGCATCCCACAAGGCTCAGTCCTGGGACCTCTCTTGTTCGGTATATATTTCTCGGAGGTACAGGCCAACACGGAAGGACTGTGGCTAACCAAGTTCACAGATGACTGCAAACTAAGCACCATAATCGACTCTCCAGCTGACACAAGCATACTACAAAAGGGCCTCATAGAAACAGACAACTGGTGCCAGAGCCATGGCCTCAAGCTAAACGCCAAAAAGTGTATAGTCATCCCCTTTGGCAAAAACAAAGTGCCCACAAATTACCACATAGGTGGTAATCCATTAAGTACGGAAGAAGTAATTAGGGACCTGGGGACCCAAGTTGATAGCAATCTCTCATTTGAAAACCATGTCGCCTAAGTGGTTAGAAAAACATTTTATATAGCCCACCTAATCATGAAGGGGTTCACATCTAGATCAGGGGAGATCATCGTGCCTCTTTACTCATCCCTCATCAGGCCCATAATTGAGTACAATGCCCCTTTTGGGATGTACCTTACCAGACACCTGCAGCAACTGGAAAGACCCCAAAAGTACCTCACCAAGAGGATCAAAGGGCTCAAACAGATGCCATATGCTGCCCGGTTAAAGAAACTCCAGCTCTACTCAGAGGCATACCGCCTGCTCAGAGGCGATCTGTGCCTGACATATAAAGCCATGTCCAACCCGGAATTAATGGACATGCTGCACCTCAGAATATCCAAATCCCATCGAGCTATGTGCTCGAGAGACTTGAACCTCAGCACTGAAATAAATAGGACATGCTGGAGGGACAGATTCATAACCCAGAGGCTCCCTTCACTCTGGAATAAAATCCCAGACCAGGTTAGGCAGAGTCCCTCATTGACTCTCTTCAAGAGGAATCTTGATGAGTGGATGGGAGATCATAGGTTTACCCCAGGTATCACTTCTGTGTCACTGTTAGACAGAGGCACAGTATACTAACCTCGAAAAAGGGCATAGCAAAATTCATTTAAAATGGGTGGCGAAAGCCAAACACACTCTGGCTAGGCTTATAAATGCCCTAGGGCAGATAGCCTAGTATGAACCTATGAACCTATGAACCTATAAAAACACAGCCTCTGTGGGACCAGACAACATCCTGGGCTGTGTACTACATGGATTAAAACAGGAATTAGCATCACCATTGGGCACACTTTTCAATCACAGCCTAAGCACTGGTTTCATCCCAGTGGAATAGAAAACAGCGACCATCATCCCTTTGCACAAAGGGGGTGCATCCACGAACCCCAGAAACTAAAGACCCATTAGCCTGACCAGTCTTATCAGCAAGGCCATGGAATGAATCATCATAGACCTTATTAACGAAGACATATGAAATCTCCAAATGCTTGATCCCACCCAGTTTGGCTTTGTCAAGGGGAAATCAAGCCTTTTAAACTTGGTGGACTACTTCAAAACAGTCACCAAAGCCCTAGATGAGAGCAAGTCTGTGCATACGGCCTACCTAGACTTACCAAGACCTTTAACGCAATTCCCCCCTTCAGGCATCATTGATAAACTCACCCAGCTGGGTAGCTGACAAAGTTATAAAATATCAGAATCTTTAGGCAGAAATCAGAGCAATATGGAAGAAAGATAACCAGACAGTTCCAATAGTAATAAGAGCAATGGGTCTTATAAAAAAGATTTTTCAGTCATATTTAGATATGTTACCAATATATGTAACTCCGTAAGAACTGCAGAAGGAGTCATTACTGGGCACACTGCGGGTGTTGCGAAGAGCACTATTAGCTGACATCAAAGACTGAAACTATATTAATTTCATGAACTTTAACCATACTTTGACTTAGGAATGGGGTCCATTCCCATCATGGTATTAGAAACCCAAAAGACTTAGAGAAATAAAAAAAAAACTGGGTATCAACCCCTATATTGTCAGCTGGGTTGCAAGCTCGCTTACTGATAGAAATGCATATGGTCAAAATAGGGGACTCCACCTTCTCCAGCAGTGTCGTAACCAGTGATGTTTCACAGGGATCAGTTCTGGGAGCCCTACTGTTGGGAGTCTACTTCTCCGAAGTACAGGCAAAAACTAAAGGACTGTGGCTGACAAAGTTTGCTGATGACTGCAAACTGGAAACGATCATTGAAACCCCTAGCAATGTCAACATCCTGCAAGAAGATCTTACGCAGACTAATGGCTTCTGCCAAAGTCATGGTCTTAAACTTAATGCAAAAAATGCATTATCATCCCCTTCAGCAAGGCTGAAGCTTCTGCAAACTACACCATCAATAGCAATACCCTAAGCACACAGTCAGTGGTGAGATCTGGGCACACAGGTTTACAGCAGCCTTAACTTTGATCACCATGTCTCCACAGTAGTAAGAAGGACATTTTATATTACTCACCTCATAAGTAAGAGCATTGCCTCCAGAAAAAAAGAGGTTATTACCCACCATACTTTTCCCTCATCAGGCCAATAATAGCAATTGGAAAGACCACAAAGGTTTCTTACAAAGAAAATTCAGGGTCTTCGCGATCTGTCTTTTGCAGACAAACTGAAATCAGTCACTTTACTCTGTGTTGTACAGACTGCTCAGATGTGAACTCTGCCTTGCATGCAAAGCAATCTCTGACCAAGCTTTAATGGAAATACTGCACATTCACAAGTGAAATGGCACATAGGTCACTGACTTAAAGGACCTTAACCTGGTATGTGACATCAGCAGAACTTGCTGGAGAGACTGATTTGTTTCACAGAGGTTGCCTTACTTTTGGAGCAAGCTTCCTATTCATGTTAAGCAGAGACCCTTGTTGGCCCTATTTAAATGTAATTTGGATGACGATGGGTAACTGGAAATTCACCCCAGGGGTTCCACCTGTGTCCCTCTTGGACAGGGGCAGTAGGTGCTGATTTTAGTTGTCTGCTTGAACCAGACCCTCATGGGAACATATGTTGAACTTGAGTAGGCTAGTAAGGGTCCTGGGGCCATTAGCCTAGTAACCTCCTATGATCCTATGATCCTATGACTGGCAACAGTGTTGTTGGCCAGTAAGCCATGTAAGTGAATGCAGATACAATTCTGTTAAAGAAGAGCACATATAGTCTGCAGATTTGCACAGGATGCCACAATGATCACCAGAGCTAGACATATAGCTGTCAATCTGTTAATGCAACACATCTGCACAAAGGTGATCATAATGTGTGGACATTTAACTAGAAATAGGGACATATTTGCCATAGATGTTGCACAGAAATGTAATAGAATGAAACTCAGACATACCTCACAACCTCTTTGAGGAAGAAATCTAGACCAACCCCTAAATAATGGGGGCATAAAGGCCCAGGAATAGGGACAGATTTTTAATATTGTTCTTCCAAACTTAGAAAGTTGATAAAATAATAGGTTGTACAGTAGCATGGACTTTCTGAAGAGCATGAAGTTTGAAACTCAAATATATGTCATCAGTTTCTGACTTCACTCCAAAAGACATGCCAATGATTTGCCAGAAAGCCAAAATGTTATTAGGAAAATATAACAAATATGAGACAAAAACTGGACATTCTGCACAACTCAGGACAGTTGAGAGGTATGCACCAAAATGTATGTACCAATCCAGAGATCATCCCAGTGATATGTCAGAAAGCCAAAAATTGATAAGGAAAACATCTGGACATCCTGAGAATATCTGAACAGTTGAGAGGTATGAATGTGAAGTATATGGTTCAAATTCAGTACAGGACATTGTACCTACAGTGCAGAATAGTGTAATATCCCATTGCTGGTATTCTGTACTGAAGCTGTGTTAATGGTAATGGGACATGGACTACCATGTAAAACGATCACTCAGAGGAAGTGTATGTATTGAACAGGGACACACAGATGAATTGTAGTAAAGAACACAAGGTTAGAGGACAGGTAAAAATCACTCATGTCCAGCAGAGAAGGGCATGTCAATGGTAGAGGGTTGTAGCAGCAACACCAATCACATATCTATATAGTATAATAGGGACTGTACAGAGAAAATGTGTTTTATGTGACTGTCTCACATGGTGACATAACAATGGGGAGGAGGTCTGTGTAAGAAAAGCATCCTTACATGAATAACGCAGAGGACATCTATCAGGGATTTGACATACATTTGGGGTAGGGTGCATACATTTGGGGTAGGGTGCATATTGTGAAGCTGTGCAAACTGATATGCCTGAATATGAGTATACTCTCAGCAGAGGTCTCCAGCAAGGTGAGCACAAGCAAAGGATCATGTAAAACATTACAAGAATCAACCACAATTATGGACAATATCTGAATAATACTAACAGTAATCCCTTGCCTCCAGCACAACATATGTGACATAGAAAGATGAGAATGCGCACACACATTTGAACAACTATTATGATACATCCACACTCAATGAGGATAACCACGCACACTGTCCTGGCACTGCAACATCCCTTGGAAGTGTTAGGAGGGACACTGCTATACATGTGTGCAACAGTATGGGCAATAAAGGCCAGTTGACTTGTGGGCAGGGCATATATCTATCTATCTATCTATCTATCTATCTATCTATCTATCTATCTATCTATCTATCTATCTGTATATGGCACAACCAACACTGTCGTGAATGACATACATGCCATTAATGTTATCAAACACCTATGTATGTAGTGTATGCATAAGTACAACATATATCACACATGCATCTGGTGTATCATCTTGATTGGTGTTCCTCCCCTTCAGACAGTCATGTATATTATACAAAAAGAATACCTAGGTATGGCCAATAAGCTGTGTGACAGTACACTGTGACACATTTCAGTTACACATCACTGGAAGATGGGTAGGGAGGGACATAAAGAAGGGTGCATTAGTTACTGGTGTGATGAGGGCTGGGAACCATGAAGGATTATAGCCTCTGATGTGCCTGTCCTCCACATACCCAGTACTTATATTATATTCAAGGGAGTAGTCAGCACTATGACCACATGCTGGTAGATGTACCACTTACCATCTACTCCAGGATACAGGTCACATACCTACTGGTCTGATTATAGTGTGTGACATCCACATTATACTTGGGTGGTGTGTTTGTTTCCTGAATCAACAAATCCCTCCATGTTTCTTGCAGGTGTTGTTATGGCTGTGGCAGTGTTTTTTGGTATGTGTTGATTATTAATATCACAGTTTGAGTCAATGATTGCCCACAATCTGTAGTCCTTCAGGCAGCTGTTTAGACTCAGCATGTGTAAGTCATCTGTGATGTCCATCATTTAACTAATTTACAGAAAAGGGCCTAGCAGACAAACCTGATGTATGGACCTGATCATTGGACCTGAAATATAGGTCACATCACACATTTCAATATAGTGACATGTCACGTATGTGATACACTGGTCTATCCATTTGGTGATATAGCTGTTTATGGCCACATATGACAGTGTTGAATGAATACCTCAGTTTGGATTTGTGTCAAATGCCTTGACCTGGTCAAGTTCCACAAGAAGATACTGTTGTCATCATGCATGCCCTCAATTACCTCTTTGAGGACATCTATCAGATGTAACAGACCTGATGTAGCATTAACAACTTGCACAGGTCTATTGCACACAGCTGGAATATTACTAATGTACATGTACAAGAGGTCCATGATGACACGCTGGTCTACCTCATAGTCGAGGAGAGTAAGAATGTCTCTATACATGCATGCATCAGGTGCTGCCCTCCCAACTCAGATGGGTGTATGTTGATATACACCCTTGTTTGGGAACATAGCCTGTGTGGAGTGTGTGTTGAAGTGGGTATTCAACTGTACCAGGAAGGTTTATGTGCTAAGTCATGCTATAGGCAATCTGTAATGTTGTCACAGCCCATTGATTCCATGTGATTGGCCTAGATGAAGGTAAGACAGTGAATACTTGTCTATCATGATCTGGCCTAGGGTTATGACAGAATACCTCATTCAGGTATCATTGAGAAACCCTCCCTGCTGGGGATTGACCCTTAAATCAATCAACAGAACACATACTGTGAAATCTGGTTAATCAACCTGTACCATTAGAGCTGTTACCACTGGCAAACCCCAGGTATCTGTGCATGGCCCTTCACTGTTTGGACTCCATTTGACTGTTCAGGCTAAAGTATATGGCCTTTGGCTTACCAAACTTGCTGACTCTTGCATATTGTGTGCAATCATTGAGTCCACCAATGATGATAACATAGTACAGGAGGAATGAAGTAAAAGATGTAGATCAACACCACGATGGATATAACGAATTTTTATTCACATAAAATTCACAGAAATGAGCACTTTCGCATGCTTCCCAATGCACGCTTCTTCAGATAAGTTTAAAATCTTAGTGGATGCATTCACTTTATATATAAAAAATACAATTGCTTAGTGACTTAATTGATTCAATAATTCAATCATATTATTCAATTTTGCAAGTATAGTGTGCATCATCTTAAAGCTGAAGTCCATAGTATAGCATGTATATCTGGTTTCATTGTATATCACATGCAATTATTCAAGATATTCAAGAAAGGAAAAAATCAAAACAATCAAATCAATTTGAAACATTACTTAATAAAACTTTTAAACTGTGAAATGGTCTATTCATTGGAGAACTTTCAAATATAATAAAACTAAATGTAATGGTCCATGTTCCGTTAACCATAACATATAGCAGAACAGGGTCATCAAATCGATATATCAGTAACCTACTAACTTAATAGGTTACTGATATATCGATTTGATGACCCTGTTCTGCTATATGTTATGGTTAACGGAACATGGACCATTACATTTAGTTTTATTATATTTGAAAGTTCTCCAATGAATAGACCATTTCACAGTTTAAAAGTTTTATTAAGTAATGTTTCAAATTGATTTGATTGTTTTGATTTTTTCCTTTCTTGAATATCTTGAATAATTGCATGTGATATACAATGAAACCAGATATACATGCTATACTATGGACTTCAGCTTTAAGATGATGCACACTATACTTGCAAAATTGAATAATATGATTGAATTATTGAATCAATTAAGTCACTAAGCAATTGTATTTTTTATATATAAAGTGAATGCATCCACTAAGATTTTAAACTTATCTGAAGAAGCGTGCATTGGGAAGCACGCGAAAGCGCTCATTTCTGTGAATTTTATGTGAATAAAAATTCGTTATATCCATCGTGGTGTTGATCTACATCTTTTACTTCATTGGTTCCGGATTTTTGCTGTTGGTCAACTCTAAAGGAGAGGTTCGTTCTTTATTTGAATAGTACAGGAGGAGCTGACACAGGCAACTGAATGGTGACAAAGGCATGCAATCTATAAATAAATGCAGAAATGTGTGTGTTATTATGTTGTCCATCTGAAAAGTGGAATTCCTTGTTAATCACAGCATTGACAACAGTGCTGTTATGCAGAAACCTAGTGATGCAAGCACTGGGAGCACATGTAAATAGCAATCTGAACTTTGACAACTACGTGTCCACACTGGTATTGAAAGCCTATGTTGTACACATCATAAGTCACACCATCATATTGAGATCTTAGGATTGTATGACAGCACTCTAGTCAAACCTCATCAGAACACTAATAGAGAATAATTCTGTCTTTTGCGTGTATCTCACCAGACACATGCAGCAGCTGGATAAGCCACAGGACTTTCTCAGCAAGATAACGCGGGGCCTACAAAGCATGCCATGATGTATGTGGATATATTAAAAGCCACATCATTGTAATCTTTATTGTATAGGATGAGGTGACTTCTGGCTTGCCTCCAGGCCAGTTTCTGACCCTGCCCTGGTGGGAGTACTGCATATCCAGAAATCTAATATAGCTGATGACATCACCAGTGTCTGCTGAGGAGAATATTATAATAGTGTCTCACATGGTGGTATAAAATGCTCTCTGTAATGTAAAGCAATCTCTCACACACACAATTGACTGCAGTGAGAATAGAACCCCCTACATATCTAAGTACACAGGCTACAGAACCTCGTACTTTATGCAAGCACCCCAGTTCAAGTCTGACTTGGAGTTTCTAAGCCAACACTTTATAGATGATGACATCAGCAGTGTCTGTTGAGGAGAATATAACAGTGTCCCTAGAATGGCAAGCAACAACTAACTGCAGTGAGAATAGAACCCCTACCTAAGTACAGACTACAGAATGCAGTATTTTATGCAAACACCACAGCTCAAATCTGACTTGGATTGTCTCAGACAACAATTTATAGCTGACAACATCAGCAGTGTCTGTTTAAGAGAATATAACAGTGTCTCACATGGTAGTGTAAAATACTTTCTGTAATGTCAAGCAACAGCTGACACACACAAAGATGACTGGAGTGAGAATAGAACAATTATGTATCAAGAACCCAGTGCTTTATGCACGTGTCACAGCTCAAGTCTGACTTGAAGTGTATCAGCCAGTACTTTATAGCTGATGGCATCAGCAATGTCTGTTGAGGAGAATATAACAGTGTCCCACATGGTGGTGTAAAATGTTCTCTTTAATGTCAAACAGCTCATGCACACACACATAATCTTCACACAACCAACTGCAACAGCATCTTGACTGATATCAAACCACACAACCGTTATTTATTTTTGGATGTAGTGTACATAGTGGTCAGAAGACAACCTGTTATGATTATTGCTTGCAAATAAACAGCTCTGTGTTAAATTTCTATGTTTGTTGGTCATTCTTAAGTTATCTGACCAGTAACTTGAGACATGCAGTGTGTAAGTCATTCTATATCTTAAAATGTGTGAGGATATTAAGTGGAAATAACATCATATGCAGCTGCCAACAAATGAAGGGCAGGTTGGATGTTAAGGAACACAATCTGTGAATTATGTGCTGCTTACTTACATTTCCAACTTTATATATATAACCCTTTGTAGATCTAGCCTGCCACACCCACTGGATGTAAGGCAGCCTGGATTGTTGTAGTATTTTCCTTCTCCCAACCAGTAATCATTCACAGTTGCAATCCATTAAAAACAAACACTGGGGGAATACCTGCACTATCTTTACATCTCCTACACAGATCCATGTATTTGACATTCAGCAATTCTAATGAGTTAACACTTCATTTGTATATTCACCATGCTAACAGCCCTGAATCTACACCATATAAAATGGCAACCATGTAGCTAGGCAAACTGATGGTGAGGTGACTTGTTTATGTTGGGAAGACTGCACATGTGTTATTCCTTCATGATATAACTGTACAGAGGAGTACTGAACTTCAGAAGGCATGCTTCCATTTTGTAAGCTACCTACTACATACACTGGAATGTATTTAAGAAAAATCTGAAGCAAAAGCTTTTACACTTTTATCTGTATGCATTAGTTAGAGGTGTACTGATGGCATGGGGATGTTTGTCAAGCCATTCCAGAGGTACACATGATTGCCAGTACATGAAAATGGAATACTGTGTGATAAATATGTACAAACTTTTCAGGGACAGTTCTTTCATAGTTTGTTAGTAAAATTTGACATTTGCCTCTTCTTTTTTGGGGGGAGCAAAGATGAGTTACTGTTATGGTATAAACAAGGACAGACTGTTCTTTTGTTGGGGGGATCAAAGGTGAGTTACTGTTATGGTACAAACAAGGATATGTTGCTGTTGTTGCTCTCCTTATTTTGCATCCTGCCTGTTGTTCCTATTTCACATCTGTAGACTGTTATATGTTTCTCCAGGGGTTAATACTGAGTGGCTAACTTTTCTGTTTTATCTGGAAACAATTACTTTATAGTTATGTGATACTTATGTGTATTATCCTTCTTTTGTCTTTTAGGACACCTAGGAATATGCCACCCAGATATGTCAACTCTCAGAGATCTCCCCTTCACTGATGCTGAGAACCAGGTGATAGTGGGTGCCAGGTGCACCACAGGGCCACTGACATGATCACATCTGCACAGAGGAGAGCAGCAGCAGTGGGCCATGCCCAGATGGTTATCAGGGTAGGGTCTGCTAGGGAACCAACACTAACACCCAATGAAGAGTTCCTGGCCAATATCAGGGATCCAGACAGCTCCCAGGAGAGTGCAGTACAGCATGTCCTGGATGTTGGTGCAACAGTTTCAGAGACAGTAAGCATGTCCCAGGAAGAGCTTCCAGGTATTCTTTGGTATCTCAACAGTGGAATAATTCTGTGTAATAAAACAGTTGAAATCATTAAGTTACTTCTATGTCACATGTATTTTTTTTTTTTGGGGGGGGGATTGAAGATTGCTACAGTTATTAGCTTAGGTTGGAGTTCCCAGCCACGTTCTAGTTGAAAGTATAGTTAATGGACATATAAAGGCGTAAAAGTATTACCTCCCTGTGTTACTGTTGATTGTAATGATGCTGCCCTTTCCTCTTGTGTAACTTCTTCCAGGACCATCTGGATTACAGACAAAATCTCATCTGCAGATGGCAAGCCAAACATTTTTATGTTAGTATTGCTGAGCAATTTAAAGAAATATTGTAGTGTGTGTTGTTGATGTCAGGCCTGTTGTGTGTATTGCTGTACTGTTTGTAATACTGGCAGCACTGTTCCTTTGTTAGCATATATTGGACTATAGTAGTGCAGGTATTAGTTTTTTACTTTGTCCGTTACTTTTTATCACAGGTGATTATGACGGTGAAAGTGTGGGCCGTTTGCCACCTGATGTCAGTGTATCAGCAGACTCTGATGATGAAGGTGGCCAAACTGAGGTACAGTCAGAGAGAGTAGAGGTTGAATCAGACACTGAGGTTGACATACAGCCATCCCCTGCAGTTCTATCAGACATAGCCAATAGGCCAACACCTATCCATTCCAGTGAGCCCTCTGATATTGGACAGCTGGAGGGCCAGGCCATTATCAGGGAAGTGTGGCTACTGTGGCTTCAGTGCTTGTTGATTCTGGTCATAGATAAAGTGTGGGAGAGGTGCCACACAGAAGGGTTGATAAGAGTGCTCAGAGGGGCCTCTGTCCCTCGTCCACCTAGTGCAGGTGTCTCTTCCCGTGGCACTCATCATATGTTTAGCGCCATCATGGAGCCACAGTTATGTCTCATTGGTGCTCCAGACAAATGTTCAGGCTGACATGCATGACTGCCTCCACTGTTTGCTGATTCAATGGATCTGGTGAATGACACATTGGAATGAGGGGTGCCTGTGATGGAGCAAGGGGTGTCTGTCATGGAACAAGCATTGTCTGTGATGGGATGTCTGTTGGGAGGGGAACAGCATCCTCATGGGCATAGGTCAGTCACATCATCTGCTGCCAGTCAACATGGCCATGCACAATCATGGTTCCATAGTGGCAGTACTTCCACTGCTCCATCAGTGAGTGCGCTGTCTACACCCAGACATGGTAGGTCATGGGGTCGTGATCCTTGGAGTTCCTGTGAAGGGAGCTCATCCAGCAGACATCAGTCACATTCAGGTAGCAGCAGTGCATCTGACCATGGAGTGGATGTGTCAGTGCAACTCCTGTCAGAGGCAGTTCTCATGGTCAGGGATGATAATGATGAACTACCACCTCTACCATGAATGGCTCACACCTGTCTGACATACCAAGATGTAGAGCCAGCACAGAACTTGGCTCTGTTCATGCAGACACTCACACACCAATTTCACCTAGAGGACCCTGACAGAAACACACACACACACACACACACACACACACACACACACACACACACACACACACACACACACACACACACACACACACACACACACACACACACCGGTTACTTATTTTGCCTCACTGGCCATTTGCTGGTTTATCCAAATGTCTGCCTGCTTGTCTTTCTTACTCACATACACTCACCGATCTTTTGTGTCAGCCTAGGCTTCTTGCCCCCACCCCCCAAGACAACACCCTGTGTAAGTAATTATATCTGTGACATATCCCTGTTTTCTGTCTTTTGGATTGAGGGATACAGAAGCTTGGTGTCTGATGCTCAGGGTGCATAGCTGACTTAATACTTAGTATATTTATGCATTTGCTGTGTTGAACTGGTAATTGTACCTTTGACTTATATTGACCTTGGAAAGTTAGACAGTTGACAGCATCAAACTTTCCCAACTTTATAATGAATGATCTTGTGACGGTTGTGAAGTCAGAAACTGTGATGTGTATCATTACTTTCTAACTTCTCTCTAATCATTTTCCAGTACAAACTTATGGTGCTAAACTGAGGGCATGCAGTGATCATCAGTACTTTTGAGAGGTATGACTGTGTGAATCTTTGATGCCTGAGGCACATATAAGTCAAATAAGTCTCTGCTGTCACATGTTAAGGTAATTGATTTACAAATCTCCCACATTTTACTTGCTTACCATAGCAAGTAATGAAATACAAAGATATGCCACACATTCATATTATTAAACAATACACTCTAGAATCAGGACTTACCTTGTAAATGCAGCAGTTGCCATAGTTTTATTTCAGGGCTGACTCTGTCTGACGCAAGCAGTACACAGCCAATACATGGGGAGGTAAAGATTGTGTGAGTTACTTGGCATCAGTGTTGTGAGTAGGAGAAGGTTTTAGGCCTCTAGGTGGTAAGTGTGCTGTGCATTGTGTCTTAGCCAATGCAAGGGTAGCCTACTTTGGCATACTCCCACAGCAGTTGGTGGTTCCCCCTCTAATGCCTTTTCTGCCTGTGGCTGTGGTTACCTTGGCATGGGTGGTGGGATGTGTGCCCCTTACCCTTGCTGATCGTGCTGAAGCTGTTTCCTCATTACATTGTGTAGCATGGCACATACTGTGAATATTTCTGTACTTGTCCATGAATTGTACTGCAGGGCTCCCCCAGATGTATCTAGGCACCAGAACTGTGACTTCAGCAGCTCAATCACATGCTCTATGATACTTCTGGTTTGAGTGAGTGCCTCATTATGATGTTCTTCCGTGGGTGTGCATGCATTTCTGATGGGCGTCATCGGCCACAGCTCCAGTGCATAGCCTGGATCCCCCAGTAAATTACCCTGTGGGATATCCCCCTAGCAAACATCTGGTACAGTTGGGAAGTGTGTGCCAGATATGTGAGTCATGGTAACTGCCAGGGTTGTCAGGACACATATTCAAGATGATTCCCTTGGCATTACACATGACTTGGAGTTGATAGAGTGGTAGCCCTTTCTGTTTATGTAGAGCCTGGCATGTTCCCTGGGTGATGTCTTAATTTCCAGTCTATATTAGTTCATTGACAGCTTAGGTTGTTGAATCTGTAATGATCGACACCTAAGCGTTGAACTTGCAAAATCGCGAACCGCCATTTCAGCGAATTATTTCTTCGGGAAAGAATTCAGTAGGCCATCCGCAAACAAAATTAACTTTTCAACCTAAATAAAGTGGGGGGGTTTCACCCCCCCACACACACCCGACATGGGGGGCTGTGCCCCCCACACCCCCCCTAACTAAATATACCAACTCCGACATCGCTCCACATTGGCGAAAGGGCAAATCCCTGATAATGACCAAGCGACTTCTTTCCCAAGGAAAGAATTCGCTGAAATGACCATTCGCGAGTTTGCAAGTTCAACGCTTAGGTGTCGATCATTACAGATTGACAACCTAAGCTGTCGATGAACTAATATAGACCCTTAATTTCTACATGTGTTTGCAATCTATGGCACCCAGTACTTCAGGGTTTGTATTACATGGTAGAACTCCTGGATATTGCTGGCCTTCTCCTCAGAATTACGGGGAAAATATATGTGGTCACTGGCATGTTGGAGCATAGCATTCAGGAATTGCTGGAAGATCCTGGATGCTGATGCCTGTGACACCCCCAGCATGTCTCTTGTTTGTCTCTGAAAGGTACATGTAGCTAAGATTCTAAGGGCTACACATACATTTGTCTCCACTGGGATGGTTTCCCTTTGGTTGGCTCTGGCTCTGAGTTGAGGACTACCGATGCTGCAGAGTTCCTGTAGTGTGTCCCTGCCCACCCTGTAGTGCTGTACAATTTTCACATTATGTAGGTTGTGAAAAGTTAACCTGGGCCTGAAAACTCCTCTCCTTCTTGGCCTAGTAGCACATACAAATGAATTAAAGCAGCAGCAGCCCCTAACATTCTGTCTGTGTAGACTCCTTTCCGTGGCTGTATTCCAAAAGTTTTGGAACTCACAGGAAAAACAGCGTTGAGTCTACATAGATGCTTCATAGCTTGTTGAATAGCTCCACTATGTTGGATTGGTTGATTAGCATGCAATTCAATGACTTATGTAATTAGCATGCCACTGTGTTTACCTTGTTTGTGTAGGGGTGAGCATCTCAACATGGCACTTACTGAATATGAATTTTGTTTCTACTGTGTCGGTTTTATTGAATTCAGCGCAAATATGTATATAATTAATTTTCCACTCCAGAACTGAAATGTGACACCAACATGAATACCTTAAATAAGATGAATATCTGCAAGGCATGACTTTAGCAAAGAGAAGAAACAAACTCATAGCAAAGTTAAGTTAATTAAAATTATGTTACTAGTAAAGTACAGTTTTTAGTGCAATTAACACTGTGCTTTAGACAACTGACCACCTCTCTCTCTCTCTCTCTGTCTCTCTAGGCATACACTGAAAGGTGTGGCTGCTGAAAACAGCAGCACCTAAAATATATTACATCAAACACTTTAAATAAATGAATTAAGTGACATTCTCTGAGAAAAAACACAAGAATGTTGCATTGTTAAAAACTGGTAATTGATCCTTAGGGCAGTTAAAGACAGAATTAAACCACACACTTTGGCAGAAACCCTTTCTCAGATTACAGATTGGGTGCAGGGATGTGCAGCAGAGTGGGCAGTCTGAGAGAAATGAACCTGAAACCATACTTCACCCACGCAAACACACACACACATATAGTATGCATAGCACAAGGGTTGGGAGCTTTAAAATTTAATTCCCAGTGTTGAAATTATATGTATTCTGGCATCAGTGACAAACAGATGTGCTACAAGGAGAGACAATAGAAAGAATAGCACAAAAGAATAGCAAAAGATTTAGGTTACTGAACCAGTTTCGAAGGTCAGGCATTGTAACTAAGGTTTGTAGTACAAAAGCAACCTGCATTCAGGCTCTGCCTTTGTACCACCCATCACAAGTAAATGCCATCACAATGGACGAGAAGAAAAGACTGTTCTTAATACCAGTGAAAAGAAATCAGCTTAAGCACTGATTCACCTGGGACCTTTAACCATGAAAGCTGCAATCTTTTGTTTCTGTTGATACAGCTTTGAAGTTCAAAAAGGTTCTCAAATCACCTTAGCGATTTGGTTTAATTATTTTTGTAACCAATCAGATGTCCTTTTTGGGGGAGGGTGATCTGGGGTCCTATTTCATGAAAGGTGGGAGGGGATGTGAGTGTCATGACATCCCGTACATCAACCTGAATTAATCCAGTTTTTATATAAACTTGGGTTAGTAGCAAAATGCTAGCATAAGCAGATGAAGCAGGGCTGTAAGTCAGATCCTTCTGATATGTTCCCATTAAAGTAAGTGAGCTTGTGACTGCTGAGCTATCAACAGTGGTGGTGATCACAAGAAAAAAATATGTTTATTACTGTTGGATACACTACACCCAAACACAATACTTTCACTTGCAGATTTGCTGATGTGTATGTATTTTTACTTTTTTCTGCGGCATATAAACAGTTGTCATCTCTGAGACTACAGATATCAGCCTGTTCTTTTGCAAACCCCTGACTAGTCTAATCTATAGTAACTTGTGTCCCAACTTTACCAAGTGTAACACCATCCTGACTCGAGTTAACCTAGCCAAGAGAGGTCGAGTTAACCTAGCCAAGAGAGTTCTAGTCTAATGGAACCACCAAATGCCAATCAGGTAATCAGATAACGCATGATATGAAGAATGAAAAGAATTGCTATGAAACGTCTGGCAAGATATGAAGCAGAAAGATCTCTTAATAATACTGGCACTCTGAAGCTTCTTTTATTGATTTTGAGATGAAAGTACTTGATAAATGTTTTTGTTGGTTCTTCTCAGGTCAGTATGTTTTTGTTTTTGGCTTTTATTTTTTATTCAAAAGTAGGAAGAGCTTGTAGAGATTATGGGAAGGAGGAAAAGCCAGTAAAGTGTGTAAATTGCAACCAGTGAAATGTCTCAAGGAGTTACGGGGGAGAATGTCTATGGGTGGCAATGTAGGAGAAAAAACATGTTGACTTAGAAGGATTTTGGCAGACAAATTACATAAGAGGGGTTGTAAAAAGGGGGAATGATAAGAAATCAGGGTTTTGAAGAGAAGCCTAGGGATTAAGAACATAGGAGATGGATGGAAAGGAAAGTGGAGGAAGGGGGGACTTCACCAAGATAAATGTAATGGGAGAAAGGAGGAAATAGATTTTACAGCACATGCTGTACAACTGGAATACAGCACAACCAAGGATGTGCCCCTATAAGATGGCTTCTGATAAAGTCCCATATAAGAGGCTGTTGTAAAAGGTAGAGGGCCTTGGGTAGGAAAGAAAATAGAAAACTGGTTGAGGAACATGGTATTGGAATGAAGATTGGTATTGACTAGAAAGTTATTTGACAAAACAGCAATACTTATTGGTGTGCCAAGATGTTCACTCCTGGAAGCAGTACTAACTGGCATACACACTTAATTTAAGGGCAATGAAAGCAAACTCAAACACTGACCTCCAAATAGTCGTGGAAGACAAAGGAGGCAGTTTGAAGAGACAACCAAGCATGGAGGCAGAAACTAGAATTTGCCACTAAAAATTAGTGTAGAGTGGTAAACTTAATGGCAGGGAAACAGAGAGCAAACTATAAAATCGGCACAAGTCTTCATTTGCTAAACATGAAACATGAAAAGTTTCTAGGAGCAGTTATGACTCTGAGCATGAGCTTTGTGGACAAGTGTGAAAAGACAATGGACAAACTAAATAAAATGTTGCATATAACAACAGAAGTGAAATCAATGTAAAAAATGCTAGTCAGAACTCAGAAAGAACTTATCCATTTCTAAAGAAAAGAAAAGAAAAATAAGTCATCTGCTAGAAAAATGTGCAAAAGGGGATAATTATGGTGGCCAGATGTGAGAAAAGGAATTGCGATTGCTGAAGTACTTGCAAGAAAACAGAAAGGACAGATGAGGCATAACAAGGAAACTTCAGATTCTAAGCTGGATGAAAAGGGGGACAGAAATTAAAAAGTTGGATATGGCATTAGGAAGGGGTCAATTTAAGACAGACATAGGGAAATATTCTTTCATTAAAATGTCAATGAAAAGTTCTACACAACCAGAGAAAATGTTAAGAATAAAACCTCAGAGAATAGAAGGTTTCAAAATGGCATGGGGCAGACGGCAGAAAAAACAGAAATAGGAGGGCAAGAAAGAAGGACAATTGCCTGGGGAGTAAGCAGCAACACTTGATGAGACCAGCTAGGCTAAAGATCCACATTGTTTTGGCAATATTATATAATTTCCTCATATGTTCTTATTATTTTAAACTAATTCAGCTGAGCCTAATTTACTAACAAAATTCCTGATGATTCAGAGAATTCTAAAAAGATAGTTATTACATGCAAGTGTTTTTCTTCATTGTACATGGACGATGGAACAAAAAAAATCCCATTTCTATACACCCACTATCCTCAAAATTCTTTTAATCATTCCCTAAGTGACCTGTGTTTAATTTCAAATTTATTTTTTGTAAAATTGAAACGTGTTTAATTTTGTGGTAGAAAACTTCAGCTAGCTGCTTTGTTCATATGGTATGTATGTTTTGAAGTTTCAGATAATCAAGACACAAAGAACTAAGGATTCCTGTCATACAAAGTGACTATAGACAAGTATATTTTTATTATTTTGTCCAGGACAAACCATGACACCTGAATGAGATGGAAAACTATTCTGAAACTTATCAATGAGATGGAAAACTATTCTGAAACTTATCACTCGCTAAAATTTGCCATTTTTTTTTAAATGGTGGTGCCTATTCTTCTTGTAAATGTAATAAGTAAACTGACTGCTACTAGCCATATGTTCACTACAAATAGTTATGTAGATAAAGCAAAAATGGTATACTTAAAACTCTGAGCTTCATTAAAACATCCCATATAAAATAATAAATAGCCGTAAGGTAACTAGCTGGCATAGGAGCAGTTCATCAAATCAGTGTTATATTCTCAGAGGATTTATGTATCCTTCCCCCTCCCTGCATAGTAACGAAA
This sequence comes from Protopterus annectens, assembly GCF_019279795.1. Classification (NCBI taxonomy): domain Eukaryota; kingdom Metazoa; phylum Chordata; order Ceratodontiformes; family Protopteridae; genus Protopterus; species Protopterus annectens. Next base: position 1,423,806,862 of record NC_056743.1, read on the forward strand.
GAAAACTAGGCTAAATGCAATGAAAAATACTAGCTATGATGTGATTAATGTGTAATCAGCATTATGGGTTTAAGTAAGCAAAAAGCTACTGCAGACACTGGGTACAGTGACTGTAAGTAATGCACCAATGCATGTAGAATCTAGTTAATCTGTCTAATGGGAAATTGGCGCTTAGTGATTAATATAAGAAATTGTAGCTTCTTCTTCTTCTGGCTTTTTCCTGGTTAGGGGTCGCCACAGCGGATCACCTGTCCGCTCATGATTGGCAGTGGAGTTTTACATTGTTGAGTTGCCAGCCTGGCACCCAACCTTCCACAGAAGGCACACACATGCACACACTCACACCTAGGGCCAATTTAGAGTGTCCAGTCCACTTACAGCATGTCTTTGGGATGTGGGAGGAAACCGGAGCACCCAGAGGAAACCCACGTGACCACAGGGAGGTCATGCAGACTCTGCACAGAAGGCACCCCAGCCAAGGATCGAACTGGAGAACCTCTTGCTGTGAGGCAACAACGCTAACCGCTGCACCACCATGGCCGCCCTAGAATATAAGAAATCGTAGCTATAAAATAACATTTCATTGTGGCGGTTCAGGATGAAGATGGGTAAAATTTAGGGCTCAAAATAGTTGTTGCAAAAATTATTCAGTACAACTTGCAGTGCAGGAAGAGATGAGTTGAAGCCATGCACAGATGCACCAGAGTATGCATACAGTTTCCAGAAGTAGTGAAGATCTACAGAATGAGTTCCTGCATAGGAGTTCACAAAAGAAAGTTCTTTGTTGCACGAATTCTGCCCACATGTAATCAAGTGCGGGAGGGTGAAGAAGGCAAGATGTGGTGCATCAATTGGTTATGTATGCCAAAAAATAATGAAATTCAATCAAATATAAAATATCTTAGACTAACATAGGGCAGAATACAACATTTACAAAGAAAAAAGAGTGAGGGAGAGAGAGAAAAGGTGGGGTAATAAGAAAAGACATTTTACTAAAAAGGGGCAATGTACTGAAACACAGAAAATTTGATAGCAAACAAAAAATGAAAACACCTCACAAATTGTTGTTTGTTGACCCAGACTGAAGTAGATGACAAAATCCTGAAAGGTGGTTAGCTTGGACAAATAGGTAGAGGAAAGCATGCAGTCATTGTGGCAGGAAAGTAGATTCAAGCTGAAAGTATGCAAACAATTATAGAATCATGTTACATACAGAAGATTTTTCTATACCAAGTAAACTGTACAGCAGCAATAATGGCAAAGGAAAGAAAATCTATAAAACCATGTTGTAAAGAACCTGTAGATAGTATTGCAAGCATATAATTAAAATAATTGAGTTGTGTTATATATGTTTCCTGAAAGAGAAAGATTAAAATAAAGTGTATGAGCTCATTGACTGATTATGAAAAAAATGTGTTAGCATAGGCAGATCTAAATAGTTACAAGAAAAGTATCTATTTGCTCTTTTACATTTTAAGGCTATTGAAAAGATTTTCAAAATACTTTACTTCATGAATCATACACAACTACTACTGCATCCTACGAGCTTTGCAAAGTTAAAAGCAGACTAAAATATGTGTTAGGGTTTGTATAATATACCATGCATAATATAGGAATATTTAAAGTAATGCATGCAAAGTTTAACTGCTTCCATGAATTCAATTGAAGTTTAAGAAGAACTTTTCTACTGATTAAAAATATATAGGTACTGTTACCCAGAGAAACTGACACTAATCTTATTACCAGGAAGCCTTCCTATGGATGGACAGTGAGTGCATTTCAAATATGTATTTTAAAATTTGCTGATGTACAAAACTTAAGGTGACACCATGAATAACTGATGCAAATTGCAAGTCTTTAAACAAATATATATATATATATATATATATATATATATATATATATATATATATATACACACACACACACACACACACACACATATATATATATATATATATATATATATATATATATATATATATATATATATATATAAAATACATATGGGTCCCTTTCAGATTACCGAAGTTTCAAAACTTTGAACATCATACTGCTGAGACCATTTGATCGAAGTTTTGAAACTTTGAATGTTTTGAATGGAGATTGCTGTAAGGCAAGGAATGGGAAATTTACCATTTTCCCCACTGTAGTGCAATCTCAGAGTTGGTATATTTAATTAGCAGGGGGTGTCGGGGGAGCAGGGGGGGGGGACATAAGAACAATTTTATTTTTATTATTTTATTTTTTTATTTTAATGATGACGTTTCAAAGATGAACTTCTCCTACTCTTTTTGATGGGTGCCATGGGATCTTGTTTCATCCACCCGAGCTACTGCCAACTCAGGCAGGTGGGATCTCAGTTTAACATCTCATCCAAAGGAAGATACAGTCTCAAGAGGGAAGCACCCCCTATGCTGCACTGCCATGTCTGCAAGTGATCTAACTTGTGTGGGAATAGAGCCTGTTGAGCAACTGACACTGACAACATGTCAGTTTTAAACCCAATTTGTAAATTGACAATCCTAATACAGAAACACATATCTGACTTATTGGTCACTGTCACCTCCCTAAATGTGTGGTATGTTGCACCAGTTGTAACTGCAGTCCTGTGTCCAAAATGGCTTCTGAGTCACATCCCTTGTGTTATAAACCTGCTATGATATCTCTATTTCTTATAAACTTTGAACATAATCTATTTTAAATATAAATATGAATGGTAAACTGTAATACACCTAAAAGCTGTGGTACTCCAGTATCAAAGACCCCCCACACCATTCACAGATCCCTATAGCAGAAGGGATACCAACAGCTGTTCAACTGGCATGAGGGACAGCATACACTCTCCCCCAATAGCCTGTTCTCCCTGGCTTTCTTTTGTCCCCTTGTTATGCAGTTCAGTGACATTTCATCTGAATTCAAAGGTAATCTTTCTATGTCCACCAACAACGTTCACACCCATTTCTGTCTCTGTCTATCATTCATCTCTTTCCTAAAGGTCATGTCCACAGCTCAGAAGGAAAGCCCTGTTTATCTGCATAGCATTAAAGGGACAGCATTCTCATCTTTGGTAACATTACATTTTCTTTTTCTGGTACCTGCCATCAGTCTGTTTTGAGAGAGTTCAAAATGTAGGACTTTATATACTAACATAAGCTGTTCATTGTTATGTCAAATAACAAAGGGGAAAGAGGACACCCCTGCTTGGTTCCTCTGTTCAGACACAGCTTATCAAAGAGGAACCTGAGCCAGTTACCTTTTTCATCACATTTAAGGTGGCATTAGTGGATTAAAACCTCATCCATGTCACCATTCCACACACCATTCGCCCATATCTTAAAAAACCCAAAGCCGTTAACCCTTGTTTAGCTACAGTTCAAAGTGTGGTGCTCACTCCTCTTGTGACATGGCAGAGTACCATGTATATTTCAGTACACTACACTTGTGTGGTGCTCACTCCTCTTGTGATATGGCATTGTACCATGTATAGTTTAGTACAGTAGACTTGTGTGGTGTTCACTCCTCTCGTGATATGGCAGAGTACTGTGTATAGTTCAGTACACTACACTTGTGTGGTGCTCACTCCTCTTGTGATATGGTAGAGTACTGTGTTTAGTTCAGTAAATTACACTTGTGTGGTGTTCACTCCTCTTGTGATATGGCAGAGTACTGTGTATAGTTCATTACACTACACTCATGTGGTGCTCACTCCTCTTGTGACATGGCAGAGTACCATGTATATTTCAGTACACTAAACAAAGTGTGGTGCTCACTCCTCATGTGACATGTTCAGTAGTGCACTGAGCAAATGTTGGTATCCATGTAATTCTGTCCCTCAGTCACACTTCTCACAGTAGTAAATACTTGTGGCTCCCAAAAAAATATATACTATTTGTAAAATTTGGCCATCCTTGAGAGCAGATGTTGAATAAATATGACTGTACTGTCACACACTTATATCATATGCCAATGGAAAAAGGCATTTCAGAATCTATTATGGTAGTAACTTTTTTAGTGGCACATGCAAGGTTAAAGCTCATAGGTTCATAGGTCATTAAGAGGAAGGCTACTGACTGGAAAGATGATATTTAACCTAGTTACCACAAATTATATTACTTACTGTCCCTTTCCAAAAAAGATAGAGGGGCAAATTTACATTACCCAGCCACTTGACTAGGTTGTGTTTGAAGAGGTTTAGGGAGCTATTTAATGTAAAGGAAAAGTCTGGTATCTATTGCACCAACAGGGTCTGTTTATGTTATAGTGGAGGTTTAGATTTTTTTCAGCTAGTGATTATGATGTTATACATTTTGCAAATGTGTAGGAGGTCATAAAGGACTGAATGATTTAAAGCCTTGTAGACATGGCAGCACTCCTTTGGAGTCTGTATGAAACAGAGAAGAGAGATAATCCTTTAAGGTGATCTGTGTTGCTCACATAAATCATACCTTTGATTCTCTTGGTAAGGAATCACTGGAGGACTTAAGTTAGACCATGTCTTTTGACAGATACATACTAAAGGGAGAATGAGGGAGGAGTAGACAGGGATAATAACTTCCTTGGGCATAGAATATATAGTTTTGATGACCAGCTAGGCTAGATAGAAAGGCATTCTGATAACAGCAATTGTAAAGTGGTCAAAGGAGGGGGGGGGGTCCTTGTTTACTGAAGTGTTCAGGTCCCCAGTGACTATGTCAGTTCTAAGGGGAGGTGTTAGTTACGCTGTATGTGCATGGCTATTTATGATTCTTAAATGACGTGCATTTAGCTTTAGATGTGGTCATGCTAGTTTCGTTTGGAGGATCTGAGAATCATTTGGGAGATGATGATAGCTCCAAGTGTGTAATCATCTGCAGACTTGGTCAGCCACATACTCTTAATATCAACTTTAATCTGAGAAATAAATACCAAATAGAAGCAGCACTAATACTAATGCCTGGTGGACCAATAGTAAGGAGCTTTTTAGAGGAAACCCTGCCCTCAAGCCTAACTGACTGAGTTCAATCATTGAGTCAGTTCACTATCCAGCAGGTTACATAAAGGTTTATATTTTTTATTCAGTTAGTTTGCTGATAATCCCAGAATGTGGAATTGCATCAAAGACTTTTACCAGGTGAAAGTAAGTGGTGTTTACCGATTTACCCACATCCAATGTCTCCATGACTTTTTCAAAAAGTCTACTACATTTAGTAACAGGATTTTTATTTTACAAACTCAAACTAGTTTAGGCCCAGGGATTTTAAGCTGCCAATATCTTTGTTTACAAATATATTCAAAGTAATAAAATATATGCAAATATTCTTTTTAATTTGCAGAAAAGATATAGCATATATACTTCAGTCTAGTTCAAAACATAAAATATAAACATTGCAAACATAACTTAGCCATTTGTATTAACCCTTGACTGTGCAAATGTAAAGCTTTATGTTAGATATTCCATAAATGGTAATTTTATGGCTCTCTAACATCCTTATCATAATAATGTTTACTCGGATAATTTAATGTCCGTTAGAACAAATCTTCAGCCATTAAGAAATACATATTGCTAGTCATAGTGACTTGCAAAAAATGAAAAAAAAACACAGTTGAAAACATAACCATATGTAAAAATGCAAGGAGTTACAATAATTCAACATTGTGGTAAAATAGTTTTAGATTATCACATTATCTAAAATTTCCCACATAAAATGTTATGCATGAGCAAACAGTAACAAAAGATTTTTTCCTTGCTCATATTATATCATTCCCAGTTTCACAGTGCTGACACCTAAATGCATTCAGTATCCTCTTATCCCCTTATTGCTTCATTTTCCCTATTGCTGGGTATTATCACTTTTTCCTCCCAACCTGCACACTTTATGGTAATACAAAACATACATCTCTCATACTCATCCTCAGTCTGACTTCTATAACCCATCTTCAAATATTTAAGAACTATGTTTACATAAAGCTCCAGTAGGTATTTGAATTACATATGCATGCATGACAGAGTCAAAATTCTTTGGTAAACCTCTAGGCCAATCCACTATTAAATGTGAAATCAGACCAACTTGAGCACTTTTGGGAGCAAATATTTTAATTGCTAGGAAAGTCAGTTTGTACCTTATATTTCTATGATGGAATTCATTTGTTATTTCTGAGAGGTGCTACCTTTGTGTTAAAGAATCTTCTGAGACATCATGATCAACATTACCATTCTTCTTCAACAGCTGAGCTGCTGAATCCATTTACGTGTTATTTCTCAAAGAGTATTACAAAGTGAACTAAAATCAGCCAAGATTTCCCCATAGCTCTTTGAACCTGGACATTTTTAGAATCCCTAATGATTTTCTGGAAACCTTATCCACTCAACTATTTTTTATAACAAAACCCAAACCTTCTTCTCCCTCTGGCAGACCAATCACTCAGAAATGGCACCCTTTGCTTTATCTTCCATATATGCAAACTGTTGTTCAGTATTCAGACTCTGACTGTAGGCTTCAGATGCTTTATTTTTGATATTTGTGGATCTCTTTTGCATAGGTTTAATGGCATCACATAGTTCAAGATTTGACTCAATACCCTTATCCTCAGTTTCTCAGTATACTTTGTTCATTTCTTCACCAAAGTCCTCAATTCTTGCAAAATAACATCAGCTGCAATTCCCATATAGCTTTAAATCACTTTGCTGAGGCAGTCAGCTTTCATTAACATCTTGTTCAACCAAAGCTGTGTCCATATAGGCGATGATGGCAACAGCATGAAACTAGCATCTTCTAGCATTTTTTTCCTGATTTGTTTGCATTTAGACAAACTTTTAAATATAGAAATCAGATACTACTCTAGTAAACCCTCATTGCAAGTTTTAGAAACAATAAGTTTAAGCCAAGAACATATATGAAGAAAAGTCTATCAATTTAACTAAACAATATATAATTAAATTGTGTTATATTTAACTTTATTACTTAATTAGTAATTCATTTAGTAATTGATTAGTTTTGCAGTTTATAAATTATAACCAAACAATGTTGCTGTCTTGCAGAAAGATTTGTCCCAAATAAATAACTGGTGCCAAAATCATGGACTGAAACTAAATGCAAAAAAATGCATTACTGCATCCTTTGAGAAGTCATCTATCCTGGGGAAATATCACATTGGCAATATGCCCCTAAAAGTTGGCCTAGTTATTTAGGATTTGGGAACTTAAGTGTACAGTGGCCTAACTTTTGACCAACACATGTCCATTGCCGTAAGAAAGTCCTTCTATATTTCCCAGCTTATAAACAGAAGAATTGTGTCTAGATCTTGGGATGTCATTATCCCCCTTTACTTAGCCATCATTAGGCCAATCATTAAGTATAATGCCCCCTTTGGCATACATCTGTCCAGACACGTGCAGCAACTGGAAATCCCATAGAGATACCTTACTAAAAGGATATAAGACCTAAACATTATGTCCTATATAGACAACCTCAAAGAAGCCCCATCACTATACTTTGTATCCTACAGACTGCTAACAGGTGACCTGTGTCTAGCATGCAAGACAACCTCTGACCCAATGCCGATAGATTTATTGTAGATCAACAAGTCTAATGGCATTGGAAGTACTTGGTCTGAGGAACTAAACCTCTTCTGCAACATCAGCAGAACAGTTTGGAGGTAGAGGTATATCTCACAGAGGATACCGCTGCTCTTGAACAGACTCCCTATCTGTGTAAAACAAAGCTCATCCCTGTCCAATGAATTTATGGATGGGAAACAGAAAATTTATCCCATGACTGCCCCATGTGCTAGTCATGGACAGAAGCAGCTATTAAGTGCTTTATACCATGCACAAGTCCCCTCAAATTATCTATGATATGATCCTAGTTATTCCCATTAGAGACAATATATACAATTATAGACCATGGGATGGGTAGGGTTAATCTAACACCAAAGGCTTAATATGGCCCACAGGGGCAGCTAGCCTAGTACTTGCCTATCAACTTAAGAACCTATAACTGATGATGCTTGCATGCTAAACATATTATTCCCAGGGAAGGCCTATGCAGAGGCATCGCAATTTTTATTTCACTTATCTGAACAGTAGCTAGATAAAGTTTAAGCACTCTAAGCTCTGCTGATTTGTGACTGTTGGCAGTACACAGTGATGCCTAGTTGTTTGTTGTTGCATATGTTTGCATCTGCAGCAACTCAGGTACGTTGTGGAGACAAAGTTGGAAATGATGATTGGATAATTGGTGTAAGCTCTTTAACTTGTCATTGAAAACAACAGCAGTGTTGCAATGATTTCTCTATTTAAGGAGTTAAGCTTTTCTGACTAGCTTGTTGTATTAGCATAAATATTAATATAAGCATTAGTATAGTATTATTATTAGTATTAGTATAGTATTAATATTAGTATTAGTATTCATATTAGTATTTACCTGTTGTAAAGGAGCCTGTGCTGGGTAGAAGATGACCTGAATATTAACTCTGCATTTTTAATGAAGCATAATTTTCCAAACAGGTTTAGCATAAAGTTTTAAAATATTTGTTTTTTGGGGGGGACTCTCAATGCAAGAAGCTCTGCTCCTTGTAATCTTAAATTAATTAATTTTGACATCACTGACCATAAAGTAGTGAAAGTAGTTTTTGACCATCTGTGTGAAGTCCTCATTCCCCAGCAGGTACCCTTCACACCATCGTCCTCCTGCTAAAACATACTATTAAACTAAGTGAGTATCATCTTACATACCTCATGCACCTTAACTAGTATAATCAGTTCAGTACCTGCTTTTCATAAACATAATACTCCATCATGTACATAGGTGATTAATGAAAGTAAATGTGCATGGTGAGAAATGTATACAGTTCATAAGTGTTGCTGCAGTGCATGATAGTATACATTTGTAAGTTCATGAATTACAACCCATCCATCCACAATACAAGTGACATGGCAACACATACAATGACAGCATGTGACAGCACACAAACATAGTTTGCAAGCCATCTTACAAGCCAAGAGGAATTATGGGCAACACGTGATGAATCTTCCTTCTCTTGGCTGTCTGATATAAAGGGATAAAGCACTGACTATGACACAGACAACCTAAAGTTGAGCAGAATATTGGGTACTGAAAGAGCAGGCTCAGAAGGAAGGGGTTGAGTGGTAGGATTGGGTCACCTATGCTAGGGGGATGGAGTGGTCTGGCTATACTCCAGTGCAAGTGGGGACTTACATGAAAGCCAATGATCAAGAACATAGACTTGGAATCCCATTCTAGTGACAACAGCTCTCACTGAGCATTCATGTAGGAGCACACAAGCATTGAGGGAGAGCATTACATTCCCCCCCTGTAATGCCATGCCTAGGTCAGCAACTGGGGCTCTTTGTTCCATCATTTTCAGCAATATGTCAAGGCGGACACACATGTGCCCTCATCCAGATTGTGGCACACTGACTAGATGACCAACCTGTTAATAACTCTCAGTGGTACACCCTAAATTCAACATGTTGCATGTATGTTATCCTTAGGGGATGTGCCGTGCACCACCTCCAATATGCAGCTTTGTACACCTTTACCTGTGTACGTGCTCAGCTGTTGTAAATATCATACTCATTCATGATGTACAGGTGTTGTGCTTCATGAAGATTTCAGTGCTCTGAAACTTGCTGCATGTGAATGTGTACGTGTACAATTTTATACTTAAATCGCATTTGTATGCTGATAGGGTCTGCACCAGATTGTGCACTACCAGGATGCTGATCACATACTTGAAGCAACATACTGTGGTGAAATGCAGTTTGGAAATCCTACAGAGTAAATAATAGGATGCAGTTTATATTCGGATATCTGAGGCCACTATTTTGTCTCTATTACAGCATATACCATTGAGATATGTTGCACCTCTCAACTGCACAATATCAAGCTCAGCAGCACATGCTTTCAATATTTTATTATAGCATTTGCTAAGAACAGTAAACTTTATTTTACTTCCCAGGAGATGGAAGCACTCCTCTCCTGCAGACCATATGAAGGGATTTCCCATTTCTCATAGGATAAGGTGGGAACTGGGAACAAAGACAGACGTCTAGTGCAGATGTGACCACTGATGTCAATGCAGTGGAGGGACATGGGAAGATCATTAAACAGTGCCCCCATAAGGTTATTGACTAGAGGGACCATTTAAACAAAGAGGCTGGTGTGCTGCTGGCTGCCCTGAACACAGGTTTTATCCCAACCTGGGATATGCAGCTGAATAATGTGGCTAGCCTCAGTCCAAAAGATGCTCCTCACAAATATCCAGGATGGGCAGGAGGTTGGGACATCTTGTGGAGGGAGCTGCATTACAAAACTGTGTCCTATCCCAGCATCTGTATCTTGTTTTGCTATGTATATATGTGTTGAACTAATTGTCATTTGTGACTACACAGGAGATGGTAGTGAGGGAACATAAAGTGGTACCAGTGGCCATGTGCACATGGTTAACTAAGAGTCTGCCCACCCAGATGCATATGTTTACCACGCTATTTTAAAATTAGGTGATGGGGTGAGGGACATGGACACATTACAGTATTACAGTAGGTCCTGCCAGTGACACCTCTTCTTCTCCATATCATTCCTGTGCCACATAAAAACATGCAATCAAATAGGGGCTGCTGTTGCCACAACCACAGCATGTGCTAATGTTGCTGCACTGGGTCAGGCATGGGGTGGGGCCGCCCTTCTCTGTGATACATACACTGACTGGGTATGATGCAGTGATTGTAGTGGTAATGTCTTCTCTGCTGGACATGTGAAAAGACTACAGCAGTACCTGTGGGGGGACTCCCTTATAAGATAACCTCTTCACACTCTGTGGATGACACAGCCTCACCTGTAGGGAGCCATCACATATGGATCAGGGTGGGAGTGTCTCAGCTTTTTGGCCTCCACCACTTACTAGCACTGCTTCCATAGTCCATTGGTGTTGACAGTTGCTTGGGTGAAGGGTTGGTACCACAGTAACTTAAAGACTGACCTGGTGTAACATCCTCACAGCTGGACTGGCCTCATAAGGTACCACAGGTAATAGACGAGGTTGCTGCAGTGACTGCACCCTTGGGATACCATGCCTAGCTACTACATCTCAGTCTACAGGGACAGTCTCACTCTGTATCCAGACTGGATCTTATAAATGTGGCTGATGCAGCACATGTGTGGTCTGATAGGAGACACAATGACCACCTTTGGATACAGTGAGCCATCCTGCAGCAATTAAGGTGGTATGTCAATGACATAGATAGTGCAAGGGAGATGGCAGTAGAATGTCAGACATTACCATACTTAACTAAGTAGCATGTGGGCGTATTAAGGTATACATGTATATCTGGCTTCACCATCATTTTTCCTCCATTGTACCTGGGAGATATATATATATATATATATATATATATATATATATATATATATATATATATATATATATATATATATATATACAAAATGCACTTTTTGTGCCAACTGGTAATCCAGGGACTGCTGCAGAATATGACTGGTAGCTGCCTGATGTATGCCTGCTTTGTCCCTGTGGGTCTTTTGAAGGTTCCTGTGGACATGATGGTCACAGCAGTAATGATTCTGGTTTCTAGATATATTGGTATACCCTTTCCACTTAACTTTTCCATTTTTTTTTGGCACAGTCCCATAGCTCATCCAATGTTTGCCCATCCATATGGAACCTGTCCAACTGCCTCTGTCTTGTAAGGATTTATGGGCTGGTGTACTTCCTGGCACAGCAGTGTCATGCATCTGGATGTCTGGATGTCTCTGCTGCAATGCCAGTGTTAACAGTTATTGTATGGCTTACAACAAATACCAAACTGTCCATTTTAACAATGGTGGTTGCGGTAATGTTCACAGATTTTGGCAGATAAGTTTATAGCCCTGGAGGCTTCATTGTGCATCACTCTGTATGTTTCCCATACTTGGTGAATCACATTGTTTCAGAGCACCATGGCGATAGGCTCATTTACATATACTGTTTTCATGCTTATTTTGTTTAATAGTGTCCCTGTGATATACTGTCCTTGCAGCTGTGTCTATAAATAGCTTTTTATTATTGTACATACTCCTTAATGAGTGAAATCAGTGCCCCAATGCACACTCTGTTTATAAAGAGTGCCCAGAGTCTGCTATAACTTGGTGAAAAACGCAGATATGAAAATGTGGCAATTTTTAATGAATTCATCAAATCTATCTGAAAAACATTACTTTTTGATAAGAGTCTGAGCATTTGGGAGTTGGACATTATGACCTCTTTAAGACATACCACAGTTTCTGCAACTATCACTAACTTTGTCTTACTGCACAATGACAAATTTCCCAAGGTCTGATTTGGTAATGCTTCAGTCATAAACAATTACCGTGCTTCAGGCATAGGCTGTCCATTGATTTATTCATTATTTTATTAGCCAGGATACTCAGCTGGGCAGTGCCCATCATCATCAGAAGCCAAAGCAGAAGAGCTCCGAACAAAAGTCATGGGAATGTTCAAATTACACACAGGTAAACTGCTTAACAAGTCCACATCAGGATACTTTTGTGCAGAATTAATACAGTACTTAAGATGCAGCTACAAGATATTGATAGCAGCACATGTATATATTGGAAGGTTCAAACTAGCCGGCACTAATAAGTCTAATTTTTCTAATGTTGTAGTGTTTTTTCATCAACTCGCTGCCTTGATATTGAACAACATGCTGAGGTGTAACTGTTACAGTGAGAGGGCGGGTCACAGGTGAGTCAGGGGCTGACAAGGGTAAGGAACAGGGCACTATTTAACAAACAGTAGTAATAATCAGCAGATATCTGTGGTGAAGAGAAAAAGAAAGGTTCTTGTAAATTACATAAGTATTGTAACGATGTGGAAGGTGGAACACAAACAAAGGTATGCTTCTGTGAGCATAAAGATGGTTATATAACTGCTGTTATTTCAAATAAAGCAAATTAGCGGCAAAGAATTTCCATGCTGAAAAAGAGAAAGGCAGCAAATATCAAATTACTTCACTAAGATAGTGGAATCAATGTTTAAGTTGAAGAGGTGTTTACTAAGTACCAGAGGGGTCGGGATCTATAGCCAGGAAAAGTGGTAGATATTGTCATAGTAGCAGGTTGGAAAAGGGTGCTGTTTCCTTAGGAATTTTAATGATTCATTAAGAATGGTCACAAGATGAGAAAAGAGGAAGCTACTTGTTATTGTATTACAGTCGCCAACAAAACAAGCATCATAAGTACTGATTCCAGCTTATGAGATAGCCCAGAAACGGAATATTTAGCAGGAAGCCTGTAGCAGCTTGAAAAGTCAAACAAGAAGCAATATGTAGGCTAAAGAAAAGATCAGACCAGGATGAATCCTTATTAAACATGGGCGAAATGATGAGGTTAGGGACCATTTCCTGCAGCAAGGAGCCTTAGTGCAAAACACACTAAACTTCCTATCCCAAACTTTCCCACCAAAAACCACAATTTTCATCATTTAAAAAAATATATAAATGTGTGCGTGTGTGTGTGTGTGTGTGCGTGCATGCACGTATATGTATGTGTGTGTGTGTGTGTGTGTGTGTGTGTGTGTGTGCGTGCACGTATATGTGTGTGTGTGTGTGTGTGTGTGTGTGTGTGTGTGTGTGTGTGTGTGTGTGTGTGCGTATCTATATATATAGCTACACACACACACAGATATATATATATATATATATATTTATATATATATATATATATATATATATATATATATATATACATAGGTAATTACTAATTAGATCAATTTTTTTTGTATGGCCGAGTATGATCGATGATATCAATCATATGTGTAGTATGTAAAAATAAAAGTGGTGTTGACAGGAAATGAGAAATCTCCTGTTTTACAGCGCAAGATGGGATATTTCCCATTTCCCCACTGTAGCGTGATCTTGGAGTTGGTATATTTAAGTAGGGGGGGGTGGGGCCCCCCCCCCATTGGGGTGTGTGGCCTGGCCCTGCAAAAAGTTAGTTTTTCTTTTTGGTTTCATTTCAGATGTTTTGTTTCAGTTATTTGAAGTTAGTGAATATATATATATATATATATATATATATATATATATATATATATATATATTTATATACATATTAATACATGTTTCCCCAGGGTCCTAGATGAAGAGTGGCCCCAAATCTGTACTACTTATGTATTCTGACAACAAGGCTGCATTTATCAATCATTTACATTTCCGATAGTATGGCAATTTTTCTACTTACTTAGAGGCAAATACCCACTGTCATAAATCCAGAAGTACAGAATGACACCTGATACAAGTTTCCTTTAAGCCTTCACTACCAGGTGCATACTACTGAATGGGGGGAGAGTTGATACTTCAGCACACTCGTTCAGGCAATTTCTATTATCTAGTAAGCAATATTACTCACAATTCTATGTGATGTCTGGAAATCTTTGCATTTAGTGATCTATGAACACTTAATGCTGCATTAACAGAGTTCCTTCACTAAATTGTACAGCTTCTGTACTTCATACACAGACAACTACATACAATAGGCATTATTTGAGAATGATGAAGGGGGGTGCAATGCTTTGGGAGTGAAGTTAGAAGCTACATGTTCTAAAAGAGCAGTAAAAATCTTAGCGAAAGCTGCCAACAAGTAGCTTTTAACACACACAGTCACAGATACAAGAAAATACAAGAAAATATCAACAAATCTGAAGAAGCTGAAAGAAAATTTTGAGGTAAGTTTGAGGCAGTTTAGGAGTCAGATAATTCACCACATATACAAATACTCTGGCAAATGGGATTGGTTATGGAGATACTTTCTGATGGGAAATTCTTTGTTTTTGTTGCCAACAGGGGACAAAAATTAGTAAAGGAAATGTTTTATTTATTCTGCCCGTTAGACTGACTTTGCTTACAAATAGTGAATAACCATACTATTTTGTTTTTCATTAATTTGTTAACCAGACAAATCTGCTAGACTCAAATGTCTCCTTCTCAGGGACAACCCAGGAGTACTGCCTGGATAAGTGATTTATTCAGAGTCAAGTAGCAGGCAAATGGTGGAGGAAGAAATCAAACCTGCATTCTTAACAACAGGGTGTAGCATCTTAGCAACGCAAAGCCTTAATCCGCAATACTAACTGCTGGACAATTATCATCACTAATGGAAGAGGAGATAAACATAGCTCTAGAACTGTAAGAAATGTTATATTTTATTGCACTGGATAAAAAGGCAAGTAAAATCCAACCATCCATCCATCCATCCATCCATCCATCCATCCATCCATCCATCCATCCATCCATCCATCCATCCATCCATCCATCCTTCTTTCCTTCCATCCATCCATCCTTTTGTATACCTGCTTTATCAAGTTGAATAAGAGGAGGAGGATGCTGGAGCATATCCCAAAGGCATAAGGCAGGAACCATACCTGGATACAATGCCAGTACTTCACAGGCAGCACACATTCACATACCCAGAGGACAGATTCAGTATTACCAGTCCCACCTGCCAGCATGTTCTTGTGTAGGTGGACCAAAAGCAGAGCCCCTGGATCCAATAGCAAGGGAAGAACATGCAAACTTCACAAAGAAGGCAATGTTGGCAGGTATGAAAGCAAGGACCCATGTGCTACATGGCAGCAGTACTAACTACTGTTTATAACTGGAACATCAAGATGCCTGTGCTATATTTCCACTGCCTTTCCTACTTAGGGAACAATGCCTTCGGTTTTGCATAATGGATCTTCCCCAGTTAACTAACAGGTTTCAAAACAATGACTGTGAATTCAGATGCATTTAAGACACGTGAATATCAACTGCGGCAAAGGAAAAGAGGGAGGACAGGCAAGCTTTTAGGCTTGTGCCATAAACCTTGAGGGATTTTAGAAGGATACAGTCATCTTTGGTGACAAGAAGAGCAGCTGCAACTCATTTCGTAATGGATTAGGAACTCAACTGCTGAAGATAGCTTGCCAAGAGGGGGTAGAGTTATTCTTTCATTTTAAACTCCCTACTGAGAAAATCAGAAATCTCAAATGCTGATAATTTAAACCTGTCAGTACACAATTATTCTTTGCAGAAATTATGGGATATACATATAAAGCATAGCACCAAAGAAGTTTCAATATTATTTTAATGTTCTATTAACAAGGGTTGAGTTTCACGTTAAGCATATGTTGCCCAAAGTGTGGCATGAAAACCAGGCCACTGGACGGTTCATCATCCCACCACTGATCATTGCCACTGCAAGATATTTTTTTTCCATGGGATAGAGCAAGTTTGTAGGAAACCAGTTTCTATCATTCTGAGCACACAACATTTTATCTTCCTCACTGCAGAGACACACACACATACACACACACACACACACACACACACACACACACACACACACACACACACACACACACACACACACACACACACACACACACACACACATGCAAACACAAAACACACACAGAATTACAAGATGGGTGTGATTTTCCACACCTCTTTGAATGCAACCTGGATGAGGCTCTATTTGAGTTCAACTGACCTATGTTGAAATCCCTGACTGATGTTTTCCATGTGCAATGATTACCTGTGTGATTTGTAAGTGCCCAGTGATAGTGGTTAATTTGTTTTCACAGACTCCCCTTTTCGGCGTTTTGTGAAAATGGAGGTTATATATGTATATATATATATATATATATATATATATATATATAGATATATATAGATATAGATATATATATATATAGGTTTACCTTCATATGTCCGTAAATGACATATGCAAATGCACTATTGTGCAACTCAAAACTGCGAAAAACGTAATGTCGAACGTCACCAAAGTTCGAAAATCAAAATCTGGAAAACCAGATTCGATGATTTTCGAACAAAAAATGCAAATACACATCGTAATGCTGCACCCTGCACAACCCCCTACTTTAATAGAGTCTATATTAGATGAACGAAAGTTCATCTTAGCGAACGCTCACATGAACAAATATCCAGGTAGTCAAAACTGCAATTGTGGGGGGCTGCTCCCACCACACCCCCGCTAAATATATATTCCAAGTCCAAGATCGCGCTACAGTGATGAAAGGGCAAATATTCCCATTTTCACTGTACCGCAATCTCACAATTGTGGTTTCGAGTTCTCCAATATTCACTCATGTGAGCGTTCACTAAGATGAACTTTCGTTCATCTAATATAGACCCCTTTAATATATTAACTCTGAGATCGCACTACAGTGGGAAAAGGGACCATTTCCTGATCCTCGCTATAGTGCAATCTGCACCCAAAATGCAGAATCTGCAATGAGCGAATGCCAATGTGCATTCGCTAATTACACATTCAAACTAATTTTTTTCAATTTTGTGGATATTTGGGAACCTCCTTTTGACCTTCTTGTAATCGCCCATATGCATCATGCACATATGAAGGTTTGTTTGTGTCTTTCGGCTTTTCCCGGTTAGGGGTCGCCACAGCGGAACTCCGGTCTGCTATTGATTGGCAGTAGAGTTTTACGTGTGGCTTGCCGTTCCTAACGCACAACCTTCAACTAAGGAATGCCCATTCACGCATGTCGCCACACAGAAGACGCTCTAACTGAGAATCGAACGGGCAACATCTAACTGTGAGGCAACAACGCTACCGCAGCACCACCACTGCAGTATCACGCACATATGAAGGTAAACCTAAATATATATATATGTGTGTGTGTGTGTGTGTGTGTGTGTGTGTGTGTGTGTGTGTGTGTGTGTGTGTGTGTGTGTGTGTGTGTGTGTGTGTATACATATATATATATATATATATATATATATATATATATATATATGTATATATATATATATATATATATATATATGTGTGTACATTTGCAGAATTTAGTGGGCATACCCCCTGACAAAATGCTTACAATGGATTTTTTTTATCTGGTTGAATTCCAAATCAGTTGTGCTTAGTGCATTTGTTCCTTGCTGAGTTGTAACTCAACAGCTCATCACAACTCATCGTAGAAACATTGGATCCCTCCCCATATGCACATAGACACACCCTGAAAACTGTTACTCTAACTCCAAGTTTGCCACTGCCTTCGTAGACATGGCAAGATGAGTGGCAACTCATTAAGTGTCTTTAAACTGTAGAATGAATTCAGGATCCTTACATTTCAGAAAACCTTTCTGTCTCTTTCCCTGTCTCACAAATATATCATTTGAAGTCATGCAATTTCAAAATCCATGTATTTCCTCTTTTCATGGTACAACAACATCCTGCAAAGAAAAAGTCTGTGATGTCAGAGGACAAGGATTAAAATTTTATGCGAGGAAAGGAGATCCCAAGTGATTTTTATCATTGTCCGACATCTGTATTTGAACCACCTTTTAAAGCATGTCAGCTCACTTATCAGAATATTCAGACAAAGCACATGAATCTAATTACATGACAAACAAACTGGAGTCTTTCCACAGAGTAGGAGAGTAGAGCTTTAAATTCTGGCTAGCAAAAATAGTAGCCATCAGTTGAGGCACATATGCAGAGCACATGTTCTGTAAAGGATACATAAGTTAGAGATAATGCTGCATACATGTTGGCAAAGCTTATTTTCTTACTGTTTTTTACCAGGTCTCTTTTCTCCTCCCATATCCCAGAAATATACAATCAGGGACACTGGTAAGACTGCACAATGTGTATGTGTATGTGTGTGTGAGCACGCGTGTATGAGTATATTTCTGTCCTACCATAGAACTGTATCCAGTCTGGGCATAATTTCTTGTCTTATAACAGGATAGGGTTTGGGTCCCTATGACTATTAATTAGATAAAGTGGATACTTAAAAAGAATAGGTAATATTTTTAGTAGCTGGGAAGGTTGCTGTTGACATGAAAATGGCACTTGGGGTGAATGTTTTGTAAACAAGCACACTTTGTAGGGGGAAGAACGGGCAGAGAAACAGTTATAAGATAAAATATCTGTGAAGTTATATTAAAACAATTTCCAATAATTTTTTAAAGGACTTTTATATCAGAAAACAGTTTCTGATTATAGATAGATAGACAGATAGATAGATAGACAGGTAGATAGATAGATAGATAGATAGATAGATAGATAGATAGATAGATAGATAGATAGATAGATAGATAGACATAAGAATATTTCAAACTGCCGAAGACACAACTTCAGGACTCAACCAGCTATAACCTAGCCATTGAATCCTGACTGACTGAAAATGGATTAAAATGTCGAAAAAAAAGTGAATTTTAGTAGTTTAAACCTATCTATGCAACCCACACCCCTGTATATCAAAATAAAAGTAACTTAGAGATTGCAGAATAGTGCAGAAAATGAAAATATACCCTTACCTCACTGTTTTATGATTGCAAATAGTGATGTTTTCATAACATACACAACAGAAATAAAATGTTTAAACAGCATTTTGCAATAGGACAATCCTTCTGCAACCCTCAAATGAGGAAGCTGCAGTCCTCATACCTTCACTTTACTAAATATACTTACTATGGGTTGCAAACTGGCTGAGTGACAGAACCCACAGGGTCAGAGTTGCTGGCGCCATGTCAGACTCAAAGCCTGTCACAAGTGGTGTCCCAGCAGGGGGATCCTGGCCCACTCTGTTTGGGCATTTTCTACTTTACTTACAAGCAAACACAGGAGGTTTAGGGTTTGACAAAGTTTTGAATGACTGCACAGCAAACTGAAGTAGAAAACAAATCTGACACAGATATCCTCTCTCTCAGAGGGGTCTCACAGAAGAGCCAGGATAACCACTCAAAAAGAAATGCTTAAAAAGTTAAAATAAAAAATGATATAGTCTTACCTCGGGAAAACAAGGTTACCTAGCTACCAAATAGTGGCAAAGGGACTGAGCACAGAAGGGACCTGAGGACCCAGGTTGATGAGGGGGTACATCAGACCAATGATGAGGAGGGATAGATTCATCACCCAAAGACTCCTATGCTGTGGAAACAAATCCCCCTACATGTGAGCAGAGCACTGCCCTCGGGCAGATAGCCTAGTATGAACCTATGAACCTATGAACCTATAGGATTGCACAGCAGTATGGAAAAAGGCAATGTCCCTATACCATCAAACTGAGATCTCACTGCATGACCCATATGGTTGCATGTTTATGTATGTTGTACAATTAGTCCTCGTGATAATTCTTTAATTATTACAATTCAGTTTTGCCTCATTGTAATTACAATTATATGATTTTCAAATTAGTTGTGATTCTTCATCTTGTTTTGTCCTTCTTGCTAATCCCATGGCAAATACAGCATGAGTTCTATGTATTTCATTTTAAGTGTGGATTATCATTTAATTAATCTGTATTTATATCAATTTTTGTACTTAATTCTGTGGTTTTCATTGTGCTGATTTAACCCATGGCCTGGGTTTTGGTTTAAAGGGCTTTCTAACAAGTTCACATGTATGTTTATCAAACAGTAAATAAATAATCAAAATACTACACAAAGGGCCCATCAGCCTAGCAGTACAGTATTTTGACTCATTAGGCACTGTGCAAGCAAGGTAAACAATGTTCCTGCAAAATGCAACCACCACACTCTGCTTACTGTCTGCTTCAAAGTTTGACAATTACTTTGACACCGTTTACTTTTTTATAGTATATGTAACTTTATTTATATATTTTTTATTTATAACTTGTCTATAGTGGGGACTACTTGACATATTTTACTTACAAAGAGAAACTCAGCATACATGTAACTGCAGGTGTGTGTGTGTGTGTGTGTGTGTGTGTGTGTGTGTGTGTGTGTGTGTGTGTGTGTGTGTGTGTGTGTGTGTGTGTGTGTGTGTTTTGGAGTGGGCGGACTGATGAAAGTAAGACCTGTGAGTTTTGCTCTTCACTTAACTTGCACATTAAGTATTACCATCTTGATGCTATTTAAGACATAACAGCCCAACTCCCTTCTGACTGCATAATTTGATCATGTAAATCAGTGGCTTACAAAAGTCCTATTCTGAAGAGACACTATGGTCTCTATGTTTTGGTCATGCACACTTGGGCATATGCTGCCTTGATGGCCCCTCGCAATTGTTTTGCCTGGGGCAGTGGCATGCTGTAAGTCATTAATGGGGTTGAAAGCTGCTTGGAAAAGAACAATGAAAGGTTTGGGAAAGGCTAGTAGAGGGGGAAGAGCAGCTGTGTTCTGCTTAGTGCTGCACTCAAATGTAACTGACCACATACTTACTGAGAGCAGGTTTTTATGGTCATATTTATATATGTAGGAACTACAGGAAAGGATTAGGCACAGTGTTTATTTTGTCTTTACTTTATGGTATTTGCAGATGTAGGCATACATTTGTGTGTTCTCTTGCAGTACTCAGATTTACGGTTTTAAGTATTAGTTAAAAATTGATATTTCTATCTGTTCACAGCTCTGGAAGTAGATAAGAACTGGTTGTGACTTTTCTTTTTATACCTGCTAATGCATTGTCATGTACTGCCTAGTTCTGAGATGCTTTGTCTTTTTGCCCATAGACAATGTAGCCACTTGTAAAGATACTTGTGGATTGCTACTGTGATTTTTAATTGCTCTTTATTATTGTCTATTTTTTTATTGCTTACACAAGGAATGCAGTTTATAATTGGAGAGACCGCAAAGCTTCCTTACAAGGAAAATTTAAAGTCTTCAGCATCCATCCTATGTGGATAGACTGAAATCACTGTCACTTTATTCTGTTTCATACAGACTACTCAGAGGTGATCTCTGCCCTGCATATAAGGCAATCTCTGACCCTGCTTTATTGGAAATGCTGCATACCCCCAAGTCAAATGGTACATGGGTTACTCACTCTAAAGACCTTAACCTGGTATGTGACATTAATAGAACCTGCGGGAGAGACAGATTTGTCTCCCAGAGGTTACCATACCTTTGGAAATGACTTCCACTTCATGTCAAACAGAGCACCTCATTGGCTCTCTTCAAATGCAGTCTGGATGATTGGATGGTTAACTCTAAATCCACCCTGGGTGTTCCACCTGTGTCCCTCTTGGACAGGGGCAATAAGTGCTGATCGTGCAAATAAGGTTAGAACTTGGTTTTGCTTGTAAAGGCCCTAGGGCCATTAGCCTAGTAAATTCCTATGATCCTATGATCCTTTGATCCTATGAAAGACCACAGAGGTTTCACACCAAGAAAATTCAGGGCCTCCAAATCATGATCTACATGGAAAGACTAAAAGCCATGTCACTGTACTCTTTATCCTACAGGCTGCTGAGAAGCTACTTGTGCCTCGGCCCTCGCCTACAGAGCAGTCTTTGGCCCTGCCCTAAGGGAAATGCTGCACATCCGCAAATCAAATGAGACAAGAGTCACTCACTCGAGGGATCTCAATCTAGACTGTGACGTTAACAGAACATGCCAGAGAAACGGATACAAATAAACTCTCAGTTCACATGAAGCAGAGCTCTTCAATGACCTTATTCAAGTGTAACCTAGACAATTGGATGTGAGACTATATATTCATCCTAGGGATGACACCTATGTCTTTCATGGACAGGGGCAGTCATTTTAATCATAGACTCACACTGCGAATAACGATCATCTAATCAAGGTCAGTTAAGGAACACAGGTACAACATGGCTAGACTTGTAAAGGCCCTAGGGCCATTAGCTTAATAACCTCATATGAGTCTATGAACCTATAATCATTAATGTTGCTACAGAACGTTTGGCTCTGGATGGTATTTTTTATGTTTGTTTCTGTCTCATGGTATTTACTCTGTTCTTAAAACAGTGTTAAAGAATCTTTGCCATTGTTATGCAAATATGTTTACATTTTTGGGGAGAACATATTTGCTTATAGAACACTTGACTTCAGGCATACCTTTCGTACCTCTGTTGTGTTGTGCAATGTTTGACATAATGTTATTTGTTATGTGCAACCAATGATAGAGGCAATGCCAGAAAAAAACATAGATTTAGCAAATGTGTTAGTAAAATTAGAATGCTGTTTTAGTATATTTCAATAACAGCTCATATCATTGTAGTTTTATTAATAATATCTTCTGTTATTATGGACTAACTTTCCAAAGTGCCAGAGTCATGAACAAGTGCAGGAAAATGTTTTAACTCCTGCCAGAAATGTGATTTCATATGGTCATAAGGAACTCAATTTCCGGAATGCAAAATGCATTTTCTCCAGGACTTAAAAAAGTAACAAGTGTCACAATCATGCAATATTGTGAAGTAATGGAAATGCGTAAAACATCTTATGCATTCTGAAGATTCACTTAAAGTTCTAAACTTCCAGGTGTTGTTATATTTTTCCAAAGGATTTTTTAATCTTTGATCTAGCCTTATAAACAAAGACAGAAAAAAAGCTAATTGGAGTAAAAAAGATTTATATACATTTTTTATTCTGACAAAATTATGTAAAACTGATGAATTCAATGCTTCTTTAAAATAGCAGCATAGTTTGTGCATTCACAAATATTTACTAGGCTTTTGATCCGTGAGGATCTTCATAAGACTTGCCATACATTCCAATGTAGTTTTTAGTGCTCATATTTTAAGTATTTATAACCCAGAGATGAGCAGAACATTTATATGCTGTCCCTATCCATGAGGGACAAGGGTGCTAAACCAGGGGTGAGTTTGTGGTTACCCATCCATTTGCCCATATTACAAGAGGTACTATTCTTTTTCTGGAAAGAAAGACGATTCCAAAAAAAGCGATATTCTCTGTGATGCATATCTATCCCTTCAACATGTTCAGTTTTTTTGTGAAAGACATTTAGGTCTCTTGATTGAGTATTTATGGCTCTAATGGACTTGCAAATGCACGAGTTCTTAATTTCACAATAAACAGTGGTTACCCAAAAGAAAGATCATATGGAATAATATACAAAATTACATATATGAAGAGAATTTTTGGAGGGGATTTAGAAAATAGACTGCTGTAAACTGTTTTATTATTTTAAAAAGTAAGTAAGATATTGAGTAACAAGACAACCAGCTGTCAATTGTTGCTGACAGGGAGATAGTAAACCAAGTGAACGTGTCACCTTCAAAATGTAATCAGTGTGAGCCACCTTTTGGTAAGCTGAGTTCTGACAGAGGCCCTGTGAAAGTGGCCACTGTAAGTGTTAAGCCAGCAGAGTGGTGTAAAGTGGAAAGCAGTAAGAGGAATGCCTGGTGTGATCTTTGAGAATAAATCTGCTACTGTTACTTGAGTTACAGTGTAACAGACATGCAAGTTCCACTTGAGAGTTGCAAAATCCACAGCAGATATATTAGAAATATCTGATTTAATTTAAAACTGCAATACGAGTACTTCTGAGTGGCAGAAAATATGTGAGCACTTGTCATGCATTTGTACTTTATGTATGTCTGCAATCTATGTTTTCTAGTAGTTTGAAAGGATATGCAACTTTGTGACATTTTTTCTACAAAATGTATAAAGAAGCAAATAGAGTTTGTACATGAGGTTGTAACTTCCTTCTGCTGGGAACTACAGAAATTATACATAGAATGTGAAATGTATGGCAGACTTGTTAACTGGGAAATATAATTATTCTGCCCTGTGTTTACAAAATATGTGACTATTCTTATGCCAGCAAACTAAAGAGTCATAAAGTAGCTATAAGACAGTTCTGTTATAGAGAAAGCTAACCAAGAGTAATTAATAAATTCATTGGAATACAAATTTATTTTTCAAAAATGTTATTTCATGTTTCCCTGTGCAAGATTCGATATTTTCTATGTATCTAACTGTAAACTTTCCTGCAATACCCCTTTTTTCTTAAATAAAATATGTTTTATTTGTTCAGTTTTAAAAAGTTTGCAACTGGTCATTTGCTTACTTATATATTACTTGATAAGAGAAGAGGATATTTATTGCTAAATGATGACAAGCTGCTGATGTCTGCCTCTGAATGGCCAGACTGCTCTATAACGCACTACCATTTGTGCTTATAGCTACATGGCTTATTAACAAGAGTAAAACAGTTACAAGGAGGTCTATAGCTAGTAAGCTGTTGTGGTATCAGTTTACTACCTTCGGCTAAGACAGAAGGCTGTATGTCTGGAGAATATTCCCTGAAAAATAAATGTGCAAGCTACAGTTACTGGGGATAGTGAGCACTGTAAACCCTTAAAACCTAGAATGAGTGTTGAGAAAGGGGTCTGTGGTGCTAAACCAACAACTCTGGTCATTGGGGTGTTCAGAATGAACCCTATTCATGGGTATCGATGGTGTAGGCCCATACCCAGAGCAAAAGTGTATATTCCCTGCATGCTCTTGTGGCCAGGTTGGACTTAAGACGTTGTTTTGTGATTCATATTTATGTGTCTTGTGTATGTTTTTATCTGATTAGTACCAGTAGTATGGCTTGTGAGACCATATCCCTGGCAGTCATCAGATTTAAGATTTCAAGATTGTTAGTGAAAATATAATTTAGTGGTGGGCAGTTGTATGGTCCACAATATCTTAGCTGGTATCCACCATCCTATTTTATAGCTGCTTAAATAAGGTGATTGCAATACACAGAGATGAAGGAACCTACTGACACATTAGCACCAGTTGGAAAAGCATCCTTGTGCTATGCAGATGTTTGGTTCTGCCAAACTTTGAATGTGTTATTAACCAGAAGAACTGTCTAGATAAGTCAACCCTGAAGATGAAACTTAGGCAACAAAAGTAAAATTTCAAAGGGAACTCCAATTGGATACTGCTTGGCTTTTGCAATGATATGTGATTATATCTTCATGGGTAGTTTGGTTGAGAGTAGTTGGTTTACATCATTTTGTTCAAATATGATTTACATTAAAGCTACATTTGAAAGCAATGCCATTTGACAAATGTAACCTTTGAAGGAAATGCCAGTTGGTCAGATATAGTTGCTGCAGAACTTGTACAAGTTCATTATTTTATACAAGGATTTAGAGATGGAATTAAGGTTTATAAAGGGTTTTCTTCTTAGTTAGTGTTCCTGTTAGGTCTACAGTTATCCGTACACAGAGGTTTATGGTTAGGATTAGATTTAGGGTTGGAAGGATAGCTTTAGTGCTTAGATTGGGTTTAAAAGTAATTTTCGGTTTGGGATTTGAGTTCATTGTAAGGTCAGAGTTAGCTTTAGGGTTATAATTATGGTATGTGCAGAATATTGTGTTCTGGGTGTAGGCTGTAAGAGGCTTAACCTGTGATAAAAAACACTACGAATAATTTTCTCCATTGCTGCATCGTATTCATTTTCAGTAACTCTTCTGACAAAATAGTTTTCAAATTTGTTGACTATTTGGACTTAAGCTATTTTTGATTAATTTGTTTTCAAGGACTTATTCAACAGCTACTGGACTTCTACACTTGGAATGTGCTATGATCCCAAGGTGATAACAACTTTGCAGACAAGTGCTACATTCTTGTTTGGAGGGGAGGTGCATTAAGATTTCCCAGTATGAATCACACCTAAGGTCACAGTTACTTCCTTCTCAATGCCTGCAAAATCTAATTTGTCTTTGGAAATTGACAATAAATTGCAGCAGCTGCCCTGCTATTTAAAAGAGCATGAGCAGACTAGTACATCAAGGAAAAATTAAAGTTAATGAAATCAGATGGAGTTCTCTCTGAGCACTTAGTTTGCATGGTGACAGCATCAAAAACATTATTACAATGTTTACAATGTGCATGTATCTTCTGAGAGTGTTTTGATATGGCAATGTTGCATCAGAATACGAGAGAATACTTCAGAGAAACTGGATGTTTCAGGAACATACAAAAACAATAAAAAACAAGTGGAAATATTTCTTCTGCTGTGAGATCCTCAAAAACAAATTGGATTTAGACTCAAAATCAACTTATTAACTTAATTTTCAGTTGGACTACAAACAGAAAGAGAAACACTGGCAGCTTACAATCTGCCTACTGGCCATCAAGCCTCTTTCTCCTACTGGACATCCATTTGCTCTCCAGTGATCCACTGGGGCAGGAGCTGTCTTGGGGGAGATTATACAGCAGATACTGAGGCTGTTTGTGCCCTCACTGACATTCTGGCTATGAGGGTTTTTTTTTAACAAATTCCTTAACTACTCTTCTAGTGATGACTGAGCATTTGTGTCACTGCAAGGACCACCTCTGCCCTTTCATCTGTGCATGTCTTCTCCTCCATATGCACTAACAAGGACTACCATCACCTGACAGAGCAGTCCTCCTTGCAACAGCTCCAAACATCCTGACTGCCTATGCACTCCAGATGAGCCTGTATCAACAGAATAGCAGTATGAGCTGGCTGGGACCATCATCTTCCTCACCTAGGATGGTAGACCCATCATTCCAGCTTGTACTGTCAATGCCCAAACCATCAACTGAGCTCAGGTAACCTGAACATTAGTAATGACTAGGATGACCCTTCATCCCTACCAGAAGACCCAGAAGAGACTGCATTGTCCAATGTGTGATTAGCTCTATCCAAGGAATCACACATACATGACATGCAGTCCCATAGGTCAGCATGCACATCCTAGATTATTCTCACAATCTCTGCCATGGCTGTAATGGGAGTAGTCTGTGCTTTCATGATGGTTCTGCAAATATGTTAGGTTGTAGCCACTGACACAACAATCTCAGGGAGAGGGCAATAACTCTATCTCTGATAATCACCATTATTGACCACCCTATGTGGACTTCGTTGCTGATGAGTACAATGGACAGATTCAGACATCTATTTACAGGTGCCAACACACTTTCCTGATCTGTATTGTTGCCATCATCCTGTTCTCTGTCAGATGTTTGTATATGCAGGTCATCCACAGACAGATAAACTTTGTCCATAGATTGTGTAGGGGATGTAGTGGTCACACTGTCTTTGTCAAGTACACACCTTGCACCCCCTGACTAGCTCATCCCCACCATCCATCATTATCAGAAGCTATAGGTCTTCTAATATCAGATAGGAGCAGTTTCACAATGTTGGCACCAGAAAAACATTCACCTGTGAATGGACCAAAAGAAAAAAAATATCCAGTGTAAGTTATGACCCAGTAGCACAACTACACATGCAACTACTATTTTTAATTTTAACATGAGAAAAATAATACCCCAGACAGTACCTTGTGCAGATGGATATGCCTGTTGGAGCCTTGATGTATCTGCATACCATAAGTCAGACAGGTATAATGAAGTGTAAGATTCAAAGATTCAGGATTCAAGATTCAAAGAAACTTTGTTGTCATTTAGGAAACACAAGTGCTACCTAAACAAGGCAGTTGCAGTGGTGCAGCGGTTAGCATTGCTGCCTCACAGCAAGAGGTTCTCCGGTTTGATCCTCGGCTGGGGTGCCTTCTGTGCAGAGTCTGCATGTCCTCCCTGTGGTCGCGTGGGTTTCCTCCAGGTGCTCCAGTTTCCTCCCAAAGCCATACTAATTGGCCCTAGGTGTGAGTGTGTGCCTCCTGTGGAAGGTTGGGTGCCAGGCTGGCAACTCGACACTGTAAAACTCCACTACCACTCATGAGCGGACAGGTGATCTGTTGTGGCAATCCCTAACCTGGAAAAGCCAAAAGAAGAAGAAATGCTACCTAAACAAAATTGTGAGTGTCAGTTCTTTTACAGGAGAAAACAATCACAAAAAGACAGACTTGATAGGTATTAAAGAATAAATAATAACTATAGTACAAAAGTAAATATCGAGGTAGCTGACGCACATACTTGTACATTATTTATATACATTGGACAACACTGACTACTAGATGATTGCACTTGAAAAGAAAAGTACAGTATACACAGACGTGAGATTGCACATTGCATTATATTGCTCATAAGGAAGTGACTGAAATTGCACTTGATTGAGAATATATTAATTTTATTATACAATAAATAAATAGAATTACTGTATGGAAAAAGAAAAAGAATGAGAGCGTAACAATCTGTTATAGTTTTGATACATCCAGATTTACATCTGCGTTAATGAGTCTTATTGCAGTTGGATAAAAACTGTTCATGAATCTGGAGGTCCTGCAGCGGATACTCCGTAACCTTCTACCAGATGCAAGTTTAGTGAACCAACCACATGCTGGATGAGAAGTTCACTCAGTATTTTGCGGGACCTATTTTTACATCTCATTTCAAAGAGCTCCAATAAGGTAGGAAGACTAGTGCCCACGGTCTTTTCTGCTGTTCTTATTATTCTTTGCAGCCTCTTTCTTTCAACCATTGTGCTGTTACTGAACCATACAGTGCAGTTCATAGGTTCATAGGAAGATACTAGGCTATTGTCCTTGAGGCCCTTATAAGCCTCGCCAAGAAGTTCGCCTATGTTCCCACAAAGTCAGCACTTGTTTCCCCTGTCCAGCAGGGACACAGGTGGGATCCCAGGGGTGTATTTTCGGTTTCCCATCCAGTCATCCAGGTTCCTCTTAAAGACATCTAAAGAGGTACTCTGCTTAACATGGAGAGGGAGTCTATTCCACAGACAGGGGAGTCTCTGGGATACAAATCTATCCTGCCAACATGTTCTATTAATGTCACAGACCAAGTTTAGGCCTTGCATATGGGTTGCCTGAGTGGATTTTGACTTATTGGTATGCAGCAACTCCATGAAGGCTAGGTCTGAGATGGCCTTGTATGCCAGACACAGGTCACCTCTGAGCAGTCTGTATGAGACTGAGTAGATGGACAGGGCTTTTAGCCCATCTGTATAGGGCAGGTGTTTGAGACCCTGAATTTTCCTGGTCAGGAGCCTCTGTGGTCTCTCCAGCTGCTGCATGTGCTTGGCAAGGTACATGCTGAAGGGGGCATTG
This sequence comes from Protopterus annectens, assembly GCF_019279795.1. NCBI lineage: Eukaryota > Metazoa > Chordata > Ceratodontiformes > Protopteridae > Protopterus > Protopterus annectens. Next base: position 1,423,836,610 of record NC_056743.1, read on the forward strand.
TGCTCAATAATGGTTCTGATAAGGGCGGAGTACAAGATATTATGACCTCCTTGTTCCTTGAAGAAATACCCCTATGAGGTGGGCCATGTAAAAAGCCTTCTGTACAATGGAGACACCGTGGTGGCCAAAAGTCAGGTTGCTATCAACCTGGGTGCCCAAGTCCCTCATGACTGCTTGTGTGCTTAGTACATTGTTATTGATGTGATAATTAGTGGAGATTTTCTAGTGTAGAACAAATCACCATCAGAAAAAAGAAGTAGCTTTTATTACAACAAGCAGAGCTTTCGGTCAAACAACCTTCTTCAATGCTAGACATCATACTGCATTTTCTCATTCATTTAAAAGGAGCAAAGCAGATACAATGTGACCACAGCCATCCAATCACAAAGTACCCTTAATTAAGTACTTATAAACGCATAAATTACATAAATACACTTCAAAACCTTATAAAATATTATAAATTATATGGTTGCATCCTAACAAGGGCAGGCTTAATGCTAATTTTGTTGTTTATACCTGGTTCACTATCTGCACAGAGCCTAAGTATCCAGTCATATTCTTTATTTTATAAACAATTGTTTAAGTCCCCACCCATCACTTCTTTATATACATTCTGTATTACTCTAAAGGTAAAGGTGTGGTCTATTCCTTTATCTAAAATGTGCTTACACAATGCATTCTTATCAGTTTTCCTTCTAATGTCAGATTTGTGTTCTATTATGTGGTCTTTTAACCTCCTTGTCGATTTCCCTACATGAAATGATCTGCACTTTTTACAGGTGGCCAAATAGACCACATTAACACTATTGCAAGTTGCTACACAGGAAAAATTAAACTTCCGACCAGAAGTGGGATGTTTAAATTCTTCACTATTCAGTTTTTTCTATATCTGCACAATAACTACATGCCATACAGGTATAGGTCCCATATTTCTGCCCTATTTTATTTTTAGCTAAACTTTTAAAATTCTTACAACAGAGTTTTCTCTTCAAACTTTTTAGATTGTTATATGAAAAAAAATGGTTTAGAATCTATTATGTTATGTAGTTCAGTCAAAGCTAAGAGAATTACCCAGTTTTTTTCTATTATTTTCTGTAATTCTTTCGTTCTTAAATTATATGTAGTAAAATATCTAATCTTATTGTTTTCTAAAACTCTTTCTACTGTATGCTTCCCTTGGCTAAAAATTGGACATGCATCCTCACTTCTTGCTATCTTTACCCTTTCAACCACTTCCATGACATATTTATAGTCTAGAAAATAAAGAATATGAGTGGATACTTAGGCTCTGTGCAGATAGTGAACCAGGTATAAAGAACAAAATTAGTATTAAGCCTGTCCTTGTTAGGATGCAACAGTATAATTTATAATATTTTATAAGGTTTTGAAGTGTATTTATGTAATTTATGCATTTATAAGTACTTAATTAAAGGTACTTTGTGATTGAATGGCTGTGGTCACATTGTATCTGCTTTGCTCCTTTTAAATGAATAAGAAAATGTAGTATGATGTTTAGCATTGAAGAAGGTTGTTTGACCGAAAGCTTTACTTGTTGTAATAAAAGCTACTTTTTTTTCTGACGGTGATTTGTTCTACATTAGAAAATTGCTTTTTCTTCGCTTTATGTTGTATCAGCGTGTAGTAAGTATAATTAGTGGAGATGCCATTTTCCCCACAGGGGATAATGCTGTAATGATGCATTTCTTGGCATTCAGTTTGAGGCCATGCTCCTGGCACCAGTCATTAGTTTGGGTAAGGCCCTCTTAGAGGATGTTCAAATCACTAGTGGAATTTAAGGCAGTCCCCAGCTTGCAGTCATCTGCAAACTTGGTCAGCCACAGACCACTGGTTTTGGCTTGCACATCAGAAAATATATCCCAAACAGTTAAAGCCCCAAGACCGATCCTTGGGTTACGCCACTCATTATGGGTCTACTACTAGAGGTGGGTTCCCCTGTTTTGACTGAGTGGGTTCTGTCAGTGAGCCAGGTAGCTACCCATCTGGTAACATATGAGTTGATATCTAGCTGGGAGAGTTTACCTATTATGCCTGAGTGGGGAATAGTGTTGAAGGCTTTGGCTAGGTCAAGGTAGGTGGTGTTCACCGTCTTCCCCTCATCCATGGTTTGGTGACTGCTTTGAAGAAGTTGACCAAGTTTAATAGGCATGAGCTCTCTTTGACAAAACCAAACTGTATGGGGTCAAGCATTTGCAGGTTGCCAATGTCCTTGTTTATAAGGTCTATGATAATGCTTTCCATGACCTTGCATATCAGGCTAGTTAGGGTAATGGGTCTATAACTGCCTGGGTCAGTGGATGCTCCACCTTTGTGTAGAGGGATGACAGTGGCTGTCCTCTATTCAGCTGAGATAAAGCCAGTGCTTAGGCTTTGGTTGAATAGGGTGCCTAATGGAGCTGATAGCTCATGCCTGAGTTCATGTAGGATGCAGCCAGGGATTGTTGCTGGGTCCCATGGAGACTGTATTTTTTGCCTTTGACCTGTTCCCTGGTGATGAGAGGAGGAGGGCAGGTGCTGGGGATGTCCTGGTTTACTGATGGGGGGACAGGGGGTGAAGTTTTCACTGAACCTGTCTACCAGCAGGTTGACTATATCTATGGCGTTTGTGTATGTGGTGATCTTGACCACCAGTTCAGAGCAGATTTGGGTGTTACCTTTCAGACAGCGGACATATGTGAAGAAGGCCCTGTGATTGATTGTCCTTAGTGGATGTGGCCAATTTGGACTCAAAGTTAGTCTTAGAGGATTTCACCAGTAGCCTTTATTTGCTTTTCAAACAAAGGAGAGATTGCTTCCAACTCGGCATCTGGTCCTTCTTGGTCCTGGACAGCAATTTTTTCCTTTTATTATAAAGTTTGTTTATTGCTGCTGTCCACCAGACAGGTTTACTCTTCCTTGAGGAAGATGATTTGGTCCTGTCAGGTTTAGGATATACTTCTTGGGGATGCAGGCCAAATCTAGTGGGCTATGGCTGACCAAGTTTGCAGATGACTGCAAGCTGGGTGCTGTCATCAATTCCCCTAGTGATGTGGACATCCTCCAAGAGGGTCTCACCCAAACAAATAACTGGTGCCAGAAACATGGTCTGAAACTGAATGCCAAAAATTGCGTCATCATCCCTTTTGGGGCGAGTGACATCCCACAAATTATCACATTGATGATAAGGTACTAAGCACGCAATCAGTAATGAGGGACTTGGGCACCCAGGTTGATAGCAAACTGACTTTTGACCTGTTGTACAGAAAGCTTTCTACATGGCCCACCTCATTAGTACGGGTATTTGTTTTATTTATTTATTTATTTTTATTTGTTTACCGGGGGTGGTCAGACTGGGTTTACAGAACCCGTTTTCAGCAGAGGCATGGGGAGAAAAGCTCCATATACAGAACAAATACAGTATAATCCAATTCAGTACAAATGACATTCAAAATACTATACAATAATGAGTTGAAAGAAGCCATGTTACAAGATTACATATCTAGACAGTTCTATACAGTTAAACCATAGATAGTACTAGTCACTCTCATCATATACATAGCCTGTGAGTAGATAGTGTCCAAAAGTAGTGTGTAGGTAGTGCAATGTATGACATTAACCGTTCTAGCACATGAAAAAATACGATGTTGGTTTCAGTTAGGAAAATAATCGTCAGAAAGCTAGTGATGCAGAACGACAGTGAGAGAGTTAAGACTAGAGACATTACAGCTTGACCAGCAACTTAAGGATATGGTATAGAAACAGAGATGGAGTTAAGAGAGCTTTAGGCCCTTGCAGACTGTGAGGGAGTGAAATGTGACAGAAGAGGAGGATGAGGCTAGTGTGGAAGAAGATGAAAGACCTGAGCATTAAGCTTTATACAGGAGCAGAGCCATGTATTTTTTAAAGAGGTTTTGAAATGGGTTAGAACAGGCATAGACCTAATAGCTAGAGGTAGTGAATTCCATAGTATCGAGACAGAGTAAGAATACAGAGAGTGACCTGGTTTTCTTGTGGGTTTTGAGATAGCTAAGAGATTTTTGTCTTCTGATCATAGGGATCGATTTGGTGTGTAAGGTATGACTAGATTGGCTAGTGCAGGGCAGGCAGTAGGCTTGGAAATAAGGTTGTGCAAGGGGGATAGCTGAATAAAGGCAAGGTGGTTTGGGAATTCAAGCCAGTTTAGTTCTAGTAGTAGTTTACAGTGGTGTGTGTGATATTTAGAGTTTGTGGCAAACTTTGCAACTTTGTTGTAGCACTGTTCCATCTTGCTTAGGGTAGAAGTTTATAAGTTAGTTAGTATAGGGGCACCGTAAAGAAGGGAGGGAAGTAAAAATGTTTTTGCAAGAGCAGTTTTGGTGGCAGCAGTAAAGAAATGTTTGTTTCTATATAAGAGTCCCTATTTTTGATGAGTTTTCTTTATATTTTACTGTATATGGGGGATGAATGAAAGTTTATTGTCAATGATAACTCTGTTTGGTTTCCTGCACTGTTTCTATGGCAGTGCTGTCAGATGCAAGAATGTTGAAATGATAAGTGACAGAGGAGGTGTTTTTGGGTGAAAGAGTACTAGTTTAGTCTTCTTTGGATTAAGAAAAAGGGGACATTTCTTAGCCAGGATTTGACTGCAGTAAAGGACTGCTGAGTTTTTGAAAGTAGTTCTGATAGTTATTGAGGGGTACAGATTATGGTGGAATCATCAGCATACTGAATGAGTGTTCCAGGGTGAGAGGCAGTGTGAAGGTAGTTTGTGAAAATGTTGAAGAGTAGGGGTACAAGGATGGAGCCTTGAGGGACTCCAGTAGGGTTGTGAAGAAAGGGTAAGAGTTTATTGGACCATTTCATTTCTCGTTTATGATCATTGAGGAAGCTCTGAAACCATTTTACTGTGTTATGTGAGAAGCCTAAGTTAGACAGTGTGCGTAATAGTAAGGGGTGAGACATTGTGTCAAAAGCCTTGGAGAGATCAAGGGATACTGAGGCTGTATAGCATCCTGCATCTCTGGCCTTGTTCACAGTGTCTGTAAAGGATAATAGGGCTGTAGCTGTGCTATGGCTCGGTCAGAAGCCATGTTGGGCTTTGGTCAGAAGATTGCTTTGCAATAGATATTGCATTACCTGGTGATGGATACCTCTCTCAAGAATTTTGGATATGGGTAACAAGATGGATATAGGAAGGAAATTGGATGGTTCAAAAGAGTTGCCTCCTTTGTGGATGGGAGTGATGTGAGATTGTTTCCATATGGTAGGTAATTCTGATTCAGATAAAGACCTATTTATTAGGATGCTGATTGGGTAGGCGATTGAGATGGCAGCCAGTTTGCGGTAGTGTGGTGGAAGATTATCAGCTGAGGTGGAGCAGGGTTTTAGTTTTTGTAGTAGTTTTTTATCCAGGGATAAGATGGTCATCACATCCCTGTATTCTTCACTTATAAGGCCCATTATTGAATACAATGTCCCTTTCAGCATGTACCTCACAAAGCACATGCAGCAGCTGGAGAGACCACAGAGGTTCCTCACCTGGAGAATCTAGGGCCTCAGACATCTACTCTTCACAGATAGGCTAAAAGCCCTGTCCCTCTACTCAGTCTCCTACAGACTCCTCAAAAGTTACCTCTGTCTTACATACAAAGCAATCTCAGACCCCACCCTGATGGGACTGCTGCATATATGCAAGTCAATCTCCACTCGAGTAACCCACATGCATGACCACAACCTGGTCTGTGACACCAATAGGACTTGTTGGTGGGACAGATTTATGTCCCAGAGACTCCACCTTTTGTGGAATAGACTCCCTTTCCACAAAAAGCAGAGTACCTCATTAAAACTTTTTAAACGCAACCTGGACAACTGTATGGAAAACAGAAAATATACCCCTGGGATTCCACCTGTGTTCTTGCTGGACAGTGGCATAGGGTGCTGACTTGTTGGAACATGGGCTAAATTCCTGGCTAGGCTTGTAAGGGCCTCAGGGCCAATAGCCTAGTAACTTCCTATGATCCTATGATCCTATGAAGGTATTGCTGAGTCCATGCAGCTATGTAGATGCTAATATAGCTTTTTGGTGTAGGCCTGGACATCAATGCTAGTTCCAACTGAAGGGATGGTGGGTGTGAAGCTGCTTATACCTGCTGTCAGGAGATTGTAGTCAGCTTTGGAAAAGTTTTTTTGTTTGACCCTGACAAGGGGGGAATCAGGGGAGATGGTGACTTAGAAAGTGATCACTTTATGATCAGATCTTACCAAGGAAGATGACACTGTAGGGGTGGTACAGTGGCTACTCATGTTCGTTAGTACCAGGTCCAGGATATTTTCACCTCTCATGGGGGTGTTGACCAGCTGATCCAATGCACTGTCATTGATGAAGTCAAGGAATCTCTAGTCATTCATATTTGGCTAGAGTAGGTCTTCCACTATATGGTTGGGTAGTTAAAGTCACACAGGATCAGGGCAGAGGGTTGAATCTTGATGGATTCAAGTAAGTCCAGATAAGTGGAGTAGGCGTCCTGAATCATGGTGGGGTCTGTAGCTAGCTATGATTTGAATAGGTGTTTTGTCAACAGTTAACTGCACTTGGAGTGTCTTCTGTGTGTCATACCATTTGACCAGCCTGGAGGTGTATATGTCTTTGATAAATATTAAAACTCCACATCCTTTGGCTTTGTAGCCCTCCATTTGAGGTCTGAAGGTATGGTAGGATGAGTAACTTGGTAAGGCAGGGGTGCTCTCACAGTCTGAACTGGGTTTCAGTGACTACACAAATGTCAGTATCCTCCAAGGTGAGGAATGCTTGCAATGAGTGCAGTTTCATGCAAGACTCCTAACATTTAGAAGCATGACCTTTACATTTCTTTTAGAATAATTTTTCATGTTGGTAATTTTGTGCTCATGGCTTTGCCTAAAAAAAGGCACTATGGGGGAGGCAAGAGCCTTTACTAGAAGCCTCAAGCCCAGGGGAGACAGATGGCCATCTCTGGAAAAGCATCATGGTCTGTCAGTCACGTCCTCCCAGACTGTCAGGTACTGGATCCCCCTGGAATGGCACTAGAAACTAAGCCACTTGTTAAAGTCAATCATTTTCTGTTTGTATTGAGGTATTATTCTGGGTGATGGCAGGATGCTGCTTAAGGCTAGGGACATACCTGCCTGGGACACATATTCAGTGAGCTCAATCATGTCTCTCTTCATATAGTCCAGAGAGGTATGTCTCAAGTCATTCACACCAACATGGACTATGACAGAGTCATAACAGTACCTGTTGTTAAGAGACTTGAGTGTGTGCATGATATGGCAGATTCTAGCACCTGACAAGCAACTTACCGTGACTTTCTCCTTGTCTAGCCTGGTGAGGGGCACATCTGTGTGTCTCATGATAGAGTCTCCTATGATTACTATGTTGGGTTTATGGCTGGGCCTTAGAGGCTGTGAGACAAAGGCATATGTATTATATGTGGTGCTTAGTGCTGTGGGTTGTGATGTGAGTGTATGTTTTTGATTTGGAGGTCTTCATTATTTATGTATGTTTTTGTTGAGAACCTTTGCATATGTTGGAGTGTGTTGTACAGGGGTGGGTGGTGTTAGAGGTATGGTGTTTGTCATGTTTGCGCAGACAACCTTCTTAGTGTCACATGTACTGACTTGTGACTGACACAGCAAGGATTCTAGGTTCTTAATGTAATTGCATCTCTCACATATTGTGTTCTTAGGTGGTAGCAGTAGAGGGTTGTCTGTGTACATAAAACTGTTGCTACAGTGTCTCAGGATGTCCATATCAACCATACTAGCAAGAGAAACCATACGACATTGTCCATCCATGGTTGTCAGAATCTATGATAGAGAGGTCAGTGATAGTAGAATGGGTACTATCTGAGGAGATCACCTATAAGTGTAAGTAGTGCTGGATAAAATCAATACAGTAGCTGCAAGAGAGGGTCTCACTTACACAGGAGTGCTGGTAAGGGAAAAAATGCAGCTGAGATACCTTGCAAAAAGTTAAAACAGTGCAGCGGCAGTATGCGACATGCAACAAGCACAAACTCATACAAATTCAAGGTTTAAATACCACAAAAATGAAAGTAAAATAGAAACACTGGAATTGACCAATCAACCCTTGATCCTGAGGTCTTAGCTAAACACCCTATTCCTGACCAATTCCAACCAGATTGCTTACTCCCACTAAGTGCAGGCAGGCCCTGGCCAACACAAGATGGTGTAGCAGGAACACAGGAATCACACAAACAGATCTGGATATAGCAAAGTCTGTAACCAGACTATGCTAAAGATATTTAAATTCTGTTTAGGTTGATTTAGTATAGGAGAACAGAAACACACTTACATATAACATTAGCAAATAAGAGCAAACTGATTTAAACAAATTAACCAATAAAAATCTCAAAACTAAGCCCTGTTCTAGCAACCTTCAATCAGATGAGTTTTAACTGCACACTCCTGCCACTAGGCTGCAAGAGAACCCTCTCCAGAAACAGATGGCATGGATTAATGCTCAAGTTATACAAACAGAGATAGATTCAGAAAGTCTGAATCTAGTCTAAGCTACAGCAAACAAGGTGCACCAATTTCAGAAATAAACAGTTCAAATAAGCAAGCACAATAAGCCTTCAGCCAGCAATTCACAGCTCAGAAAGGCAGAATCTACCATCTCCTCCCACAAGAGTATAGACGACAAACTTCTTAATGTGAAATAACTGGCCTAAAGCCCAAGTGCCTAAAGCAAAACTAAGGCAATTTTAGAATACCAGACACACTAAGCCTTCAAGCAGCAATTCCCACCTTAGAGGGATATAAGCTACATCTGCTGCCACAAGAATGTAGACCACAAACCTTCCTAATGTAAAACAACTGGCCTGAAACCCAAGTGTTTAAACTAAAAGGTTTAGACCAACAGTCACAATTTAATCAGGCTACTAACAAGCAGTAATAAATGCAGCAGAATAAATACAATTGAATACTTTTAAGAACAAACAGCAAAAGCAAAATAAAGTAATAAAGTAGGAAGAAACACAAATACAGTAAAAGCAGATGAATAAAGTGCAATTTTTTTCTTTCTTTAGGTTAAGTGGGAAGGGAGGAAACATAACAATTCAAGGTTGAGAAACTAAGGAGGTAGGCCTTCCCAAGTGATCCCAATAGAATGAGCTGATATGATAGGACAGGGAGGAGTATCCAAAACGAGATTTATAGTAGGGGTGGGCAACTCAAAAGCCATCAAATTTAAGAACACAACAAGAACTGGGTAGGTGGGAGAGAAAAATGCAACCATAGATCAGCAATATTCGGAGCAAACAGGAGGCACACAAATACTTCAGCTAAATACAGATATTTCTAAATATAAGAGCTCCTCCCACTAATTAACTGAAGCTATTCACAGTTTGCAAAGGAATTCTTTGGTAATGTTTTTAAACTGACCCTAGCCAACAACTCTTGAAACTCCAACAGAACAGAAAACTTAAAACAAAGCAAACATAATTCTAGAATAAGATATAAAATAAAATAAATTGCTCATAATAATGCTCTTGATGGCTTCTCTGTAGATGGTATTTAGAGCATTCATAGAGAGCTTGGCTTTTCTCAGCCTTCTTAAGAAATGTAGTCACTGGTGGGCTTTTCTAATTAGCTGGTCTGCATTTGTACTCTGATATATGTATCCCCAGGAGCTTTGTGTATGGACTCTCTCCACTTCTTCACCATTGATCTTGAGGGGCAGGTGGATAGCAGAGCTGTTTCTGAGGTCAATAATAATTTTATTTGTTTTATTGAGGTTCAGGTCCAAATTGTTGTTATTGCACCATTCAATCAGGGAGTTTACCTCATTCCTATACCCACTCTTGTCATCACCACTTACGAGTCACACCACTGTGGTGTCATCTGCGGATTTGATGATGTGGTTGTTGCTAGCTTTCACAGAGCAGTTATCGGTAAGGACTGTGAACAGTAGGGGACTCAGCACACAACCCTGGTGTACTCTGGTGTTAACTGTAATACTCCCTGAAGTGTTGCTACCAGCACAGGTCCTTTGTGGTCTTCCAGTCAGGAAATTGAGGATCCAGTTGTGTAGAGAGACACTACAAATAAAGAGAACTTTGAACTGTTTATACAATGAACTAGGACAGTATACTGGGTGCATCTGAAGTTGAAAGTTTCTGGGACATGTACAATACCACCCCAACATCCAGCACTGAATTGTAGGACTCTGTGGTTGTGTTACCACCTTTAAGTGAGGCCAGAAACTCCTCCATATCCATAAGGAGTGGTTCAGTTGATGGCCAACCACATATTGCCTGATGTTTTAGTGTCAGGGTTTCTGCTCTGTGATTGGCAGCATGGATAATTTCTTAGCCACAGTCCTGACCATACACAGCATTAATATTGCTGATAATGTCAGCCCTTGTATTGTCATGGAAGCGCTGGTCAGTGGAATGATCTGGAAAGAGCCATTATTCATGGAGACAGAGGGCCTCCAGTACCACCTTATTCATACATCAGTGCTACATCTATCAGTAGTGGCATAGATCAAAGATATTAGTATGACTATCATAGTAGAATAGCATCATAGTAAAATAATAAGCTATTGATGCAGGGAGCCATTTTAACTCTAGCATTGCTTCCCAATAAAATTTGATAGGTATTGATTCTCAATGGTTTTGTGGGGTTATATATACTTGGGCATTGGTGACTAAGCATTTACAAGCTTAGTCTCTCTATTAGAGACATAGATGCCAGATCAGGGGTATATTTATGGTTCAACAACCACTTGTCCAACTTTCACTTGAATAAGTGCAAGGATAAACTCTGCTTCACATGGATGGAAAACCTGTTCCAGAGAAGGGGGGAGCCCCTTGAGAAATAACTATGCAATGTTAGAAGTGTTTCTTCATACCTCTTCCTGCATAGATGGACAAGTAGATCTTCATGTTAAGTGTCTTTGTTCTCACATTGATAAGGTTGTTAGTGGATTGAATTCCCACCCATGCATGCTCACATACTGTTATGATTATGATAAACATTGTATGTATATTTTTCTGAAAAGTAACATCACTAGAACAGTTCAGGATCCATTTATGCAAGATCATCACTAATAGTTTGCTGGATATTTCACAATTTACAATAGGACAGACTGTCATTGGCCTTCATTCTGTGATTGAAATATATGCATCTCACAAATGGCAGTATTTCAAACCAACTCATGTGGGGGGCTTAGCCCATTACCCTCCCAACTATACATACCAACTCTGAGATAACACTACAGTGGGGAAAGTGAGATGGGGAAGGGTTAGCCAACTAGTTACTTACCCGTCTCACAGGTTCGATGAAATGCACGTTTGAGGAATAGGAATTCAATTGTTTGCTTTCGATGATGTACCATTTTATGGTTATTCTGTGTGATATCCAATGTCTAGGCCAGTAATCAAGGAGCCTGAATCCTCACCACTGACATTGGAGAGGGATGTTCACTTAGAACAAAAATGGATACACCCAGTATATTCAGATGCAGCTCTGTGCATCAAGCACAATTTCCCTTAAGTGCACACAGGGAACACACTCAGTCTGGGGTCTGGATTTCTTTCTATGTCTCCCTGTAGGTCCGCAGTAAGACTCCCCAGTAGTACAGCTACAGAGTTGAGTCCTCAGCTGAGTGTTTAAGTCAAGTCCTCCACCACTCTCTCTGTGAAAGCAGTGCTCTGTGTCCCTGCCCGTAGCAGCTGACACACACACAAACACACACACACACACACACACACACACACACACACACACACACACACACACACACACACACACACACACACACACACACACACACACACACCTGGGAAAGGTTTACTAAATATTCCCCTCTGCCCAGACTATAAGGTAGTTACTGCCACAAGACACTCCAAAGCCAGCTACGCTAAGGCTCTTACAAGGGTACCCAATTATACTGAGTGAAATTAATATTAATACAAAGGGTAATGTTTGACCAATGCAGTAAGGCTTTCAGGAGTGGCCACAGAGTTACCAAATAGATATAAATACTCTCAAAGGTTAAAATGTCCTCTAAAAGACCAGGCACAAAGAAAAGTTTAAATATATTTAATAATAAATAATAAAAGAACATGAAAGTACTAAATGTCTATTTACAATAAACACCAGAGTTTCAGCCACAGGAAATAAAGTGCTGCAAGAATACAACCATTATACCACTGCCCAAGAAGTCTCCACCTTCAGGCCTGAATGATTACTGCCCAGTAGCTCTCACCTCCACTGTAATGAAGTGCTTTGAGAGATTGGTCAAAGACTACTTAACATCAAGTCTTCCTGCAACACTGGACCCACTCCAATTTGCTTATAGATTCAATCGCTCTACAGCAAACGCCATCTCACTGGCACTTCACATATCTTTGGCACACCTAGAGAACAAAACTGCTGTGTCAGCATGTTATTTATTGACTTCAGCTCGGCCTTCAACACAGTCATCCTTCATCATCTGATTGAGAAATTGGTCCATCTGGGTGTTAACACTCCTTTATGCAACTGGATTCTGGACTTTCTTATTGACAGACCACAAAAGCTATGCATAGGCAACAACACCTCAATGAGCATCACACTGAACACTAGAGTACCTCAAGGATGTGTCCAGATTCCCCTGCTGTTCACCATGCTGACACATGACTGCATCACTAGGTACAACACAAACCACATTATTAAGTCTGTGGATGATACTACAGTAGTGGGTCTCATTAGCAATGGTGACAAAAATGGTGACAAAAAAGCCTACAGAGAGGAAGTGAACTGATTGTCTGGTGTGACTACAACAACCTGGCTCTCAATGTGAATAAAACAAAGGCAATAATAGTAGACATCAGGCTTATTCTCCACTCACTGTCAAAGGAGAAACAGTGGAAAGGGTAAAGAGCACCAAGTTCCTGGGGGTGCATATCGACGAAGACTTGTCTTGATCAATAAACACTAATCACATTGTCAAGAAGGTGCAACAGCATCTACACTTTCTAAGAAGGATGAGGAGAGCAAAACTACCAACTTCAGTTCTCACAACCTTCTACAAGGGTACCATCGGAAGCATCCTGACTAGTAATCTCTCTATGTGGTACGGAACCTGCATGGTTTCACATTGCAAATCTCTCCAGAGGTGGTGAAAGTGGCAGAGAGAATTATCAGGTCCAAGCTCCCATCTATCCAGGACTTGCACTCTCTTCAGTGCCTCAGCAAAGCCATGAAACTAGTCAAAGACTGAAGTCACCCTGGCCATGATCTGTTCTCGTGTTTGTCTTCAGGCAGGAGATACTATAGCTTATGTAGCAAAACCAACAGATTTAATAGAAGCTTTTTTCCACAAGCCATCTGACTTATGAACTTCAGTAATAACATACACCATGCTGATCATTGAAGTCTGGAGTTGCAATGCTGAAGTAGTTCACATATATATATGCAATAACTCTATGAAAGTACAATCTTATACCTTATGTGCAATATTACTGATGCCAAGTTAATATTCTGTGCAATATGCCAAGTTAGCATTCCATGCAATTTGAAATATGTTGATTCTGATTCTGATCTGTGCAATATTTTGGGTACTGATGCCATGTAAGTGGAATAGTCTTGGTGCATGTCATTGTACTTGTTACTGCACTGCATAAATGTCTTACTGTTATTATTGTCGGATTCGCATTAGTATATGTGTTATTGTTGCATTAATATTATCAGTATATGTTGTATACACATTGAGTTCAAAGTAATGCAGTTTCATTCAGCCCACTGTTGTGCAGTCTGAATGACAATAAAGTTCACTTTGACTTTAACTTTGATTTTGATTTTGACTTTATTAAAATAGCACTGATGAAAAACAGTACTTAACTAATCTCACTATATTTTCCTGACTGATCCAAAGAATTACTATTCCCTGTTCAGTTACTAGAGCAAGGCAAGATGAAGTAGATGAGGAGTCCTTCTTTGTCAGGTTCCAAGAAACAGAGTGTTCTGAGACTTCAGCCTCATCTAATATTAAAACATTTTGTCCTGGATTACAAAATGACATCACATACATCTGGTCATCTGACTTCCGGTTCCCATACTACCCCCCTTAGTAGCAAAGGACCCAGAATATCACACACATGTGCCAATAATACACACACATAGAGCTTTGCTAAGATCTGTTGCAGCTTCTGAAAGTCATAAAACAATAAAACACTTCCACTCTTTCTACAGTAGCTAATAAACCATTCTCTGGTACAGGCATTTCATCTCTGGCTGCAATCACAACTGTAAGATACTGGGCAGGATTCACGAAGGCTTGCACAAAGTCTAAGAGTAGTGTAAGACTCCATGCAGCCCTCGCGATCCAGAAACAGCCCGAAATTCCGAGTAAGAGACCAGCTAAAACATCTCTTACATGGACTGGGCGTGGATATGCTAATCACCTCACTTGCAGCTGAAAGGCATGCAAATGAGGTAGATTAGCAATCCACGAAGCTCAAACCAGCCCGTGTAAGAGTCGTGTTAGCTGCAGAAATATACTCAGTTGACAACTGAGTACGTTTCTGCAAATAACACAATGGAGCCATGTCAGCTCCAAATAAAGGGTGCATATGTGTCAGACAGCATGCCAATGGCCAAATATGTGGCCATTGGCAAGGTACCCTGATGTAAATATGAGAAATAAATATTTTTTTTTTCGGTGATTGCCAATGTTTAAACGCAGAGCAGCCCCGTGCAAACGGGCTGCGCTATATAAAACATAAAAATGAAGGTTATAAACCCACAAATGTGGGTTATATGCAATACATGGATTTACAATGCAGGGACCAGCAGACCAAAAACAACATGGCCACCGTTTAGTGGTTGCTAAGGGGGGAAGCTGAGTCTAAGACATGTAACTAAGCATTAGTAGGCAATCTGATGTAAATGAGTGTTAGGATACTGAATCCCACTGTCACATAGCAAATGAGCACATTCCGAGTAGTGTAAGAGTTACATAAGGGGGAGGAACAGAGTAGGAGATAGGTGACATTACAGGGGGGAATGGAAGAAAGAAATGCAGTTCATTGGAGGTCAGTGTTACGTGACAGATGTCAGACACATATCATGGAAAGAGGAGTGCCAGAAGATAAGCATGGGAAAGTCAAGAAATGGAAGGTGTACACTGTTGCCAACACCAAAGTTTCTTGCTGGGCGTGCATGCGCACGTGTGCACGCCATGAGGTGCGAGTAGGGCAGTGTGCGCGTGTAAGGCAGACTGAGCATGTGGGAGCCTGTTGGCAGACTTGTAAGACTGTTTGCGCTGGTGTGCACGTTTTTTAACCCGAATAAGTCGATTCTAAACCGTGTAAGCATGTGTGCACACGTGTAAGCCACTGTGAGTGTGTTTCCGCTGGTATGAGCATTGCTCCCCCCTGAGGAAACAGAAAGGAAAAAGGAAGCAACAGAATTAGTAGGAAGCTAGCAGGGAATACTGCTGGAGCTAGCAGGTGAAAACACTTAGAAGCAGGCAATTACACAAGCAGAATACTAGCCCAGCCCAGCACTTAAAACTCTGCAAACAGCAGTGCAGGATGTTTCTCTCAAGAGACACTGCAAGACAGGAGTAAGCTATTAGAAGTGAAAACTGAAAAAGCTTAACTCAGAGCAGAAATGCTAGGGGCTGCCATAGCTGTCATAAGGAGACATAGGCGACTTGCTGAGGGTGGTGACAATGCAAATGGTGCCAGACAACCCACAGTGAGGAGACGGAGAAGAGTGTATAGGCCCAGGGTCACCTACCACGGGTTACAAGAGCTGGAGATAGTGGAGCGCTATAGAGTGGACAGAGACCTCCTGCAGCAAATTGTCGAGCTGTGCAGGCCACACATCACACACAGAACCAACAGAGGGGAACCCATCCCAGTGGAAACCAAGGTATGTGTTGGCCTAAGAATACTAGCAACAGGTACCTTCCAGAGACCAACTGGTGATATGATGGGGATATCACAGGCATCAGCCTCCAGGGTACTGCACCAGTTCCTGGATGCCATGTCAGCACATGTCGGTGATCATGTATATTTCCCTAATGCCCGTGAGGTATTGGCCAGCAATATGCGTCTCTTCCAGCAAATAGCGGAATACCCTGAGGTAGTGGGTGCAATAGACTGCACGCACATAGTCATCAAAGCACCAGCCGGTGAGCGGGGTAGGGCCTACATAAACTGCAAGGGCTTCCCCTCCATCAAGTGCCAGGTCGTGTGTGATGCCCAGGGCATAATAATGAATGTGTGTGCTGGCTGCCCTGGGAGCTACAATGATTCCCATATCTGGCATTTGACACAGCTGTACCAGACATTTGCCAGTGGGGACATCCCACATGGACACCTAGTGGGGGATGCAGGTTATGCACTGGAGCCATGGCTGATGACACCCATCAGAAACGCACACACACCTGAACAGGAACGCCATAATGAGGCACATGCACAAACACGTAATGTAATAGAGCGTGTGTTTGGGTTGCTCAAGTCACGGTTCTGGTGTCTGGACACATCTGGTGGAGCCTTGCAGTACTCACCAACTACATGTACCCAAATTGTCATGATATGTGCTATGCTACATAATATGATCCTGCGAAAACAGCTGCAGCAGGACCAGCATAGGGCCGGGCCAAACAGCCCCCCACCATTGCCAAGGCCATCACAGGCAGAGTGTGACTCGGAGGAGGAACAACTTGAGCCTGCCCCAGTAGGCAGAATGAGGCGTGCCCAGTATGCCCTGGCCTTGGCAAAGAGGCAACGCATAGCACATACACTGGCTCAGTAGGAACCCTGGGAATGATACCCCTCTCTGACTCACTCATATAATAACAGGGATGCCTAAAATGACATAACCTGCTCTCAAACATGTACAGGGAGTGTAGTATGTGCATCCGACAGAGGCAGCCCTGCAGCACCACCTGAGGCATGATTGCCATGTGTTAAGCAATGTAACACCATGTAGTATATGCAAACTTGATGACCCTGACTAACATCCTACCCTCACCAAGCATGATGCTGCAATATGAATATGAGATGATCAATTGCAATAATTGGCTGAAGTATTGCTGTTAGTCAAAGGGGATCCAATGTGTGCCAGCCTGGGATGACATGCTGAGCATGACATGATGCTCCACCTGCTAGGGGTGGAGTGCACCTATCAGTCCTGGCCTTATGGATACTGGCAAAGGCTGTTGTTACCCACAGCGTGCCTTGAATAGGTAAGGCTCAAAACACAAACCCACCTCCATAGGTATCACAAGGGATAAGAACCTAGATGTAATGCTACCCAATGCCAGAAGTCTAAACAGCAAGATGCATGCAGTCTAAACTCCCCCAGTATGGAGAATGTTGATATCTGTCCTGTAAAAGAAAACTGGGTCAAGGCTCACAACAGCACCCTAACACTACCAGGTTACACCTCATACTGTGCTGTACAACCTCAAAACATGGAACAAGCTACAAAAGGAGGGAGGGTGACTAGCAATAATTGTCAAGGATAACCACACCCCCATGTTGGTACCACAACAAGAAGCAGCATGGACTAGCCATGGTCAAGTAACAGTGGCTAAAACTGCCTCCCAGTTTATAGCCTGCTACAGACTACCATCCTAACACCAGGAACTGCACTTGGCCTATGTTGGAATACATGAATATATCAAGCCCTCCAAACCACATTATAGTGGGTGACTGAAAATACCCAAACATAGACTGGGAGCATTATTCTAGCTCCAACACCCTAGGACAAAGGTTCCTAGAATCTATAAACCAAAATGCTCTGGAACAACGTACCACTCCCACAAGAGGGGTAAGCATACTGGATGTGATAATCAGCAACATGGGTACTGGATGGCAAGATGAGAAGTGTATCCCTCACTGGTAAGATCAGACCATAGAGTAATCACACCGGATATACACATCCTGACCACAGTCCCTGGCCAGAAAACCACAGTGAAAAACATGTGTAAAGCAAATGTTGCACTCCTCCAAACTGATGTGGAATCCATTAAAGGCCCTGTGCAGGTGCAAAATATGGGCCACACCTCAGAACCTGTTATACAGGCATTCCATGAACACTGCCAGGAATGCATGGATTATGCAATCCCAAATAAAACCAAGACACAATGCCATACACGCAGACATCTGGCATGGTGGACCCCAGCCATTACCAAACCATGCAAGAGAATGAGGAAGCTACTACATGATAGAGCAAACCTAAAAAGGGAAGTAATCTCTGATCAGTAGTATGGCAATAAAATATGTCCACTCATACAATCCACTAAGGCCAGCTACAACAAGTTGAATCTGTGAATCTTGAGGCAATGCTACACCTGCCCCATGTACACAGACAACCCTCACCTCCCCCCAAGAAATACAAATATATGTGAGAGATGCAACCATTTATCCAAACCGGAGGCTGAGCTCTCTCAACTCAGTACTGTCAAAACTAGTCAGGAGGAGAAGGTAACCACACACACCACAAACCCAGTCTCACATAGACCTATCACAACTGCAAACCAAAGACATAAACACAGAAAAACATTCCCGGAGGCTCTAATTACAAACACACCACATCAACAGAGGCTTCCAAAGCAGACACCCAAGCAACCACTACCTCCAAACATAGCACATGCAACACATAGTACACAAAGCTGGTGTGCCAAACAGTCACATGCCAGAAGGAGAAACAACATGCCTGATACAGTTGTAATAGGTGACTCCATAGTCAGACACACTGCTGTCCTGCTCACCAGACTGAACAAGGGAAAGGGTACAGTAAGCTGCTTGTAGGCTGCTACAATACGCCACATAACACAAGTACACAGGTCACCCCAAAGCAAGTAGAAATATGATGCAGTCATTGTCCATGCTGGCGTAAATGACCTGAGATGTACCTCCCCGGACTACATGAAAAGAGACATAGATGAGCTCTCCGATTATGTAGTCCAGGCCGGTATGACACTGACCTTGTGCAGCATCCTACCCTCACCAAGAATGATGCCACAGTACAAACACAGAATGATCAGCTTTAACAAGTGGCACAATTACTGGTGTCATTCCAAGGGGATCCAATGTCTGTCTGCTTGGGATGTCATGCTTGACAAGCCATGCTGCTGTGCCAGGGATGTCTTGCACCTGTTACCCCTGTGCGTCTGGATATTGGATAAGGCTCTTGCCACCTCCATAGAGCCTTTTGTAGGCAAGGCTGAAAAGACTAACCCACCTCCCTAGAAAACATAAGTGGAAAGAAACATAAGGGTAATGCTGCCCAATGCCAGACGTGTAAACCTCAACATGCATGCTCCCGAGGCCCTCCCCAGTATGGAGAACATTGATGTCCATGCAGTGACAGAAACCTGCAGCAAGGCTCCTGACAGCACACCAGCACTACCATGTTATACCTCATATCATGCGTTATGGCCCCAAAACCTGGACCAAAACATAAAAGGAGGGGGAGTATCCATATTCAGCACAGATACCCACATGTCCAGGTAACTGACAATGCACGAAGCATCGGAGACCACCCATGTGCAACTAACCATAGGCAAAACTGCTGTACAGTCTGTAGCATGCTACAGACCACACTCTCACACACAGGAACCCCACTCAGCCTTCCTGAAGACACTGGACAGTATGAATGTCTCACCAAATACCAAACAAGGTACTCACAAATTACCACATAGGTGGTAATCTATTATGTATGGAAGGAGTAATCAGGGACCTAGGGACACAAGTGGACAGTAACCTGTCATGTGACACTCACATTGCCAATGTGGCTAGGAAGACCGTCTATACTGGCCACCTTATCATGAAAGGATTCACATCTACATCAACAGAGGTCATTGTGCCCCTATACTGTTCTCTTATCAGGCCCATAATTTAGTACAATGCCTCATTTGGGATGTACCTTACCCGACACCTGCAGCTGTTAGAAAGACCTCAAAGGTACCTCACCAAGAGGATAAAGGGTCTCAAATATATGTCATATGCTGCCTGGCTATAGACTCCCCAGCTGTATGCAGTCACATACTGCCTACGCAGAGGCGTTGTATGCCTGTTGTACAAGGCCATGTCCAACACAGGATTAATGGACATGCTCCACCCCAGAAAACCCAAATCCATCGGAGCTGTGAGAGTGAGAGATGTCAACCTCAACACATAATGAAATAGGATGTGCTGGAGGGACAGATACATAACCCAGAGGCTCCCTACACCCTGGAACGGAATCCCACTCCATGTTAGGCAGAGCCCCTCACTGACTCTCTTCAACAGGAATCTTGCCAAGTGGATGGGTGAATGTAGATGTACACTGGGGGTCTTCACTGTGCCACGTCCAGACAGAGGCACAGTAAAGTAAATCCTAAATGGCCATAATATTCACATAGCAAGGGGTGGCGAAAGCCACACACACTCTGGCTAGGCTTATAAATGCCCTAGGGCAGATAGCCTAGTATGAACCTATGAACCTATGAAGATACAAATTGTACAGGACACTAAGGATAATCACAAGGCTTTCTTAACTGATGGTAGGAACCTTGTTGGGAATTCACAGATATGCTCTGAATCACTCACATATTACAAACAACATAACAAACACACACACATATTGCCAACATCCAACCTGGTAGGTGCAGTGCAACCCCCCCCCCTCCAAATGCCAAATATCTATCCCAGCAGAGTGCTGGCCCCCTGACATTGCAGATGCTGAGGTAACAGCCAGCATCTACAAAGCAAAACACACAGCATCAATGGTACGAGATGGTGTCCTGGGCTGAGTCCAACATGGACTCCAAGAAGAATGGAACGCCAAATAACACTACTGCTCAATGTCAGCCTTATTACAGGATATGTACCCAAAGAGCAGTGTACAACAACAGTGGTCCTTCTCCACAAAGGTGTTGCCTGAATGGATACTGCAAACTACCACCCCAGAATCCTGACAAGCTTGGTCTGCAAAGCTATGGAAAGGATCAGCATGTACCTCAGACATAAAGATATTGGGGACCTACTGACACTAGACCCTACCCAGTGTGGCTTTCTTAAGTGCAGATCCTGCCCCTTAAACATGTTTGACTCATTTGAAACAGTCATTAAGGTCATTGATGAGGGGAATGTGGTCCACACAGCCTAGCTGGACCTTGCAAAAGGCTTCCATACAATACCCCATGTGTTCATTATAGATAAGCTCACCAGCTTAAATATAAACCCCTATGTCAGTAGAGGGGTTGCAAACCAGACCAAGGACAGAACTGACATGGTCAGAAATGCTGCAGCCATGTCAGACTACAAACCAGATACAACTGGCATCCCACAAGGCTCGGTCCTGGGACCACCCTTGTTTGGTATATATGTCCCATAGGTACAGGCCAACATGGAAGGACTGTGTCTGAACAAGTTTGCAGAGGACTACAAACTGGCCACCATATCTGACCCTCCAGCTGACACAAGCATCCCACAAAAGGGCCACATAGAAACAGACAACTGGTGCCATAGCCATGTCAACAAGCTAATTGCAGAAAAGTGTATAGTCAACCCCTGTGGATATACAGTAAGTGCCCACCAATTACCACATAGGTGTTAACCCATGAATACCCATGTAATAAGAGACCTGGGGTCACAAGTTGATAGATATCTTGCATTGGACAAGCACGTGGCTGTAGTGGTTACAGAAACATACCATATACCCACCTAATCATGAAGGCAGTCAGATCTAGATCAGGGGAGGTCATTGTGGCTCTGCAGTCATCCTTCATCAGCGTCACAATTGACTACAATGGCCCCTGTGGGATGTACCTCAGCAGACACCTCCATCAACTGGAAAGACCCCAAAAGTACCTCACCAGGAGTATCAAAGAGCTTGAACAGATGCCATGTGTTGCCTGATTAAACAAACTGCAGCTCCACACACTGCCATACTGCCCACCCAGAGGCAAGCTGTGCCTGATGTATAAAGCCATGTCCAAGCTGGAATCAATGAACATGCTGCACCTTGTACAATCTGAATGGCAGTGAGCTATGCACAAGAGAGACCTGAACCCCAGCACTGACATACATAGGACAAGCTGTACTGAATGATACATAACACAGAAGCCACCCCCACTCTTGAGTAAACTCCCAGTACAGGTTAGCCAGAGAGTCACTCATCGACTCTCCTCAAGAGGAATCTTGATGAGTGGATGGGAGATGGTAGGTTTACCCTGGGTATCACTGTTATGTCACGGGTAGACGGAGGCACAGTATACTAACCATGACATATGTCATGGCAAACTCCAGTTACAATGTGTGTCGAAGGACAAACACACTCTCTGACTAGCATTAGAAATGGCCTAGGGCACATCGCTAGTGTTTGCCAATGTCCACCTATGTTGTGGAATACACTACCAATGTTGGACAAGCCTGGTTTAAGTAGTCCATATCTCAACATAATGCAACATGGTCATATGTGCACAACAGGCCCCTAACCAGTCTGTTGTGCTCACTATGAAAAATTAAAGCAGTGATAGGACTAAAGCCCAGGATATTGTCCACCACAGTGAAAGTACTGAACCAGTACACTATATGGTACTACAGTGTTAGGTCAGTATGAAAGGATGTTGACAACTGTATGCAAAGTATCCCATGCAAACCCTGCAGGCACAGTATAATCCCTGTTGTGTTCAGACACAAAGCAGTTGGCCAGTAAGTACACAACATGACACCCAACACACAACCATAAACGTGAGATATTGTTGAAGTTCACACTCATCCACAAATGTGGTGGACTGTAGAGTTCGACATATGGAAAGCTCA
This sequence comes from Protopterus annectens, assembly GCF_019279795.1. Lineage (NCBI taxonomy): Eukaryota > Metazoa > Chordata > Ceratodontiformes > Protopteridae > Protopterus > Protopterus annectens. Next base: position 1,423,859,403 of record NC_056743.1, read on the forward strand.
CACTGGGCATGCTCGCACACTCTGATAAATGAGACATATGTCAGACAACATGCCATGGAAAGCCTGAACTGGGCATGCTCACACACTTAGGCCATATCTCAGTTTAGCAGTTGGCCACACATATCTGGTATTTGTACATGTTATTCCAGGAACCAACCACATTACAGAAATCTGCCCAGTGCACACAGTTAAATGACTACAGAGACATAAGTGATATAGTGGATCCCTCTCATATTCAAACATCTTCCACAGATACACAAGTTGTTCATAGAAACAGGGAATGCTATGGCAATAAAAACCTGCAAACAGTCTATCAGCAACAAATATTGTGCATCTGACAATTAAACATATGGGTGTAGAGGTCAATACTAGGCTGTTTGCCCTAGGGAATGAAAGCTTAGCCAGAGTGTGCTTGGCGTCTGCCTCCCCAGTACAGTAGGCTACTGTGCCACTGTAAAGTAGGTCACATAAGGCACCGTTTGAGGCTAGTGTGCTGTGCCTCCATCAAGCAGGGACACAGTGGAGATCCCAGGGGTTGAATTTGCTATGCCACATCCATGTGGCTGGTGTGTGCTGGAGCTGAGGGTGAGGAGGACTAACAGTAAGTGTGCATCAATAACAGACTGAGGGGAGCCTTATCTGCAGTGTCTGGTCAATTTCACTGTCAACACTTTGTCGTGATGATTATGAGGGATTGAAGTGTCATGCCAGTACTGTTCAGAGATGTCCTCCCTCTGTGGGCTACTGCTCTGCAATGTATTAGCTCACTCCATCTGTTGGACAGCTCATATATGGCTGACAGGTGTCCTGTTGTGGAGGAGTCATGGGTATATTTGGGATAGCATGATCAATGCAAACCTTCCACATGCTCATAGAATGCAATTGTCAAGGATTATGCAGAGTGGCCTGTATACTCCCCCAGCATGGGTCCTTTGAAGTCTTCCTCCCCAGTCTTCACAAGTGCAAAGTCTGCTTTTGATAAATACACTTTGTTTGCAGTGACAACCTTCCTGGGGGTGGGGATGGGATATGGATGTCCAGGGAAAGGTGGGTATGGTCAGATATCAACAATGGTGGTCTACCTCTGGTGTGGAACAGTGAGTACCCATGTTGCAGATGGTCAGGTGAAATATGTATTCCCCCTTGTGGCTGTGGTGAGTGGTCCTGCCATAGCACATGGACTCACAAATTGTAGTGGCTGTAGGGTAATGTTGTAGAGGCCTGAGTAGTTCCCACACACAATATACCTGTACCTGACGTTAACAACTGGAATGGTGTATGTGAACACCTTCATATCTTGGCACTGTTCCCAGGGAAGCAAAGTGTGTGTCCTGGATGTGGGAGGGGTGGTCTGAACTGGTTGTGTTGTGTGTTACAGGTCCTGTGGTCACAAAGCATGGTATAAAACATAACCTGCCAGTGCTGATATGCATATCTGACCCTGAAGTAGGTGGCTGCAAATGCATATATATGCTATCCCCCACCTGACAGGTAGTAATAGATGTACATACCTCTGTATAAATAATGATGTCAGCACCCTATAAATACTGCAGGTGCAGAACAGATGCCCAGTAATTCAGATAGTGCGCTCTGCTAATGCATCTCTCTCAAGTGTCATAATATAGTTAGATAGGGGTTTGAATCCTGCAAATGCTCAGTGTGTGTGGGTGAGTGGGGTTGGTGTGTGTGTAAGAGAAATGTCCCTTTTGGCAACTAGGAGAACACACTACAGGATGCACATTCCCCTTTCTAAACACTGATGATGTCAGCACCCTATAAGTACAGCAGGAGAAGGGAAACCTCCCAGTAATGCAAATAGCGTGCTCTGCTAATGCATCCATCTCGAGTGTCATAACATAGTTAGGTAGGGGTCTGAATCCTGCAAATGCTCAGTGTGTGTGTTTGGATGAGGGGGGTTAGTGTGTGCAGTTCTGTGTGAGAGAAATGTCCCTTTTGGCAACTAGGAGAACACACTACAGGATGCACATTCCCCTTTCTAAACACTGATGATGTCAGCACCCTATAAGTACAGCAGGAGAAGGACACCTCCCAATGATGTGAATAGCGCGCTCTGCTAATGCGTCCGTCTTGAGTATAATAACATAGTTAAGTAGGGGTTTGAATCCTGCAAATGCTCAGTGTGTGTGTTTGGGTAAAGGGGGTTAGTGTGTGTGCAATTCTGTGGGAGAGAAATGTCCCTTTTGGCAACTAGGAGAACACACTACAGGATGCACATTCCCCCTTCTAAACACTGATGATGTCAGCACCCTATAAGTACAGCAGGAGAAGAGAAACTTCCCAGTAATGTGAATAGCACGCTCCGCTAATGCATCCGTCTTGAGTGCAATAACATAATTAGGTAGGGGTTTGAATCCTGCAAATGCTCAGTGTGTGTGTTTGAGTGAGGGGGTTTAGTGTGTGTGTTTGAGTGAGGGGGTTTAGTGTGTGTGCAATTCTGTGTGAGAGAAATGTCCCTTTTGGCAACTAGGAGAACACACTATAGGATGCACATTCCCCTTTCTAAACACTGATGATGTCAGCACCCTATAAGTACAGCAGGAGAAGGGAACTCACCCAGTAATGTGAATAGCGCGCTCTGCTAATGCGTCAGTCTTGAGTGTAATAACATAATTAGGTAGAGGTTTGAATTCTGCAAATGCTCAGTGTGTGTGTTTGGATGAGGGGGGTTAGCGTGTGTGTAATTCTGTGTGAGAGAAATGTCCCTTTTGGCAACTAGGAGAAACACACTACAGGATGCACATTCCCCTTTCTAAACACTGATGATGTCAGCACCCTATAAGTACAGCCGGAGAAGAAAAACCTCCCAGTAATGCAAATAGCATGCTCGGCTACTGCATCTCATACTAGTGTCATAACATAGTTAAGTAGGGGTTTAAATCTGGCAAATGTGTTTGTGTGGGGGGGTGGAAGTAGGGTGTGTGCAAGTACATGCGTGAGAGAACTGACCCTTTTGGCAACCAGTACAACACACCAGCTGCTGCATATTCCAATCTCTACACAGAGATGATGTCAGTACCCTACAAGTACAACAGTAGAGGGCAAATCTCCCAGTAATGCAAATGGCATGCTCTGCTACTGCGTCTCTCACTACTGTCATAGCACAGTTAGTTATGGCTTTGAATTCCACAAATGCCGCATGTGTTTTTGTCACACAGAATGCCCATGTGTGTGGGTTGTTGTTCACAATAATGCATGACATCGATTAAACCAGTAATGGCAATGCACACATATGATGTATGTGTGTGCCAAATACACATATATACCTGTGACCTTCAATAGTTCCCATGTCTGATGCCTGCCACATGTGGATACATGGTATTTGCACTGGATAACATTATGACTGTGGTTTTCTGTGCGGGTGCTGCATGTGGTATGTGTATATACAGTGTGAGTTGTATATGGTATCATCCTAGCAGCGAGGGATACACATCTGGTCTGGGGCATATAGTCTACATGTTGTTGATGAACAGGTGCTGCATGTTTTCACCTGTTGTGGGAGTGGTAAGTTGTTCCATAGCAATGCAGTGACTACATGCTAGGAACCTTTCAGCTAGGGTGTTGTAGCTACAGTAATTCATCAGCATTCAGTAATACTTCAGCATTTTTGGTGAGGGTATGATACCAACTAAGGTCAGGGTCATACCAGCCTGTGCCACATGCTCAAAGAGCCCTTCTATGCTCCCTATCATGTAGTCCAGGGAGGTACAGCACAGGTCAGCCATAGTGGCATGGACAATGACTGAGTCATATGTGTCCATGCCTCTGACTGACCTGTATGCTTGTGTTATGTGGTGGTCCATAGTGCCCCACGGGCATATCACTGTGACCTTTACCTTATCCAGCCTGGTGAGCGGGACCTCACTGTACCGGACAATAAAGGTACCTAACACAATGTAGCAGGCGTGTTGTCTAGCCGTACAGGCTGTGACTGTTTGGCACACAGGATTTGTGTGCTATGTGTTGCACGTGCTGTGTTCCAGCTTAACATATGCCTGTGTGCCAGCTGCAGAGGTGTCTGCTGCTCAGGCAGGATGCTATTCTGAGGCTCCAAGAATGCCCCAGTGTGTTCATGTGTTTGGATTGCTGTCAGTGTAGGTCTACATCAGACTGGTATTGTAGTCACTGTAGTATTTCATGCCACCTGACAGGTTATGCCAGTACTGGGTTCAGAGTGCTTAGTCCCCAGTTTGGCTATGTGGTTGCATCTCACACATGTGTTGTACATCCATGGAGAGGGTTGACTGTGTACATGTGGCAGCTGTGACATTGCCACATGACTCACATATTCCACAACTGTACCATAGAGGTGACTGACAAGTGACCTTTGCACCATAGTATTGTGATTGCCATGGTGATTAACAGCACATAGGGCCAATGGGGAACAAGGTACAGAAGGTGAGTATGTGAGGGTGTAGTGCCTGTGATTAGTTAGCACTGGCATATATGACTGCTCACGTGGTCAAATGCCAGGTAAGTCATATGCAATGTGTCACAGGCAACGTACATGCGAACAGGACAAACAGTGATGTTCTGTCAAGTGAGACATGGACATACATATAGTAAGCTATGCAGATGTCCCTAGGAATCCACAGAAGCTCCGTAAATCTGCATTGCAGGTGGAATCAGTGTTCCAGGGTAACTGCAAGCAAACATGCATGCAAACAAAGCTACAGTAAGCAGGGCTGCATGTAGTCCATTGTACAACAAACAAGCTGTACCACTTCCAGTAGGTAACAGTGCAAATATGCAGGCACTATACACATGTACATGGAAATACACAGGTCAGATGGCCAGGGTCCAGTCTCAGCGCACACAAGTGTACAGACCATGTACCATCAGGATGTACAATAACCGGATGGAAACCCAGGTGCTCATACCTGCAGTAATACACATGTCAAATAACAGACACTGAGCCTTCACTCAGTGGTTCCACACTTAGTAGGATGTATGCTACCTGTCCTGCCACCACAGTATCCCTGACATTTATGGGGACTCTCCCTCCTGTGAAAGTTAGTTTTGTGTGTTGGGGCTGTCTAGCATGGTATGAGATGTGAGCTTGCAGTACTAGGGTGCTCCTGTGTGCCCTGTACCAGTCATGTAGTACTGCACACATATCAACATCCTCAAACATCTGCATTGCAGAGTCCAGTGTGGGCAACATGCCACTTTCAGTTTACATGTCCATCATTGCGTATCAATACTTTCATTACCTTATCCCCTGTGCTACCTATGTATGTGGCCTTCTGTTGACATCCTTACCACCAGTATGCAAACATGTGCAGATGATACACTATGGTACTTACCATGGGTGTAGAAAACAGTACAAGACAATTATACCCTTACTGCATCAGGCATGCTGGGATATACCCACAATTATATCAGCACACTGTACTGTTAACAACATGATACTATTACTACAAGTCTATGTAGTCACCCTGTGCATCAGCAACATGTTAACCTGTACCTGCACTGATGTTACAGATTGCAGGAGGTGGCACAGTTTCATCATATGCACAGGGTGTGAACTTGGTATGCCTGAGTCTGCCACTGATACCACCAATTGACATGTATGTGTATGTGTGTTGTGTTGGTGAGGGACAGCAGTACAAGGTGGGGCAATGTTGATGCATTGTGTGCATGTATGTGGTAGCCCTAGGTGTTGCCAATTCGCATGTGTGTATGGATGCACACAGTTCCACCTCATGGCTGCCATATACCGGTGTTTGTGGACAGCCACAGACTGCACCTGCCAGGTCATACAGATCAGTGTCTCTGGCCACGGACACGGTACCTGTGCCTTGCTGGGGTGCTACGGACCATATCCGGTACTAATCCAGACTGGGTACTGTCATCAGAAGCAGGTGTTCATTGACTGGACACAGATCCCTGTTGGGCCTGTCCAGAGCCACTTGCACGTGGTCTCCTGGGGCGGTCTGATGACAGCACAGACCCAGCATTGCTGGGGCTGCTGCTGGCACTATGGGTGCGGCCGCGGCCCTGTTGTCGTCCACGACAACTGCCAGCTGCTGCTGTTGCTGGCATATGCCCACGTCGACGCCTCAACCGTCCACCATTGCCCTGGCTCATGGACATGTAGTTGTGGAACTGATCTAATATGTCCCCACAACGTCTGTCTATGACATCGGTGAAATTACGAATGGCAGCCGCAATGTCATGCATACTGTCACTCATGGCTGTGCGACATGCTGTCAGCTCCATCAGACCCTGTCTGGTGTACCGTTCCATACATGACTGCGCCTGCATGACAGCCCGAAACATAGCTGAGGTTGTAAGACCTCTGTGGGCACGTCTGACAGGGGCAGTACGCCCATGGATGCTCCCACGAGAACCCCTGGACATCTGTCTGTGTGGTACCATCTCAGGGCCATGCCCATGGCTGCTGTGTGGGGAAGCATGTGCCACAGATACCACATTGCCCTGGTCAGCGCCCACTGTATCCTGTCCATCACCTAGGGACATTGGTGACAAAGGATGTATTGGCAGGATGACTGTGTGCATTGATGGGGTTGACAGCTGTGTACTGTCATTTGGCTGACCAATGACGGACCCTGGCACACCTTCCTGTGTCATTACACAGATGTCATCATTATCAGTACCGGTGGCACCTGATTCAGGTTCCCTGCTGCATGACACCAGAGCAGCACCAGAACCTGTGGGAGGGAAACAGGAAACACACTTTACAATGTCTACACAATGTTACCAGTGATGCACACATGCACACATGCACACATGCACAGGTGCACACATGCACACATGCACAGGTGCACAGGTGCACACATACGCAGTTGCACACATGCACACATGCACACGTGCACACATGCACACATGCACCGGTGCACACATGCACACATGCACAGGTGCACACATGCACACATGTACACATGCACACATGCACATGTGCACAGGTGCACACATGCACACAGTTGCACACTTGCACACAGTTGCACACTTGCACACTACTCAGTATGCGAGATATCAACACACAGACACAGACACACCTGCATGCATACACAGAGCACTACTAATTGAGCCTAATATTACTATTACTATCAAGACTATTAAAGGTATTGTTAATACACACTCACCAGCATGGATAGGCTGCATTGCTGTTACACTGGAGGGACCTGCAGAAGTGATGAAATTAATGTCAGTGGGCACAACTGTGTCATTGTTACTGAGTATGATACAGGTCAGTAGTACAACAGTTGCCTTTCACAGGTCAGCTGCTGATATTGAGAATATCACACTTGCACATTAAATACTATGATGACAGCTACAAACCAAGGACACATCTCACACAAAGGTTCATAGGTTCATAGGTTCATACTAGGCTATCTGCCCTAGGGCATTTATAAGCCTAGCCAGAATGTGTTTGGCTTTCGCCAACCATTTTAAATTTATTTTGCTATGCCCTTTTTCGAGGTAAGTATACTGTGCCTCTGTCTAACAGTGACACAGAAGTGATACCCGGGGTAAACCTACGATCTCCCATCCACTCATCAAGATTCCTCTTGAAGAGAGTCAAATGAGGGACTCTGCCTAACCTGGACTGGGATTTTATTCCAGATTGAAGGGAGCCTCTGGGTTATGAATCTGTCCCTCCAGCATGTCCTATTTATTTCAGTGCTGAGGTTCAAGTCTCGAGCGTAGCTCGATGGGATTTGGATTTTCTGAGGTGCAGCATGTCCATTAATTCCGGGTTGGACATGGCTTTATACGTCAGGCACAGATCGCCTCTGAACAGGCGGTATGCCACTGAGTAGAGCTGGAGTTTCTTTAGCCGGGCAGCATATATACATTAACTACCAGTGTACACAACAGTCAACTATACATATGGCATATTACCTGCACGCTCATAGTCATGGTGCTGTGTATCTCCAGCCTCCATCATAATGCAGGTCTGCTGCTGTTGTTGTTGTTGGTGGGCTGGAGCCACAACACTTAGGAGTAGTCCCTCCAGTCTGGTGAGTGGGGGATGTGTAGCCACCCCACCACCTGTGGCAACCTGTTGCCTGTGGATATCTGACGCACGCTGACGGACATTTCTGATTAAATCACTGCAGTGATGTCGTACCTGCTCATATGTCCTATTATGCGTGCCTATGTCATTTACCCGACGGACCAGGTCTTGCCACAGTGCAGCTCTCTCCTGCTGATTCTAGCTGGTGTGGGAAAAGAGTATTGCAAAATCCTGCACCAGGCTCTGGTGTATTTCCTCATCCTCGGCTGCAGAGTATGCCAGATTGCGCTGGTGAGCCATGGTCCTGAAAAGGGAAATAAAATTATATCAGCAAAATATGTCAGCAGAATTTGGCACACATACTACACATGCTACTCGACTGTTGTGATACAACATATCTCCCATATATAGCATCTGTCTGTCTATTGGTGGATACACATGTAAATGGCCAGGTATCAGTGCTCAGCCAACAACTGTGCAACAGTACCTGGCACACTCCATACGACATACTACCAAACCCCAGCAGTCAGCACACTGATTCAGGTCCAAAGCACCTCCTCACTCTGGGGGTTTGTATCAAGGTACTGTATGGGGTACATCATCAACTACTGTGATCTGACCACAAACTAATCGCCCTGGATATACATATCCCACCTCCACCACCAGCACAAACGACTACAGTGAATAACATTTGAAGCATAAACTTTACACTTCTTAAGACTGAGATGGTATCCTTTAAGCCCACTGGGCCAGTGGAAGCCACAATCCACAATGCTGACTCCTTCACAAATGATTTCTATGGACATCTCCGAGAATGCATGGATCATGCAATCCCATATAAGACCAAGACACTCTCCACAAAGGAAAGCATCCTGTCTGGTGGACCCCAGCCATAAACAGATTGTATAACAAAAGATGGAAGCTACTGCAAGACAGAGCATAATTCCATAAAGGGAAAGCATGTCTGATCAGCACTAGTAAAGAGCTATGTTCTCTCATACAAACATCCATGGGCAACTTTGAGAGGGAAATCACCGGGGACACTACAGATAACCACAAGGCCTTCTTCAGTTATGTTAGAAACCTGGTCAGAAACCCTCCAATATGCTCATAGTTAGTACACAACAAGAAATAATTCACTGAACCCACAGATATTGGCAACATTGTGGCAGACAGGTTCAGTGCAATTTCCCCCCGTCCCTCTCCCCCAAACGAAGACATACTTATCCCAGCTGAATGTAACCTCCCTGTCAGCACAGATGTCCAGGTGAGAGCCGCCCTCAGAAAAGCAAAAAACACAGCATCACTGGGACCTGATGGTATCCCCGGTTGCATGCTACATGAACTCCAAGAGGAGCTAAACCCGCATATAAAAGTGCTATGTAACACTAGCCTGACTACAGGATATGTACCTGTACACTGGCGTACAGCAGCAGTGGTTCCACTCCACAAAGGAGGCACCTCTACATACCAATACAATACAACACAATACAATACAATACAATACAATATGCTATTGCCCCTGGGACTACAGCAGCATACTGTTCTGCTACCCTGACCATTGTGACACATGTGATGTGATGATACCTGCTCCTGTCAAACAGTTACACAGTGTGACTCATATGGCATATTACCTATCTGACTAACATTCAGCAGGGGTATGTGTGACATGTACTCATGGGGAGTCTTGCTTCTTAACACTGTATGGTTTATTGCAGTGTATGTCTTATCTGTGGGTAGGAACCTGTACCTCCGCCATGTGCTCTCTACTGTGGTGTCAAGGATGACACACAGCAGTCATTTAGGTTGTGGATGGTGTGAGGTGTTACTATGGTTGTTGGACATCTGTCATGGGTGTGACTTAAGTATGTAAATCCAGGAGTGGTAACCTCTATGTGGGTAGTATGTGTGCACTCTGTGGTGTTGTCAGTCACTGTGCATTGGTAATGTATTTGAGTGCATTGTCACAGTGTTGAACATGTCACTGTGTCCTTCTCCATATCTGTAGCTGTCATGTGAGGTACATACCGTGGCAGCCATTGTGTGGTGTGGAGGGGTACACTGACCTACATGTCCATAGCTGACACACCATGTCTGCTGACACATACCATGTACAGGTATTCCAGGAATAGTGTGCCACTGTGACTATCATTGGGGGGACTATTGTACACATTTATGACCCTGTTCACCCCTGACACATGCAGTGGTGGGCAGCCAATGACATATCTGGTGGTTACTGGTGTAGGTGATTTGAAATGGGGTATGGTACTCCAGTTTCGACACTGGTGTTCACTCCATGCCTTTGTCACCAGGCACCTGTTGCAATACATCTGTACACATGTGCCTCACTCAGAATATATATATATATATATATATATATATATATATATATATATATATATATATATATATATATATATATATATATATATATATATATATATGTATATATATATATATATATATATATATGTCTATATATATATATATATATATATATATATATATATATATATGTCTGTATACATATACACATATATATATCGATGTACATATATTGCTATAGATATGGAGAGAGGGGGGAGTGTGACATAGAGGGGGTGAGAGTGACAGAGAGGGTGGGACAGGGGTAGTGTGAGATAGTCATATACAGTCATATCTGTAGATAGTCAGATCTGTCTGTCTATGTATATGTATCTACATATATCTATATCTGTATGTGTGTATTACATATTTATGTTTGTACATATTCTATCTATCTACATCTGTCTATGTATTCCTACACCCCACTCTATATATGTATACATATATGCATATTATATATATATATATATATATATATATATATATATATATATATATATACATACATACATATATTGACATACGTACGTATCCATATGATAGATAGGTATATCAACATGTTTGTTTACAAAACTGTATACACACACTAACATACTGCTAAACATGCATAACTGTGAAACCTACTTTGTACATTGCACTACAACCTACATTCAACCTACATTGATATGTGCACATAGATGCCCTCACATACATATGTATGTACAGCCTTCACTGATCATTGCTGTATGTCCCCTGCCCTATGCACATCTTCATATACATATAGATACAGACCAATGACACATATGGAGGGTTCACAGTATGTAGACTTTTAAAGTATTACTTTACATTACCTGTGTTTGTCACAGCTGCTTGCGTTGCCTTTTGGATCGGTGTCCTGCTGCTGCTCCAGTTGACAGATGTCAGCTTTCTAGTAGGTTTTGTTAAGTGTTTTTGTTTGTGTATTATTTCTCTCTCTCTCTCTCTCTCTCTCTCTCTCTCTCCCTACCTCCAGAGGGTGCAATGAAAGTATTGCATGTGTGGACTGGGAGTACAGCATGCTTTTGTAGGTATCTGCATATGTCCATGTGATGGCCTCTGCACCAATTGTTAGCCAGCATTTGCTAATTGCATGCAGCCAGTTGTGTACTGATTGCAGTTCTCACTGTGATTTCAGGACAGTGCTATAAAAAGGTATGCAAGATAGGCATAGCCCTTTCAGAGTTTAAGGGCAGGGACCATGCTGGTATGCTGTGGACACTGTTCTGTGAGTGTAAAGGTTAGTATCTCTCTCATATTTCCGGCTGTGTTGTAGATTAACATTTCTCCATTCATTTCTCCAGTTTCCTGTACTAAGTGTGTATGTACACTAACACCTAAGACTACTACTACTGTTAATGTGGATGTGTGTGCTTTCCTGTGGGACATGTGGTGTAACTGGTATATAGCAGTGGCTCTTGCACTTTGTTGCTATGGCTTCAATATTTGCCCTTTACATTCACTACTTGTATGCCTGCTAGGTGTCTTGACTGTAGTTGGTTGCTGTGGCTTTCCTATTTTCCATGTACATTCACACCTTGGAATGCTTGCTCTATCTGCTAGGGTGTTACTGCATGCAGTGTGGTCTGGCCATGGTGTGGGCCTTGACATCTATTAGGGTATTTGAGTATGCTGCTGAGCAGGCCCCAGAGACTCTCAGGTGCATCTTTTATCTGCCTCATGGAATGGTACATATTAGTGGGGTACACCCATTAAATTGTCTGGTATTCTGCAGTTGTGACTGTGGGTTAGCATGAGCATATGTATTACTACACTATTTCTGCTGTGCAAGTGGTGCATACTTTCAGTACTTCATAGTTACCATTGCATGTGTTGTAACACCTTTCTGCCTACTGTTTGTACATTTCACAGGGAGTCTGTGGGGCATCCCTGTAACTCAGTCACTATTGCTATGTCTAGGCTCTTAACTATTCAAATATGACAGTGTCAGACCTCTCAAGTGTACAGATATTTGCAGGATGTCCACATTTTTGCCTCATATTTTGGTCCATATCTCATAAACAGCTTTTTCTGGCAAATCACTCAGGGCTCAAGTCAGACTACAGTGACAAACATTTCAGTTTCAGACTTCGTACCCTTCCAAACATCTAACATAATGCAAAACCTGTTACTCTCTCAACTGTCTAAGTTTGTCGGAACAATATTTGAAATGTGTCCCTGTTTTTGGGCCTTTGCGCCACATTTTTTATTACTTAGTTCGGATGTGTTGCTGTAAGAGTTTGTGGGGTATGGGCAGTGATTATCCTGCTGTGAGTATGTGTGTGGCTTGCAAGGTGCTACAGTGACATTATTACCTACTAGCTACCAACTAGCATGGCTGTTTCTGTTCACGCACTACTATTATAGAAATCCACTACATTTGACAGTAAATATACATGACATGCTTTGTGTACTACACATCCTATATTCCCTTTACATTCATTCCTACTATTGCATGATATATTTATTGTAGCACAATGCTCTTATATAGCAGTCATGGCTTAGTGGTAAGTCATGCAGACTACTGTTTCCAAGGTCCTGGGTTCGGGACTGACAGTGGGATTTTATTTTGCTTTTGAGCAGACTACAGGCCTTGTCATTCAGAGTGACTAAGGCACTTTTAAGCAGTTGTAAGCGGGTTAGCGCTGGTTTGCGCGGAGCTCACGCATGTGCACTGGCGTTTAGCTCCGTGCAAACCCGCTTACAAATGCTTAAAAGTGCTTACTGTTGCCCACACCCGCGCTAATTTCTTTAAAAGAAATGAAAATGGGGAGACGGGAAAGTGGTGAAAAAGGGGTCACAAAGAGGGTAGGACAGTAGGAAAACAAGCTCGGGTTTTGCAGGATGGATGTAGGTAAGGCCCATAGCTACCCATTTCTTCATCAGCAACAGCTGTGCATATATTTGTAATTTGGTGTGACATTAGAAATCTTCCACCCCTGAGAGAGGTGTAAGGACAACAATAATACTTGTTGTACAGCCAATTGTAATTGACAGTTTACATGTCCAGCAGACATGTGTGCAAAATGGACAGCTATGTATGGGGCGCAATTTTTTTGTGGGTACAGAGTGCCCTTTTTTTTTTTTTTTTTTTTTAGGTGAGAGTGGTATGTCAGGTACAGGAAGTTGGTATAGCTGGGGAGGTAGGTTGGGTAGATTAACAGACAAGACAAACAAGATGCATACAGGGGCGATGTATGACACATGTGGGGGGGTTACACAATTGACAGGGACGGATGTTTGGATATCTCGAGCCCATGAGCCCACAGATGGCAACAGTGGAACTGAGATCCCCACCCATGGGCAGTTGCCACTGTGCCTTCACTGCCCAGGACGGGGCTGTGCTGGGGGCTGTGTAGGCCGGGCATCAGGCATACCCGTGAGTTGTGCCACCCGTGCCTCAAGCTGGCGTAGGGGCCCAAGAACAGCATCCCAGATCTCCCTACGCACCACAGTCCAGACATTATGGAGGGTGAGTGGATGTTCTCCTCCGGCCACACTTGCAGAGGGGGGGACAAGCCCCATCCCCTGCAGTGCTTCCACCCGCAGGTGGCACAGGGACACCGGAGGAGGGTCCGGCCTGGGCACTACTGTCAGGTGCACTCGCCAGCTGAGGAGGGAGAGGTGGGTCTGCTGGAACCCGCCTTCCCTGTCATCCTATGTTTTGCATTATGTTATGACAGTTTGGGTTAGTAACATACAATACCATTCACAATTAGTTGTAACAGCATGCATTAGTATTCCCATTAACCAAACACCCATATATTCAAACCATTGAACAGCAAGCATAACACATGCATAATTTGAACAGCAATACACAATCCAACAACATGCAGGGTTGATTGATGGCAACAGGCCATCAGGTTTGGATGTATGAACAGGGCAGATGCATCAACGTACATGCAAATATGTATGAACCAACAGGACAAATGTCCAGGGGTGTTAATTGTGATTGCACATACCAATTTCACGTGTTATGGATTATATGTGGTTATAGGGTAGGGTGAACAAAATTTAATTAACAACTTCAAATACCAATACATATGCTGTACATTTCTAATAGCTGCAGATATATACACACTACAGTTCTGCCTACAGTTTCCTATGTGATAACTACTTCAGGTTGGTGATAGGAATGTTACTGCTACATCAATATACATTTTCATTTTTATTCATACACATTCATATCTGGCTCTGTTCAGCTACATCATCCTGCTACATTTGCTTTATATAGCTATAGACAACTGTGGATGTTTGGTATTTCAGACAACCATACTATCTGCATATTGCAGACTGAGAGCAACATATCCAGATTTTGGGACACACATTCCAGCTGTGGTACAGTTTTCAACACATTTTACTGTTTGGTTCTGCCTGTCACATTCATTTCATTCTGTACTGACTGCAGTATACTTTATTCAGGAGTTATTACTACTTTATTGGTGGATTCATACCTCTTTCTCACACTCTCTCACTTGTTTTATTTTTACAATTCAGGATGGTACTTAATTCTAGGCTTTATTGACATGTTTTACCTGTAGTTATAACAATCCTTTCCAACAGTCTCACTTCTGTCATGTTTCTGTATTTCAACAGGAATATATTTCACACATGTGTTTTACTCAGCTTCTGCAGCTGTACTTTTCAGCCTGCTGCAGGTTATGTACTATTATATTACAGGTGGGACATCTTTATTTCAGACTTGTTTCATTTTTATGTTTGGATTACAGGCTGCATCACACTTTTGTAATCAAGCAATACTTGCAAACCCTCTTACACTGTTACTTGCACATTTTATTAATTAGTGACTACACTGCACTCTTTTGCTAACTGTCATACTTATATATTTATTTACAGTTACAGGGAGAGAATTACTGACCTGCCTGGTGGTGCAACCGTGCCAGCCTATCGCCATAGGCTCGACGGTTCGCAGAACGGACACCTGCAGCTGTAATATAAATAAAGTAATATTGGAATACACATCTCCATAATATCAGCTAGGTTAATTTCTTACATAAATAATTACATGTAACTTACTCAGTAGTGGGGCGTTGAGCATTTGTCGGGCCTCCTGGATCCAACGGTTCAGTTGGTCCTACTTCCGTCTCTTCAGGTCCGCATGGTGGTGACAGACCTGCTCACCAGTCCTTGGTATTCCTGTGGCACTGGTGAGATCATGAGCCAACCGGTCCCACGCCTCAGCCCTATATGCTCCCCACAGGACCTGGCCCTGCATGAGTTGGGCCTCATGATTATGGACGAGGAGCCAAAATATATATTTCGACTCCTCAACACCCCACCTCTGTGCTCGGAAGCAACTACCCTCACCTACACCTGACATCCTGGCTGCAAGTCGGTTCTACAATCGGTTATGCTGTGTAGTCCCGCCTATGGGGCTTATATATGCCGTTTTTCCCGCACTTATCTGTGATTGGCCATTTTGGAATTGTATCAGCTTCACAAAACCTGCTTTGTCATGCTCCTCTTTCTATTCATTCCTATATATATGCTATTACTGCATTTCTAAGTGCAACTGTCATGGCTTAGTGGTTCAGTACTTTGACTATGGTGCATGGTATCCTGGGTTCGAACCTGGCCATTGCTTTTTATATTTTATGTCTGTCTACACAGGCTAGGAGGTGTGTCTGTGTAAAGGCAGTTTTGATACAGCTTGCTCAATGTTGCTCGTCGGTTAGCTTGTTGGCGCGGTGCGCAGCTCCGTGCATACGGATCACGCTGGTTTACGCGTGGTTTGGCTGTCAGCATGCATATTACGCTCAGCTCAGCTATGGGCACACAGTTTCAGCATGTTAAAATGCTGCTCAACCCCGGGCACTCATTTTACACCTGTTAAACCACTGCTCACCTACGGGCACTCATTTTAAACCTGTTAAAACACTGCTCACCTACAGGCAGATGTACTCAACTTGTTAGACTGTAGCTCAGCTATAGGCACATCTGACATTTTTTTTATTATCTCACATTTCTTCAAAATACATGGCCCATTTCATTACATTTTACATAAAATATAATTTTATATGTGTACATATATGTCAGGGACTTGTTTCCTGCTTATTTCACTAAAAATAAAAATTGATGCTGTGGGGGCTTGAACCATGACTGCCTCCTCTTCAGCCGACGTCTCTACTGCTACGCTATTGCTTCTTGGCTTACTTTGCATATTTAGTTCTTATATGCTTTTCCACTGACTGCTAACTGTGGCTAAGTGACGGGCACGCCCACGCAAACGAGCGCACTCACGGGCAAACATCTTTACAACTTAAAAAAAAATATAAGATGTTCATTTATACATTTTATGTTCATAGTCTGTGGGGGCATGTGTTGTGTTGTGTTTATTCACATTTACACGGACTCTGTCGTGGGGGTTTACTTTCGGGACTTTTACTCTTCTGGGGGCGTGTCCGTTTGCAGGGCTCACCCTACGGACACGCCCCCTACTGTCTTCCACGGACCGTGTTAGCCTTAGGTGTGATTCAGCATGCCCTCATGCATATGCATGACATGCTGACGTCACACCGTTTAACTGCAGCCTCCGTGTAAGCCTTGTAACTCTTACACGGAGGCTTCGTGAATCCTGCCCACTATCTTTATGGCCTAATTTAAGTAATTTCATTTCATACTATTTTTCAAAGTT
Organism: Protopterus annectens; assembly: GCF_019279795.1. Lineage (NCBI taxonomy): Eukaryota > Metazoa > Chordata > Ceratodontiformes > Protopteridae > Protopterus > Protopterus annectens. The sequence goes on from NC_056743.1 coordinate 1,423,876,439, forward strand.
AGCTGGAGCTGAGCTTAACCTCTTCTCTTCCAGTATCCTCTGTTACAATATTAATTTCAATAGTTATAATACAGTCTGACATACAGGTGTATTCTTTTTTTATCCAGCAAGACACACTGTTGGTACATTTTTAACACAAGCAGCTTTACAAACACATTTTTCAACACAAGCATATATACAATTCATTTGATATACAAATGACATATAATTATTTTCTAAACTACAACTAGCTATACTGGCATATGTTACACATCCACTGCCCTACTTCTCCTGGCATAGCTGGCAATAACTCACATCGTCACAGTCCATTTGACGATTAACCATAGACCCGAAAATATCACTGAACAGGGTAATGGGTTCAAATCCCCTCAGGAATAATATTTTATTTTTCATTATATTTACCATTATAGTACAGGTACACTGATAAAATAAAAATGAGATGATGTCAGGCGTGATGTGGACTGGTACATCATGTTGCTTTACTGTAAACCCCCTCCTGTCTGAGTTTCATATTTTGTCTATGTTCAGGTATTTCAGATAGATATCTGTTTATGTCTCATAGTCCTTTCTTCATTGTGTTCTACATTCTGTCCTATGCTCACCTTTTCCCTTTGTAGTCTTCTGACAGTTTCTGTAGTTTTGGTTTATTTTTTTGTATGTTATGTTAATGTGGTAGGGATGGCAATGATAAAATTTTTAGTTTTATTGCTTAATTATACTTTTTACTTAAACAGAATCAAGTATTTTTACTGGTCATGTTGTTTCCTGATTACTAGAAGTTATCACTGTTTTTTTATGTTTTACATTTTTACATTCTCATATGAATGAACTTTATTTCTGTGGGTTGACTTGGGTAAGCAGTGGTGTTTTCTTGTGGAACTGTATATGGATATTCTTCCTGTGCAAAGTGTTATGTTACAATTTTTTAGTATGAAATGACATTTTCTTTAAGTGAAAGTATGCATCTGTATTTAGAGTGGTTGCTTTAGATGGGCTAAGTTATTTGCAGTTTTATGTGTGTGTGTGTGTGTGTGTGTGTGTGTGTGTGTGTGCGTGTGTGCGTGTGTGTGTGTGTGTGTGTGTGTGTGTGTGTGTGTGTGTGTGTGTGTGTGTGTGTGTGTGTGTGTGTGTGTGTGTGTGTTTGGGTGCACCTGTGCCTTCCATGTTTTGGGTGCACAGTGCATGAATCTCTTTAGTTTTTGGTGAGCAGAGTAAATATGGAGGCTTAGGGAAATTTTATTAGCTTTTTCAGTGTGTCAAATATGTACAAAACATGTTAATGGTGTGGTGCAGGCAGACTTTTTAATTATATGACAAGACAGGAAAGCATTACATATCCACAAGGTGTGCATAGGTTCATAGGAGGTTACTAGGCTATTGACCCAAGGGTCGTTTTAAGCCTAGTCTATTACACCCATTATATTCCAAGAGAAAAAGTCTAGTCAATGCCTAAGATTATTATTAGTAATGACTGCCCATGTCCAAGAGGGATGTGGATGCTACTTCTGGCAAGAATTTTTGGTTTCCCATCCATTCATCCAGGCTCCTTTTGAACAGAGTCATAGAGGTGCTATGCTTAAGATGAATTGATAGCCTATTCCAGAGAAGTGGTAACTTCTGTGAGATGAATTTGTCTCTCCAGCATGTCCTATTCGAATTGCAGGCCAGATTTAGGTCACTCTAGCAAATAATTCTAGTCCCATTTGACTTACTGATGTGCAGCAACTTCATCAGGTTGGGCGCAGAGATTGCTCTGTAAGCCAGGCACAAGTCTCCCCTAAGCAGCCTATATGCTACTGAGTACAGTGACAAATACTTCAGTCTGTCTGTATAAGACATGTGCTGAAGACCCTGAATGTTCTTAGTTAAAAATCTTTGGGGTCTGTCGGGTTGCTGCAGGTGCCTGGTATGATGCATACCAAAGGGGGCATTATACTCAATTATGGGCCTGATAAAGGATGAGTATGGGGGGTTATAACCTCTTTTGCTCTTGAAGCCATACAGTTGCTAATCAAATGTGCAATGTAGAATGCCTTTTTTACGACAGTGGAGACATGGTGGTCAAACTTTATGTCAGAGTTTATTTGTGTGCCCAAATCCCTCACTACAGCGTTCAAACTTAAGTTATTGTTGTTTGTTTGATAGTTAGTAGGGACAATGCTTTCACCGAAGGGGATGATGGTGCATTTTTTTGCATTTAGTTTGAATCCATGGGTTTGGCATGAATAGTTAGTCTGTGTAAGCTCCTGCTGGAGTACACTGACATTATATGGGGAGTCAATAATAATGCCAAGTTTGCAGTCATCAGCAAACTTGGTCAGCAACAGCTCCTTTGTTTGGCCTGAACTTCTGAGAAGTAAATACCAAACAAAATGTGAATACTAGGTTAATTGCCCTGAAGAACCATTTTAAACCTAGCTGAGGACCCAAAGTTGGGTTATATATAAAATAACAGGTTGAGCCTGCTGAGTGTATACATATTGTAAAAAAGAATAGTACAATTGTAATTTTGTAAACTGTTGATGGAAAAAATGTGTGTTTTCCTTTAAATGTTTGGCAAAGTGGAGCATGGGATTCTTGTAGTTGTTCCCATGGGCCAGTTAGCTTCTCACATAGACTTTATCTTAATATAAAAGAGAACAACCTGAAAGGCTAAAATTTAGTAAGGAAGTCTCTCACTGAAGGAACAGTGTGACTTAGTGAAAGAAAGATCTAGAAGTATAGATTGAAAAATGATCCCGTCACAGCTAGTCTGAAGGGCATTGATGAAGAACTGTACCTGATTGAAGTTCTAGATTTTTTGAGCTGAAAGTAGAGCCTAGGAGAAAGACCTACTGCCTGAGAATCTACTGATGGATTACCTGAGTTTAAAGCTCAGAATGGGGCCTAGGAAAGAGGCCTACATATCCTGGGGCTATCTTGTAAGTTATGTAGATATATTTATATTGGTTGCCAAAAAGTTATCAAATAACAACTTGTTAAACCCAAAAAACTGCATGGACACTAATCGAAAATCAGCTGACCAAACATGACGGTAGTTGCACTGTGTAAGACTGTGGTACACTAGGGATCGGGGAATTTGCCCTTTCCCCACTGTAGTGTCATCTCAGAATTGGTATATAAAATTAGTAGAGGAGTGTGAGGGTTGCAGCCTCCCACATGGAGGGTGCAAAGGGGCTTGCCTCCTTGCAAAAAGGAAGATATTTTGTTTTGTTGTGAGTTTCCCATCAGTTGCTGATCGATAAGTCATGCTCAATCAGTTGCTGTTTGATGAATAAATGTTTCAACCAATTGTCAGACTTTTATATATATATATATATATATATATATATATATATATATATATATATGTGTGTGTGTGTGTGTGTGTGTGCACATAAATACATACATATGTATATACTGAAGTGGGCTTTAGTTTGGTTCCAGTAAATGCAGGCTATTATTCCTTGGCAATCACATTATATGATTTAGCACTAGCAGAAGTTGAAGATTATTGTGACTCAGGAATTATTATTACATGCAAATACTCTGTTAATAGGTACTAGTAACAGCATGACTATCAGACAAGTTTGGTGACTTATAAAAAATATTACAAGAGATGAAGAAAGTTTGGTCTCACTATGTAAAACTGGAAATTTACCATCAGTAAGGGAATATATTTATATGTAGAGATGCCAGTGTCTGAAGCAATCTAATACTGGCTTACACATCCACTAAGGTGGTGCTCCTCTATGCCACCTTAGTAATGCGTGCTAACCCTAACCATAAACTTGCCCTTCCCTCAACCCTAACCCAACTCCTTAATTTAAAAGAAACTTCCCACAACACTGCTTCTACACAAACCAGACTCAGACACACAAACACACATTACCAACATTGCATCTATCACTTTAGTTAGCCTAGATCCTAACCTTAAAATACACATATTCACATAAAAACACACAAAGCTTATCTCCTCATCTATTCCAGTCCCTAACACCCAACTGCATGCACAAACACTCGAACCTCTCTCACAAATCATATAGTTGACATTTTTGATATTCGGCTATCCGTATATTTGCCATTCTACACCACATCTAGCATTTGTTCACTTCCCCTGCTAACTCTGAGATCATCTAATCCCCAGGGAAAATGCATATTCCTCTACCCTGGGGTTTGTCAGTCTTACACACACACACACACACACACACACACACACACACACACACACACACACACACGCGCACGCGCACACACGCACGCACACACACAGTCCGGTTTCCTTATTTTTAAGCACTGCACAAATCTACAGCTTCTAGTCACAATACAGTTTCTACATACAATATCAACATGCATCCACTAGTAAAGCAAGGAATAAAAGGCCATCATACAAGTCAGCACTAAATGTCATACATTATATTGCTCATAAGTCTTCACTAAGTCTTTGAAAATCAAGATTGTTTGCATGTCTCATGACATCTTGCACTGATGAAAGAGAGCACCATTGTTAAGAAAATAGGCTGTACATCAAGCTGCATCTGCTTTTTTTTATTAAATAATCATCAAAGCCATGAAATGTTCAAAAATGTATAAAACTTGACACTGCATTTTCCTGTCAAGTCCAATATATATGTAAAACATAATGTGCTGTATAATAAATTATATTAATTAGGCTGCACAGAAGTATTTTTTTTTTAATTTGTAGGGCTGTAGTTAACTGTGATATCTAAACTGTGAAAGAAATGTTAAAATTTGTCCTGTAAATGGTTACAAAAATGTACGCGCGCACACACACACACACACACACACACACACACACACACACACACACACACACACACACACACACACACACACAGACACAAAACACATACAGGCAGCACTCACACATTTACTGTCAGTTAGAAGATTAAAGTAGTTATTCCCTCTCATTTAAGGCATTAAATAACTCAGCTAAGAGCTACTGCCTGCTGTTTGAATTTTGAGTGATAGGGCAGGGAAAGTGCCATTGACCTTTTAAAAGGGACATGTTCCAGTGATGACCAGTTCTGACATACCTTTCCAGAGGTCAAGTGGCATGACCCTCCTTTTCAAGATCCAGCTTAGAGAAACCATTTTGAGTGGTCTTTGCGTACTGGCTTTATGCTTTCCTGCAAGAGTGAGATTGTTCTTTCTGTTTAGCTTTGCCTTTACATTTTGCAGTTCTTAGTAGCAGATAGAAATTACCTTAGGAATGGAAACAATAATCAATGTTTTTTGTTTTTCTTAACAACTCATCTATTAAAACAGTTTGTTTTCTGTTTTCTCTATGGAAACTGCACGTTGTCTCTATATTTATCTTTTAACTATATTGCTAATTTCCTTTTAATAAAGAACTATATTGCTAATTTCCTTTTAGTAAAAAATTCTATTTAATTTCAAAAGCATGTATGTAGTAATTTATTCATTAATTGACATGATGGTAACTACTGAATTTAGTTGACTAGCTGTTAGCATCCATCCCTGGAAAAGAAAGACTGCTCAGCTAAAATTACCATTTATATATAAACATTTGAGTAAGCTTATTTTTTAGAGTAGAACATTATTTGGAATTTGCCAAGCTTGTTCTGGCTGCTAACACTGCTGCCATAAAGCAGAAGAAGGTCGTTGTACTAGAAAGCATTACTAGCCTCTGTTGGATTTCCTGTGCATGCGGGAATGCACTAGTTTGACTAGATTACACTTACTGTGGATTATATAACACTGTAAGGTGAGGAATTCAGATTGAGATGGAACAAGTTACTAGGAAGCCATCTGACAGCTAACACAGAGGATAAAGGATATGAGCTGTTAACAAGACCCTTCCTATTGTTAGGGGTATAGGGTTTGATTCTTTCCACCTCCATTGGCCTACTGTGTGACTCTGAGCAAGTTACTTAACTAGAGTTCCTGGGTCACCCTAAAAGGGGACATTTTGCTCAGTGGACTTACTCTTTTAAGCTTTTGTTGGAGTTAAGACTTAAGTGAGGATATGTATTCTGGTGGCATTGCCTCTATATCTTGCATGTTCAAGAGAATAAATTTCCACATACCTTGAAATCTCAACCAGTTTGCTCAGCCCTTATGAGGCTAGACATGTGAGACTACTGTGGCAACTCAAAAAGTATGATTATGGTTTGGTAGACGCACTTTTCCACCCCAACAGAAAAAAACAGACTGGTACCATACCTCTCAACTGTCTGGAATTATGTAGAACATTTCTAATTTTGTCTCATATTTTTGCCATGTCCCTCATAATTTTTTTATTTTTTGGTATATCACTAAGGATTACAGTTGGCCAATAATGCCAGATATTAAGGTTTCATTCTTCGTATTGCTCAAAAAATGCATTCTGATGCAAACACTCTTGTTCTAATAACCTTTTTAACTGTATTAGAGTTATATTTAAAAATTGTCCCTGATTTTGGGACTTTGTTCCTTACATTTGAAAGAATATTAGTACTCTGTTGTATTTAGTATACACTGTCTTTTCAAACTGTTGCTAGCATGATTATTAGCTTGAATAAAAAGCTGCAAGAATGATATGAAACATAAAGGGTTAATTTAGAAATAGTATAAAATGCAGAAAAATAGCAAGTGTGCTGGCAAGCATATATAGCTTAATTAGATATTGGCATCCATGTAAAAGAGTATTTTATTCAGAAACAAAGTCTGTAAAAATAACTGCGCAGATGGCAGCTGGAAGGACATCAACGAAGTAAAGAGATGTAACATCAAGCAAGATGAAGTTAGAACATCAAGGTTCTGATAGTGCTGGAACACCACGTTTCAGATAATGCACGACTGAGCTTCCATGGATCATCAAACTACAAAGAGCCAAAGACAAGGGAACAAAGGAAAACTGTTATGCAAAGAAAGAACTGTTATACATCAGACTTTGAGGAAAAATATCAGACTTTTTGGAATAAATATGAGTGTGTATAAACAGGCTTTGGGAATCTGCCATAGAGAGCTGACAGCATCTGTGTTGCATGCTTGTAGATCCGAAAGGAAAATGTAACAGTAAAATGTATTACTGAAGCAGTTGTCTCCGTGTATTTATTGTACTCAGTACAATACAGTAATAAGACTAGTTGATTACAATAAATAGTTAAATAAACTGTGGTATGCATGCATGTAAATGCAAGTAACAGCAAGAAACCAACAGAAGATATCATATAATTCTTCAACATTATTTTGGCTTTGTCTAAATTTCTTGAGCAAACAGATTCCACCCCATCTCATTCTTGTCTCTGTTCTCTAAACTGCTTAAATCTATCATTGATACAATCTAGAATTTTATCTGTATTACTTTGTTATGCTGAACAATGAACAACTTAGCTTTCAAACTAGCTAAAACGTGCGCAGCTCTTTTTTTTACATTTAAGTTATCTGTCTACTGAAAAGTGTATAATGGTCTGCTGTCTGAGGCCTTATTCAAAAAAACCTTACAAAGGCATTTGATTCTATCAGGTATTCAGTCCTCATCATTGACGTAAAAAGATACAGCACATGAGATTAAATGATACCATTGCTTAACGGTTATTTGAACAATTGCTCTTTCAGAATACTTGCTATGCAATATTTTATCCCTCTTCCCCTCTCCTATAATGAGCCCTCGATGTCCCAGTTCTTGAGAAATGTCTTTTTGCATTGGTTTGATGTGAAGGTAATTCATTCATTTCTGTGACGTCAGGTGTATGGTTTATCAGCGCTGTTCTTGAGAACTACATCTATTCAATGATGACTATAGTCCCCTACCCAAGCCATGCTGATGGAAGGTAACAAGATCTGGGCCTCAGCAATGAGCTGGTGCTTAATGGCATGGATTTGGAAAGACCAGTTGTCCTAAAGATAAAGATTAACATAATGGCAGATAGCCAAGGTAACACTGATTATGTGGTTTGAATTATGCATGACAGTTTTATTGGTGATATTTAAGTTTTATTAAGCTTAATTTTGACCTAAGTGCCAGCAGAAAAAAGGAAACTTTTAATGCTATCTAAGAAACATTGTGATACATTATTGATTTTTATTTACATTTTGAAATGGCAGTAAACCTAGGATATGTGAAATATGGTTGATATTCATTGAAGTTTGCATTAAACAGCTTCATTAAATGTATTTATTTACTTTTGGTAACCAGGTAGGTGGACTGGTCCAGAGACACTTTTCAGCTATGACATGGGCTCAGAGGCAATAACCCATGCAAGTTAACTAGAGTTATATATTTCAAATACAATAGATTGTTAGGTTTACATAGCAAAAGTTTAGAAAGTTAATATAGATTATTATACATTTTTTATAAAGTAGAATGTTATAAATTTTGTACACATTTCTAATAAAGTACAACGTTTACATCAGGTTTTATCAGTTTGCATGGGCTTCCAAAAAAAAAAAACTCAAACAGAATTGAATAAAAAAATAAAGATTACAGAAATAGGCCTAGAGTCCAATAAGAGAAAACAGAAGTAATAAGGTTAAAGGTTAAAGGAAAACAGTTGAGAGTCTGCAAGCATTTTTAGAACTGTAAGCCTTTTAAAAAGTTTATCCATTATCCCTGACACATTTACAAGCAACTTCCTTGAAGACGTGCTGAAAAAGGGACTTTCTGAATTTGATAAGAGTATCGTCATGCCTTGTTTCAGCTAGCAATTTGATGCAGAGCTTGGTCTGTTCATTAGAAGGCTCTTTTGACAATAACTGTCTTAAATCTAATTTATATTCTCATATTCATGAAGAAATACAGATCAAAAGAAAAACAAGAAATAAACATGGTAGCAAACTAGAATTCTTCTACTGCATGCTCTTGTTTACTTTTAGCACTTCTGAGGCGCAGTTATATTAAAAAAATATATTAGATATTGAAGAAACAGTAACAAACTAAGTTGCAAAATGGCATATTATGTGGGAACAGCATAAATCATGATCAGATAGCTGAAGGTCCACAACTCATGCATAGGATGCCACAAAACTAATCTGATCAATAAGTAATACCACAAAAGATGTACATACTGTTATTTTCTGTTAATTAATAGGCTTCATGCCCTGCAATAAACCCCTTCCAGCTCAGTTTGGTACCAACACCTCTCTCAGAGGTAGGACAACTCTTCCATCTTGTTGAAGAATGTGGAGGACAAAGATCAAACTGCATTTGGCACGTCATATAGTTATATGAGGTGCAGGTAATGTGCAAATTCAGAAAAACATGTCCTGCTGCTTCAGAATTAATGACTCTGAGCAGATATGTTAAACTGTGTCTGCCAAGAATGTAATAAGAATTGGCCACAGGAAGATGCCACATGACTATAGATGGGTCACTACTGGTAAGGTCCCAGTCACCTAGTACAGTCATCCATCACAGTTAGTGTAATGATATAACAGTATGCAAATATGTGTCCTGGTCCCACCAGGAGGTATTACTGGTGCTTTACTTTTATGAAAATACTTGCTTGTTATATAATGTGATGAACTGTTGCAATATACTGATGATCACCTTATCTTTGATACTTCCTGCATTCTGCAGCTCATTAAATAGCGTGGTTGGTGGGAAAATGTTGCATAAAATATTTAAGCAACTTAATCTGCAGACATAAAGCCTCAATTGCTTATGACAGTAAAAACGATAAAGTGTTCTTTCTTAATGTCTCTCTGAAAGTATAACTTCTAAAGAAGTCACACTCAAGCTAGCCTTTTACTGGGCCCACTTTAGGCAGCAGGCTTTCAGTAGCTTTTTGCTTTCAGAACTGAACTTAATACAAACCCCAATGGTTATATTTTTTAGTAAGGGCCTCTTTCACATGTTATGGTTACATACATCTCCAGAACACTTCCAGTTTTGCTGGTGTCTGAAATTGCTACTAATACATTTTATAGTTGTACCACACAGAACAATTTCTCTAGATTTTTTTAAAGATTTGAAGTATGCGGTGCTGAAAAGTCATTGTGTCTGCTTGGTTAAGTCAAACAGCTCTTAGATGGCATATTAACACTGCTGTCTCCATACAGGCCCACTCTATTGGTGCAGCAAATAGTGTCTTAAAACATTTCAAACAGTTATTTTATGTTATTAGCAAGCTTACAAAATTGCAGTGCGGCTATTAGAATATAGGGCCCTCACATAAATGTTTGCAGATTTTATTTAATGTTTTTGCCTTCTTTTTTAGTGTACTGTGCTTCATATAGTTACCTACATTGTATTTGAAAAGAACCCCTGGCAGTACAAGGATAATTACACTTACTATAGCTCTTGACAGCTGTCTCCAACAGTTAAATTTTATTGACCACTCATCTCTATTTCCTATTGCTGTAGTTGAGCTCCAGTGTAGGCCAATGTCTGGCATTGACAAATGCATGCTTTTCTATATCTTAATTCTTTTCTTATGGATCTACTCAAAAAGGCAAACAAGTTTTTATTCAGATGATTTAGATCTAACTAGTCCTCATAAATCCTGTTCAGTCAAATTAGTAATGATCACTGCAGTATATGTATATGGTTTCCAATAAATACATCAGCATTAATCTTCCAAAAATCTAATCTGTTCTACTAGGAACAGAACACAGAATAAACCATTTTCTCACTTTATTAGAAATAGCATCCATTACAACATAATCATTCAAAGTTATTGCATCTTAAAATATCCAGGACACCAGGTAAATCACAACTCACATTTGAAGCTTCTAAAGAAAAAAAATGTTACAAGCCTTAAAACATTTAGACACATTTTAGATTACACTATTCAGTACTTACTAAATAAGCTAAGCATAATATAGCTTGGGATGTCTTACCTTTTTCATCTTAACTGCATCATAACTGCATATAATGTGCATTTTTTGCAAACTTTACAAAATAATTGTTCTGCTTTGTGCTTCTGTAACACTAATCCAGATTCTCCGCTGTGCAATGTTCACTCACTTAAATAGTTACCTATCTTAGATTGATTCACCTTGCTGTTTACGGCCATCATTTTCTGCCTTCTGCTTAACACTTTTTGCCAGACAGTAGCAAAATGACTTATGAAAATATCACATCATACTTTTACGTCATCATTCAGTTCTCTGTTCATCTGTAATATACCCTCCTGTAAATTCAATTCAACTAACAAAGGAAGTGTTTAGTGTTCAGAATCAAAACCTATGGAACAATATTCTACATGCTGTCTTGTTTTCCTTTTTGTGAAAGGCAGTAAAACTCCACCTTCTCTCACTCATCATTAATAAATTTACATTTACATATGGTATAAATTATGTTAATGTGCCGCTACCTCACTTTACAACTTTATCTCAGATATGAAACCACCTCACATCTGATTCATTCCCCATAGAACATCCAGTATTAACAGCTGTACTACTCTTTACAGCATGAACTTATTTTGTTTTCCTAAAGCAAGGTCTGCCTTTATCTTAGCAATAAATGTCACCCGAGCCTTAACCTTGTCTATTTACTTGTATTATAGTATGTATGTACAGTGCTGAGTCATTCTTCTTGTCAGTTTTGCCACATGTTTAATTAATACTCAGTTATCATTAATAATATTCATTAGATACAAGTATTATACTAGTGGATGGCTGTGGTGGTGCAATGGTTAGTGTTGCCACCTCACAGCAAGAGGTTCTCTGGTTCGATCCTCGGCTGGGGTGCCTTCTGTGTGGAGTCTGCATGTCCTCCCTGTGGTCGTGTTGGTTTCCTCCAGGTGCTCTGGTTTCCTCCCACATCCCAAAGACATGCTGTAGGTGGATTGAAAACTCTAAATTGGCCCTAGGCATGAGTGCGTGCATGTGTGTGCCTGCTGTAGAACGTTGGGCACTGGGCTGCTAACTTGACACCATAAAACTTCACTGCCAATTATGAGCAGATAGGTGATTGGCTGTGGTGACCCCTAAACCGGGAAAAGCTGAAAGAAGAAGATACAAGTATTATACTAGTAAAATGATTTCTTCCTGCCAAAAATGTATTGCTGGATTTTTATTTATAACACTGAGTTTCTTGCTTATTTTTTATTTTTTTTGCAGTATCTTAGGTTGTGGCTTAGAAGGGTTCATTGAGCTAGACCACCAATCATGTAACTGGTTAGGTTCTGAATAAAACTGATGTGAACTGACCTGGGCTTCATCATCAAACCATATAATATCGCACCTCTCCTGTTTGTGTTTTTCTATAGCACATATACAAATTGTAACCTTCAGTATTAATACTTTTCTCTGGCATTTAGCACATTGGGTTAAAACAGTAAACTGTAGTTCCTGTTGTACAGGGTTTGATTCATGCAGTAATCATTTGCCTGCTGTGTTACAGTGAGCAAGTCACTTAACCAGACATTGCTCCTAGGTCACCCCTGAAAAGGGGCTGTGTGCCCAGTGGGCCTAGCTAGTTAATAAATGGATATTATTATTACCCATTTTACCATCTTCCGATGAGAATATATTTATTGCCGCCACATGAACTCTTTGTTGCTTGCTTATTCATCCTTTTTATCTAAAAAGCTCAAAACTTTTGTACATATAATCCTCACTCTCAGAGTTAAACAGTCATCCTTACCTCCTTTCCTAGATCTCATTAAGAAGACTGTTCTTTGATAAGGCCAAAGTGCTCCAGAGGTCTGCTTCACATACTGTCACCATTTTGCAAGGAATAACCCCATTTATATATGAATTCATGGTTCTTTGTGCTAGTTCTTCTCTTCAGTGTCTCATCAAACTTATACAACTTGTTAATAAAAGCATTTAGTTTTAGTCGAGGCAATGGCCCTGAAATATTCAGGCTAAACCTCAATCTGGATGTCATATCTATCAACTGATTATTTGTTTGATGACTTCTTTTCCACTATTACTCCTTAATTTGCTCCTACCATCACGCATTATGACCCTTGCATTCCTTCAATGAATACCCTACTGTCTCATATCCTTAACCACTGGCCCAAGTAAATAAATAACCATTATCTTGATATGTTACTGTCTGCAAAAACATATGCTCACCCCTATCAACTATGAATTCTCAGTCATACATACATAGTCCATCCCTAGATGGTTGTAAGGTCAATACCTATAATATTTGTTGTGTACATCTAGTTGTACTGAAGCGTCATATAAACCATTACACCCCCTCCAAAATGTTGTGAGGTTACTACTTTGAAATATGATCATCTTCCTAGTGTTCATCTAGCAGTACTACTGCTGTAGTCAGGTAAACGGTTACATCCCCCCTCCCCTGAGACGATCTGAGGCACTACTTTGGGATATGCTTATTCTGTCAGCATTCATCTAGCTGTAATAGTGCTTCATGTTGACCATTACACCTCCTCCCCAAGATGTACTCCCAGTTCCTAGTTTCACTGAATTCCTGCAGCCAGGTGAAGGCCTACTACATGCACATGGATCCCAAGAGCTTGAACACCACCATCTCAAAACCAGGGGCTCAAGCTTCTTATAGATCATGTAGGTTCCTTTTATACTCAAATTTAAGTATGTGCTCAGGCAAGGAGCTACATCACTTTACTCAAACACATTATTCGAGTCCAAGAGAGGTAAGTGCAGCAGCCATGGGAGAGAGCGGGAGGGGAATTTTAGGGTTAGGGAGTGGGGATACTTTAGAGTTCGGAGTAATTGGAGAACTTAGGTTTAGTGAGGAGACTGGAGTTTTAGGTTTGGGAAGTGATCAGAAAATTTATGGTTACAGATGAGGAGTGTGGTTTTAGAGAAAGGGAACAAGGAGTCAGCTTGGGATCTGGGTGTGAGTGTTGGGGTTAGATTTAGGGCTCTGGTAAAGGTTATATAGTTATATATATTCTGGTGTTGACAGGGTTACATAGTTATAGGTGATCAGGGTGATAGAAGTTAAAGAATTTGCTTATTTGAGCAAGTGGCAAAGAACGTTTGTGTCAAAAGCTACTAGCATGTGAGCACCTCCAGTAGACCCGCCAGGTGACGCTTTCTTTGTTACAAAAGGAGGCTGTCTACACTCTTCCTGTTTATATTTTTTTATATCTACTCTGGGAATTATTGCACAATTATTATAAAATTATTTGTTTATACTCTTTTTTTACTTGCATCAAAATAGAATCAAAATTTTCCCCTACATAAATTCTGTTTCTTCTGCTAATGTCCTTTACTAAGATTGGTGCTTCAGCGAGGTCACAGCTAAAGCCTGAATCAAGCTGCTGTTTGGCAAATTTGCATCCTCTTCAGGAACCTCAATTCAAATTATCTGATATGCTGAACATTATACATGTAAGACATCATTCCCACTTAAATTCATTAAGTCTTTCTCCAATATCTCCCTGAATCTTTCTTCTAGACATAAAGCATAGAAAACAAGAGAAGCAGTTTAAAAACTGCAGAACTGGCATCTTAGATTTGATTATTCATAAAAAAGGTTGTACTGGTCAAAAGTATACATTGCCCTATAAAAACTGTAGTCCTAGTAACAAACATCAGCTTTAAACCTTAAACTTCAACATTATGCACGCATGCACGCGCACGTGCGTGTGTGTGTGTGTGTGTGTGTGTGTGTGTGTGTGTGTGTGTGTGTGTGTGTGTGTGTGTACTGTTATGGCAACATTGCAGAAAAAGGCTATATAGCATAGATTCTTCTTGAAATATGTCAATTCTCATTCAGCTCCTAAATCACTTCAGCTTCAATAATTTTTATGTATCTGTGGTTTGAAATGTATAGCATCACAGAGATGTCTCCATGAAGAAGAAGCACATTTCTGCCCTGCCCAGCATGTCATTATCTGGTTAGTTGCAGATGCTGCCTGTTTTATGCTGTAGCTGTTGATCCCTCCTCCAATTTAAAGTCTCCCTCACAATCTGAGTTTTCAGGTAGAAATGTTACACAAAATATCTTGTCCACCTCTTTGAGTTAAACTGTTTACAGTGTGGCATATTTCTCTGTGAGTTTATTCTTTTAATTTAAATTGCATATGCTGTGAAACATATCTAACTTGACACACCCATTGTACAGTTCCCTTTCATACAAAAACTTACTTGGCATAGAAAGCAATCTTTTCTAGTCATTGGCAGCAAATGAATGTTTTTTACTTCTTTCTGTGTGAACCAGTTTTGCGACAGCATTGAAGTTTGCTTTGATCAGCCTGCCAGGAAATGTCCCTTTCAAGATACCCCATTATTATTTCAGGATCAGTATGACCAAAGGATGTAATGTATGGTAAGCAAAAAACCCAGCAGGCATGAAAGTGTTCTTTTTAACTACTAATAAAACAAGTTGAGCTTCATCTAGAGCAAGTAATGCTGATCTCATATGGATATTCTACTACCACAAATGCTTCTTTCTTCTAAGCAGGGTTGATGGGCAAGCAGAAGATGTATACTACAGCTTGTAGGTTAAGTGGCCAGTAGTTGCCAGTCAGAATGACAATTAGACCAGTGCCACCTGCCTTGTTCATCTCACACTCTGTCTCAGTTCAGGACTTCAGTGTCTGACCTCTGTGACTTTTAACTCCCCCCACCCATGCCATTTCAGGATTCACATATAAATCCTAGTCCTTCATGCTGGAACCAGAGTGCAGTGGCAACATGATGGGACATGAGTAGATACTGCGGCAACAGCTCCCTATATGGGGTTAATTCCTATGGACATCTGCAGAATATTTAAGGGATAGTTGATGACAACCTGATTGGTTTCCTTGGAAGGATATATATTTGTAATGCACAATACACAATCAAATATAACATTCTTTTGAGAAGTATATCATTTAAGTAACTCATCTCGGTTGGGCAGCTGGCATAAAATAATCACATTGTAACACATTCTAAACAACAAGCTTATAGTCCCATCAGGGCTCCCTTAGTATTCTGGGGCATTAGTAAAGGATAACTGCAAGCTCTGTGTGTGTGTGTGTGTGTGTGTGTGTGTGTGTGTGTGTGTGTGTGTGTGTGTGTGTGTGTGTGTGTGTGTGTGTGTGTGTGAGAGAGAGCACGTGTGTGTATGTTTTTGGTATAACATTATTTTCCATAGCTATTTTCCAGAGGGCTGAGAAGATTATACAATTCATACACATGTACAATTCATAATGGCTCATTTAACAGTGGGATGTCTTATGTGGTTTTAAATGACAGACAAAGATCCAATGTGTGCAAATCAACAAAAAGATACCAGACAGACTGGGCTTTACAAGCTAGAGACAAATGTCAGAAGGCTGTGATTGACAGACTACGTGAAGAGGTTAAACCAGACAAAAATAGAAATGTGTGCGTTTACAGTTTATGAGATTTGAAGTTAGGACAGGTTTCATATCTTGCTAAAGAAAGCAGTAAGCATGTCCTGGCAAAAATTAATGTTAACAGGGCTGTGTGTTTACCTTTTTGGAGCACTTAGGGAAACAGATTCAAACATTTTTTCATACATCACTGAATTTTAAGCATAATAATAGGGCAGATCCATTGAAAAGAACTGTTCACACAGCAGATGTGACTGCCTTGAATTTTGCTGTGAAAGGTAAAGTTAGCCAGTTGTAAATTTAACACACACACACTCACACACACACACACACACACACACACACACACACACACACACACACACACACACACACACACACACACAGATTTGCTCATGTGCACACTTGTAACCATGCATATCCTTGTGCACACAAGCATACACTCAGACAGACAGACAGACACACATTGACACACACACTTCCCCATATGACACCAGTGTCACAGCTTACTGCTTCATACTCCTTCATACGTCACATAAATATGCCTATTGCCTTTTGTCAGTACTGCTCCATGCAGTGTCCGTGTTCATCTAAGCACTCTCTAATCTCGGAGTACTGCAGTTCTCTATTCATTCCACCAATTGTCTCACTTGATTTGTGAGTATTGCTCAGATTGCTTGACTTAATTATGCCCTGCAATGCTAGATATTTCATTTTTCAATAAACATGCAGTGACCTCAGTACTGAGTAAATTAAATAAGGAGTTTGTCCCCAAATTGTTTGATTGAATTTAGTATTTAAAGCATCAACACATCATCTGTATTTATCTGTTTGCCTCTAAACATGTGTTTTAAATTAACAGATATAAAATAGTTCTGTTTAATAACCACATGGGGAGAAAGTGATCTGTCATTTCCACTGATTATCAGAGCTGGCCTTGCCTATGAACTTTAGGTGAATAATATGACCTTCTGTCAAAGTTAAAGTAGACAAGTAAGACATATATCTCAACATTTTAGTGCAAGAATTCTGGACAAAGCCAAAAATTCTGGGGGAACAAATCCCCAAAATCAGGGACAAATTTTAAGTACTGCTCTTATAAACTTAGAAAGTTACTAGATCAACAGTTTTTTATCAGTATACATTTTCTGAAATATATGAAGTCTAAAACTCTGTCTGTCATTATTTATTAACTTGAATATTCAAATGAGTTGCAGAAAAATGCAACATTTATGAGGAAAAGGTCAAATGTATGGGTCAAAATCTGGACATTCTGCAAAATTCGAGACAGTTGAGAGGTATGGATTAAGGCTGGACAGCACATGTTGCCTTGGGAACACCTGAATACAAGCCTGGGAGACAGTGTCTGGGTTTAATTGTCAAAGCATGTATGGTACACCTAGCATAGGGAAGTTAGAGGACTGGGTTAAACATCTGGTGATGTACATGCAGTTATTAAGTAAGACAAGACCCAGGATATAATCATATCTGATAAATTCTTAGTCTATATGCAAACACACTCAGACAGACATACAAACAGACCCACATGCACACATACACAGACACATACACACAGACTCACATACATAGATATACATACACACACACACACACACACACACACACACACACACACACACACACACACACACACACACACACACACACACACACACACACACACACACACACACACACACACACATATTCCCCCTCATTTGACACTGGTATTGCATCCTTCTTCTTCAAAGCCCATGCCATTACAGCTGCCAGTACTACTCTGTGCACTACTGTTCTGTTCATTTTAGCCTTATCTCATCTGGAATAACTGCAGTTCTTGAGTCATTCACTCTTTAAGAAGGTCCTCACTTCTTCTTTCGATTATATTGACCTCATTGTAGCCATCCCTATTGATGTCTAAAAAGGATCATTTTTTTCTACAAACTTCCAGTCCCACAGCTCATCTTAAATAATGACAACCAATTTGAGTTTCAGACTTCATATCTTTCTGAAAATGCAAGGTGACACAAATCCTGCTGTTCTAGCAGCTTTCTAAGTTTTTAAGAGCAATAGTTGATATCTGTACCTATTTTTGGGCCTCTGCCCCCACCCCCATTATTTTAGGCTTTGTCCAGATTTTTTGCACTAAGAAATTAAGATGTATGCTCACAAGAATCTTGTTCCCTGAAATTCCAACCATTTTCCATCATCACTTTTAGTGAATACTCAGCATATTAAAATGTATTGTATCTTTTTCTGTCTTATCCAAAAATAAAAAAATAGTGATAGGAGATAATGACTTCTTATAATTTCACAGTTTCCTTTTCAGATGCTAAGAATATAGATGGACTGGCCATTAATTAAGAAGCTTAGCTATGTCATGTAATAGTAAAACAGTCTATTAGTTCCCCCAGTAAGCAAAGTGTCCCTACATACACCAGGTGTACATCTTTGGTCTTCATCCTTTCATCAAGTCTTGTTTAGAAGGTTACCAGGCAATTACTCTGATGTGCAAAGAGAGTCTGCTCCAGTGGCAGAAGATGCATTGGGTTAAGAACCAATCAAATGACTAAGTGCATTGCAGTGAAAATAAAGGTCTGTTTAGAGGGGTTATCATTAATATGGGATGAGGAAAGGTTGCTAGATTTCCCAACAGTAACAATACTGAATTTATTCATGCTTAGGATGAGCTCGTGATTAACACATCTACCATTAGTCTTATCTTACCTTTACTGGTTGTTAGAAGAGGGTTGGACAGTCATGTCCAATTTGCATCATCAGCCAGTATCGGTAGTTGCAGACCTTTGACTTCTATTTTCACAACAGAGAAAGAAATGCCAAAGAGACCAAGGATGGTGCTTTATGTGACGCTGTTTGTGACATACTTCTAACAAGAGTAAATAGCAGTGACCTTAACAATGTGATTTCTATCAGTAAGCCATTTAAGGGTTAATGTTAAGCTGGGTGAGTTTAAAATAATATCATCATGGGGGTAGTATGAAATGTCTTGGCCAGGCTAAGGACAGTGTGGCAATATGGACAGACTGACCCACATCTAGAAACCTTGACCCTTTCAAATAAATTAACTAGGTTGAGCAGGGACTATCTACCAAACCTCTGGGGGTCAAGTACTTGAAGGTCCCCTGAGCTGCTGGTTAATTAGCTCAACAATTATACTTTCCATTGTGAAGCCACTTTTGTGCAGAGGTACCACAATGACTATTTTCCATACATCTGAAACATAACCTTTGGAGAACCAAATGTTAAAGAGGTTAAGGAGAGGTTTGGCTAAGTGCTTAGCAGTTCTCAACAAATAACTGTGAATGTTATCAGGTCTGATAGAGACATAAATGGATATCTGGCACCATCCTGGACAGTGACCTAGACCGGTGCCAGTCCTCCAACTCAGTGCTTTGGACCAAAAGGTCTTCAAGTTGAAGACCCAAAAAAAAAGAGAGAGATTCTGTAACTGCAGCAAGCTGCTTGTTATAACTGTGGCATGGAGCTTGCTACAGAGTTGCTAATACACTGAGCTCCTAACCATAAGTGCAAATACAGTAGTGGCTTCTTAAATTAATGCTGGTACGGCATTTGGACACCCATCGGCAACTGCTGCTTATGCCCCCTAATAAATTCCTATTGCAGCCACTGCCCTTTGCCCTACTCTACTTACAGTTCTGCTGATAGAGCTATTGCTCTTGGTTCTGGAGAGTGTAGCTAGAATGTAATCCAAACTGACTTTGTAGGGGTGGCTTGGAAGGTGATGTGGATAGCAGTGTGATGAGCAGGTGTAGTGAAATTAGAAATAAATTTGTCAGCAAGAATATTGGGATTGACCTTAGGGTCATAGTAGGAAACATTAGATACAATCTCCTGCAGTAATCTGTTTTATGTCTGAGTTAATTCATATAATAAAAGAAGGCCTGGTGATTGTCTTCAGTAATGGAGGCAACAGTAAGTTTGTAGATGTCCCTAAACTGTTTAATGGTACACTTTAGGGTTTATTCACCATGTTTTCTCCTTTTTATTGTGGGTAACAGGTGATTTATTATTGATGCCTAGAAGCTTTTTCTTCTAGTTGCAAAGTTTGTTGGTAGGCAAATTTCACCACTGTGCTTATGGTGAATGGTAACGTACATCTCAGTGCATCTTTTTAAAAGGGACTAAAATTCAGAGGAGCACAGCACATCATCAGGTTTTGGATTATTCAGAGAACTAAGACATTTATCATGATCAAGGAGGACAGTGAATAGTAAGCAGCTTGTTTTGAAGTAATCCTTAAATATAGTAGGATTCTTGTAGAATGTAAATGATATTTTAAAGGAAAATGTACAAAAATTATTGGATTTGATCAGGAAGGAAGTGACATGAGTTGGAGTACAGGCTGTGGATATATCTTTGCAAAGACAAGCTCTAGAAGGTTAGTACCTCTGAGGGTAAGGGGAACTATTTGGTGTAATGAGATAGCTTTTATAAAATCAAGAAATGTATGAGGATATTTGCCATTGTAAGTATAAGTTAACCAACTGAATTAGCATAATTAAGATCTCCCTTACAAGGAGTATTTAGATTAATAGTTAGCTTTTAAGTCTGACTTCAGTACACATCATGCTCTGAGGGGGTCATGGACAAAGATTTGTAATTGTCAATGGTATGAAATTTGGTTTTATTGAATGCAACTAGGCCTTCAGTAAGTTTCCAGCTGGCATTATGTAGGACTGTATGCAAGATAAGAGGACTTCAAATAAATGTGGATACCTGCTCACTTCCAGTAGTCTTTCTGAATACCTAATAGGTACTGACTCTGGGTAATAAGAGAGTGCTATTACTACAATGGCACTAAGTTCATTTACTGGTAAGGAAGGCCTCAAGTTCAATGATTCATTTTTAATTGTTGAACTTCTAGTACTGAGCAGTGCTACCTTCATGTTATTCAAGTTGAAATTTGCTAAATAGGGATGTCTACATGTTGAAGTATGCTTAAAAGTACCAAGGGTACAACAAAAGTTCTACGCAGTATGCAAAGCTGTGAGGTGTGAGGTGAAGTCTGTCCCTTGAAAAGCAGAGCAGAATGTTGGAGATTTTGTCTGAAGCAGACACTTACACTGGATCCCCATAAAATGACACTAGTTAACATCCTAATTATTAAAACCATTGATTTTTGTCTTTGAATGTAGACTTCATTCTCAGTGAATTCAGATATCTGCTAAAAGCTGGGTCTTATCTTCCTTGGCTATATAAATAGAGAGCTCAGTGGTGTTTCCCTTTAGCTCCCATG
Organism: Protopterus annectens; assembly: GCF_019279795.1. Taxonomy (NCBI): domain Eukaryota; kingdom Metazoa; phylum Chordata; order Ceratodontiformes; family Protopteridae; genus Protopterus; species Protopterus annectens. The sequence continues at coordinate 1,423,897,892 of NC_056743.1, forward strand.
AGGTGGAGCACCTAAAGTTGTTCACTCACCCAAGGGAAAGCATAAGGCAGTATTCATATTTGGAATGGTGAAGGATCCCAATGGCAGTAGTGGCATCCCTAATTCTAACACCCAAGAGGCAGCCCCCTGTTACTATCTCCTGTCTAGCCTAGTGAGTGCAGTCTGTGTGTCTCATAGTGAAAAAGCCAATAACTTGGCCTTTACTAGGTTTTACTGTAGGCCTAGATGATCTTAAGGATCCTTCTGGGTTGCTGCCATGGTGACTTGCATATGAAATGAGGAACTGCATTAGAAATAGGTGTTGATATAATAGTGAAAGTAACTGCAGAAGTATTTCTGAGTGTTTGACCTTTGTTAGATGAGTAGCTTGAAGGCGTGCATAAGAATTGTTACTTTGACATATGTAGGTGTGAGCTTGCTGTTTACTGACAAGGAGAGATCAGCCTCCAAACTGAATTAATACTTGTATCTTTCGTAGATGGACTCATTACAGATAGAAGCAAATGGATGTCAGTGAACATGACGGATACTCTACATTTCAGGTTGTGCCTCCATGGTTGCAGAAGGTGCTATTTTTGTGCTAAATGTAGAGGCAGAGTAATTTGGAAGTGGTAGTTGACTAGTTGGCCAAATAGCTTGACCAGAGATTAGCAACCCATGTCCCACTTCTGCTTAGATGATACACTACACTTTCTGATGCATTTTGATATGTGGCTGATGAGACAATGAGCGGATATTTGTGAGAAAGCACTACATTTTTGTTGCCTTTTACATGGCCTGCAATATGTTGAGCTTTATTCATTGACATCTTACTACAGCCTCAGCTGCAGTGTTGTTAGTGGCCCAGATTGCACTTCCTTGCCTGTATTGCATGCTATACTGTACTTACACATGAAGTACTATATAGCTCTCTGTTAAGAGAATTGCTGCTGCCACGGTTACATTGTGCGGGACATTGGCTTGAACCCTCCAGTTTCATCAGTTCTGCAGGACAGATGGATTAGCTGTGGTCTGGACAATTGTGTAGTACAGTTACAGTGGGTTTAATTACAGCTCTGACATATATCCTATGGTTTATCTTGCTGTCATCCACGGACTGTTCGATTTCCAGTCTTTTTCTTTTAGGACTAGGCACAGAGTTATATGGTTTTACAGAACATGAAATGTAAAAGCTATTAAGCTTTCAATTTGCTGTGCTACTCACGATGAAGTACATATTTGACATTCTCACCAGGTGGATCTGATTATTTAAAAAAAAAAATCTTTGTCCAAATGTATTTTGAGATAACTGTATAAACAAACATGTTGCTCTTAAGCAGTTGCTGTGATATAGGCTTGAATAACTGTCAGTTTTATCTCTGCTTGAACTCTGGAAAGCTAAATACCCTGAAACTTTTGAACCTTAACAAAGGTTGTACTATGAACTTTTACCAAGTCCAAATCTTCACTGATGCCAGTGAACGTGGCAATATGTGCTACAGTCATCGTTTTTTAACACGTGATTAGACTTTGTACAATAATGACTGAATGCTAAATTCTGAATGTCTAACAAGCTAGTTCACCTTATGTTACATTTTTAAATATTAGGTATCTCACACTGTTCATACAATTGTGTATTCAACTGGCTTCCTCCTTAGTCATGTATTTCATAGTAATGTGTCAGACAAAGCCATCATGGGGTAGGATCCATTTAACTCATTCACTCCAATGGAGCTCAGGAAGTTTGCACTGTAACTTCCAATGGGCGGAACCTAAACCTTTTGACAGAATCAAATTATGTCTTGACATGTCAAACAAATATTCATATCTCTGAAACCATATGAATTATGAAGAAGTATAAATGGCAAACTCTCCAGCACAAACTATTTTTATAGTGGTAGTATTCTTTAGGTTCTAGGTCTTAAACTGAATTTTATATGTCATAGTAGACACAGTAGCTATTACATTTCTAATATTTTGTAAGCAACTTACAATATCTCAGCAACCACTCAAGTTTCTTCATCTAGTTGAGAGCTTTCATATGAGGCTAAGTACTTCTATGTTACTTGGTTGTTGAGATATTTAGAAAAATGTGAAAATTATATCTATATAAATTAATATCATAAAAACAACAGTTAATATTTATTTACCTGCACTAGACAGATGTCAAATATTAATTCAGTTCAGTTTGGCATTGTGTAAGCTTTAACATGAAATCGTTTAAAACCTTGTACATAGCGTGGTTTTGGAATTATTGATGCAAATATGACCAAACAATATTTAACTCCTAGAGGTGTCAGTAGGAGTTAACTGCTGATGCATCTGGAGGTGTCACTTGGATATAATGAGTTACTAACATATTCAATCAGGATGTCAGCTTAAGCCACAAATATGCATATTACATTTATTTTTCTTTAGCTCTGCTAATTTTCTAATTGTGGATAAAGATCTCTTGAGATCTTATTCAGCAAGTGAGTGTCACAGAGCCTTCATGGTATGATCTCTGCCTCACAGATCCATGCTCCATGGTTCACCACTGAATTGTCATCAATGCCTCTGTAGAGTTTTATAGGTTCTTTCTGTGTCTGCTTGGGTTTTCTCTGAATATTCTGGTTTCTTCTCACCTTCCAAAGTTATGATTATTGATTAGGTATACTCATTTTTTCCATATAAGTGTATATTTACCCTTATCTTTGTAACTCATGGTGCCCAGACTTTCTGAAATTTGTCCTACTGCATATTCCATTGTATTATGACTATCTCTTCCTAGAGATTCAGACATTTTCTCATGTTTATCTTTTGTTTTAGCAGCTTAAATGTGTCATAGGTCCACTGAATGGCTCCCTTAAGAATTAATTACTGATATAAGTACCCCTGGGAAAAATAATTATTAATATATTATCCCAAAATTTATTAGTTATATGTGATCTCCATACCACAAGGCTGCCTACACCTTACATAGACAGTAAGTAGCAGATAACAGAAAAAGAAAGGCTAGATATCCAGACATCTAAATATCTAGAAAGTGACAATGAAACCAGAATTATTTTTTTTAATAATGTGATATATATATATATATATATATATATATATATATATATATATATATATATATATTTATAAACGAAATTTCAAAATATCAAAAAGCAATTCCAATCTACAAAAGATATGCATGTCTGAAGTAGTAAGGCTATACCAAAAGTAGAAGTCACTTAGCAAAATCACCATGCAACTGTTGTCTACCAAAGTATTACATAGACCAATAAAGAATTATAAAACTGTTGTAAATCAGAAGAGTCCAATACAGAAGAGTAGGAGAGTTAGATAAAATGGAGAAAGACCATGTGCAGAAAGCAGCAAAACGTACACGTACAAAATGATAACTGATAGGATTTAAGGACAGATACACAGTAACCACAAGATTTAAACGCAAAATGATGATTGCATCTGTAACATATGAAGTACAAAGGAAAGCAATTGCTATTGGTTGAGATTAGGAAAAACACAGAGATAAAAAAAAAAAATTTGAAGATAATGAAGGGTGCAAAACAAGAAAGGATACAAACCAACAAAAACAATATTAAAGTTAAAGCTTCCCTTGATACAGGTTGGTTGTATGATGTGGCATTGAATGAAGATGGTTTACTACCTATAAGCTGTACTGCCTAAGGGAATGCACAGGACTTTTTAAACAGCTGATGCAAATTTTCATTTGGGTTGTAAGAAAACAGTTCATTCTATGCTTGCATTGGGGTCAGTATCACATTTATAAGGTGGTTTTAAGTTGTACTTCTAAATATTTTCTTAAACAAGTCTTCATTCTACTTGATTTGAATAGTTACTGGAGCCACTTGTTAGATTATCATAAACTGACTGCAAAATGCATTAAACTTTAAGAAAGAAGGTGGCTGATTTGAACCTTTACAGAAGCCATTGTCTGCAGCAGAGACAGTTATTCCAAGTTGATTGCATACTAGAGCTCAGCATTCTAGTTCTTGCTATATTGTTTTATTGCAAAACAGCCTGAATGGGAAGAAAAGTGGTCTGTTAAAAATATATGTCTGGCTTGAATCCCCTCTTCAGACACTGTCTGAAGATGAGACAATCTCTGGGTGTGGATATTTTACAGACAGTTGAGGAATAACCATAGTCTAAGCCATGCTAAGGGAAATCCAGTATGAATGTACAATTACTGCCTTATTAAGTATGACATAATTGCTCATGTTAAGGATCATGGAACACTGGGAAGGGCTGTTTGTACATCAGATAACTCTATTATGTTGCTGACTTACTCTGTTCAGGTCCTGAGCTGTAGTCCATCTGTTTGGCCTCTTGCTGGACGGCAGTGGGCAGTATGATTGCTACATAGAGAAAGGATAGTTAAACAGAAGAAAAACACAGATAAAGAGATGACCAGACATGTAGCTATCCCAGGCTGTAATAAACTTGTGGCATGTATGTAACTGAATAATACTAGTGTTTATAATTCCACATACAGGCCTGTGGGAATTATACAGGCCTTTGAAAAGGACAGCAGTTTGAAGCAAAGTTAATTTCCAGTTACATTTAAAATATGGTGGAGAATTATAGTGCTAGTTTTCAGATTCAGAATAAGACTGTGTGTGTCATTTAAAAACACTCTGGTCTAACTCCAAAAGTATTACTAAATGAAACAAAACATGTATACACACACAAACCCATGCCTAAAAGACTGAATACAAGATATGCTAGGAATTATGTACCATTTTCTACAAAAAGTTACAGGATGAACAGACAGGATGGATACAAAGACAACAAAGGACAGACAGATGAATTGTCACATGAATCATCACGACACTCTGCAGCACACTGGTGCCAGATTACTCTCTGAAAGCGTCAATTTACAGAAATGATAGAGCATATCAAATTATGCAGTCATCTATGGTTTAGTTTTCATATCACAGTTCACCAGAGAATGGTATTACTGTGATTAAAGCTTACATTCTTCAACCACCTTGTAGAAAGTCCAAGTGAGAAGGCACAATATAAATATTTCTACTGTGCCTGCAGGAAGTTTGGTGGATTTGGGGATCCTGAGGCAATGTAGCAATTGTTTCATGCTTACTGACAACCATCAAATTCTAAAACAGACTGATATCATATGTGAGAGATGCAATTACACATTGTCAGTGGAGGTAAGGCTTTCACTTATAACACGAACAACACCAAACATAGTGTCAGTAACAAAGACACACACACACACACACACACACACACACACACACACACACACACACACACACACACACACACACACACACAGTAAACCTAGTGCACATAGTATGGACCAAGCACATAGTCCCACTTATGCTGAGGTTCTAAAATGTAATTTTCCACAACCTCAAAGGCCTCCCAGATGTATCACACAAAACAAGTATCCTTGGCAATCTGAAGAGCTAAGACAACATGCACCAAGATACATACAGCATCATCACAAGGTATCTCAACCTCTAAACCCTTAAGGCAAACAGCCACACAACACACAATTTTAGTGATAGGAGATTCTACTGTGAGACATGCAGATGTCCCACTCACCAGACTGAGCAAGGAGAGAGTCGTGGTTAGCTGCATGTCAGGGATCGGGATCTACCAGATCACACACTCAAGTCATTACACCACAAGTACTGATATGACTCATTTTTCTTTTTTAATTGCTCCAAGTCTTTTGGCTTTCTAATACCACAACAGGAATGGAACCCATTCCTAAGTCAGAGTATAATTAAAGCTTGTAAAATTAGTGTTGTTTCAAATTTTGATGTTAGCCAAAAGTGCACTTTGCAGCACCTACAATGTGCCCAGTACTGACTCCTTCTGAGAAACATGATAGGGCTCTCAGACTATGCGTCCCAGGCTAGTATATGCCTAGTATTGAGCAGCATTCTACCTTCTACAGGGATAATGCTGCAGTATCAGCAGGAGATTACTGACTTTAATAGTTGGCTTAGTTTTGCTGTCACTTCAAGGGGGTACAATGTTTGTCTGCCTGGGAGGATATGGCAGACTGGCCATGCTGCTTTTCCAAGGATGTTCTGAACCTGTCCATCCTAGGATTTTACATATTGGCTAAAACCTTGTCCACCCCCATAGTGCCCTTTTTTGTAAAGGTATTATGTACAATATGTAGATATATATATATATATATATATATATATATATATATATATATATATACATACACACACACACACACACACACACACACACACACACACACACACACACACACACACACAATTTTTATGGTTTTTATTAACATTATTATTGTTATTTCAATTTATGTAAGTAAGTTACACTACTTTGGAGTTTTTTAATATTTGTTAGTAATACTGTTATTCTGATTCATTAAATGAGTCATTTTTTACATGTGGTGCCCTTCTCTACAGTCCAGACAGTTTGGTTATTTAGATATTTTTCTGGACTCGCTCCTGTTTGTGTTTACTAATAAACTAAAGGTCTTACAGCTCATTAGAGAATGAGCGGCCTGTAGATGGCACCCTGATTGGAGAACAAATGTTCTCCAGCAGGGTGTTAATCTACGGATAATGCCCACTGATAAATGAGTCCTACGCTTCATGGGAGCATATCGAGCTGCCATGGAGCTTGGACTGAAAAAAACATAACAGCAGCCATTATTTTAATCTTGCTAAGCAGTCCTTTTGCTGTTTGGCAAGTGTTAAATAAAAAAGAAAACAAAATTAAAATAAAAAAGTGTGTGTGTGTGTGTGTGTGTGTGTGTGTGTGTGTGTGTGTGTGTGTGTGTGTGTGTTTATGTCTGTGTGTCAGTGTACATGTATATAAAATTTTATCATCTATCTGAAACAAATCACCAGCTTCCTGTATTTCACCTCTTCCATAGCCTCACCTTGGCAGTCTTCTTACATATGCAGATTACTAAAGCCTTGGACCAAGGTAAAATGGACACAGATCTTTACAGAAAACCTACCAGAATAAACCTCCTGCTACATAATAAGAGCCTGCATCCCACCAATATGAAATATAATGTTGTTAAGTCCCAGGGCTACAGGTTGGCCAGGATCACCATGAAAATGGAACCCTTCCTTAAGAACCTCAATGATATTGAAAATGATTTTTTGGTGAGTGGATACAAAAGCAATATGTTAAGAAGCATTCTGACACCTATAATTGAATTAAAAAGTACAAATTCACCAGCACTTAAAAGTCCTTATAGGAGGGTTTTAAAGACAAATCTAAAGCCATTTGTATCTTGACTTCTACTGTTGACTATCACAGCATCATTAATATTATTAGAGAGAACTGGGCCATAATTACTGAAAGCTTGTGATTAGTGGACATCCTTGGAGAAGCTCCTTCTTTTGTGTATAGGAAAGCCAGAAACATCAGGAATTGGGTTGAAGGTAGGCCCAGACCACTGGTTACATGCACCGATAAGTGTGGAGCCAACTGTGTTTTTTTCAGCACATACAGGAGGGAGACATATTTTTCTGCCCTTATTTAAAGAAACTGATTAAAACCAATGGAGGAGGTAACTGTAACTCAATGCAGGTGGTTTACAGGGTAAGCTACAATGACTGTGAAGCATTTTATGTTGGGAAACACTCAACAGACTTAAAAGAAGGATTTCTGATCATTTTTCCGAAATTAGATCTAAGAGCAAGAATAATGCACTGGCTGGGCACCTGCAGTTTCACAAAAGACACATTGGCTTTAAATTTCAAATTATTGATTGCATGGACCTTTTGGAACTGGAAGGAAATATCCCTAATTTTTAAAAAAAAACTTGAACTACTGTGGCAGCTGGGGCTTGGTTATTATTGCTCCGTTTTTTTTCCATCTCCTTCAACTTTCTGGTCTAAAAGCCCATGTCTGCACTTTTCCTGTCTTTCCTGTAACAAGTCTAGTCCAGATACAGATTTGGTGTATCCAGGATTGTATGTAAACTTCTGAACCCCCCAAGCCTTTCTGTGTTGGAGGGAAGTCTTCTAGCTTATCAGTGAGCACTAGGTAGCCTGTCTACCACAAGAGGAGTGGTTTCTGGCCCAGAATTTGTAGCTTATTGGTCATTTGGGCAGTTTTTCCATCTCTTTCAACTTTCTGGTTTGAAAGCCCACATTGTGCTTTTTTCCTGCCTTTCCAGTAACTAGTCTAGTCCAGATACATATTTGCTATATCCAGGACTGTTTGTAAGCTTCTGAGAGGTGCCAACGTCTGCTCTTCAATTTTTCCCTTAGATCTGCTAGTTCCCTCCTCTCCTGCACTTTTACTAGCTTATTAGTCTAGCACTTTACCATACCAGACTTCTTGTAGCAATTATTGTACCACACAAAAGTGCTACCAGCACTAAAAGTTCTACAAAAAACATCTCCAATACTTATTATTAATGCCCACCCTCCATACATGTCTAAAGATGAGTTCTCTGTGCTTTCTCCTATTAACCTGGTGAACTTGGGCATCCTGAGCAATGTCGCAACTGCCTCATGTACACCGACAACACTCTCCTCTTACCTCTCAACACTCAGACTTGCGAGAGATGCAATTATATATCCAAACTGGAAGGCATGCACTCTCCAGCCAAGACTGGAATAGCTGGTCAAGAGAGAAGGTCAACACTTGCACCACACCACATGGAACACATAGCCCTCCAGAACACACACCAGCACTGCCTTCACATAAAAACACAAACCACACACCCACCTTTGCAGAGGCTCTCAATAAAAATCTACCCAAACAGCAGAGACCTCCAAGGCAGAAACACACTCAATCACCACAACACAACACTAATCACGAGACACATAACTCTCCTAAACAGTGTGCCACTCAACCAAAGCCCCTAAGGCAAAACAGCATTCCCAGCACATTAGTCATAGGTGACTCGATAGTGAGGAACACTGATGTCCCACTCACTAGGTTGAATAAGGAGAAAGTGACAGTCAGCTGCTTGTCAGGTGCCAGGATCCGCCACATAAAGCATGCACTCAGATCCCGCAACAACAGGTACAGATATGACTCTGTCATTGTACATGTGGGTGTGAATGACCGGAGACACACCTCCCTATACTACATGAAAAGAGACATGGAGGACCTCTTTGATTATGTAGCCCAGGTGGGTATGACCCTAGCCTTGAGCAGCATCCTACCATCACCCAGAATGATACCACAGTACAAACAGAAAATGATTGATTTCAACAATTGGCTAAGTTTCTGGTGTCATTCTAAAGGGATCCACTATCTGTCTGCCTGGGATGACATGATTGACAAACTTTGATGTTTTGTCAGAGATGGTCTGCATCTATCACCCATGGGCTTCCGGATAATGGCCAAGGCTCTTGCTACCCCAATAGTGCCTTTTTAGGCGGTGTTCCAAAGACCAAATTACTACCATAACAGCTACAAACAAATGCAATCTGAGGGTCATGCTGCTCAATGCTAGAAGTCTAAATCTCAAAATGCACTCGCTCGAAGCACTCCATAAAATGGAAAACATTGACATTTGTGCTGTAACAGAGACCTGGTTCAAGGCAGCAGAAAGCACCCCTGCACTACCAGGCTATAACACATTCCACACCTTTCAGCCCCAGAACTTGGACTGAAGCTCCAAAGGCGGTGGTGTTTCCATAGTCATAAAGGATGCACACACCTCCAGACTGGTAGCCCAACATAATGCATCAGAGATACTTCAGGTGTTGCTAACATTGTGTAAGACAGCGATTCAGGTTGTAGCCTGTTATAGGTCCCCAACTATGTCCCAAGACACTCTCTCCACGTTCCTAAGCATCCTGGAAAATATTAGGGTCCAACCTAATGGAATTCATTAATTCCAATGCTCTGGACCAGTTCATTCTTACTCCCACTAGAGGTAGCAACATCCTTGACCTGGTCATTACTAACATGGGCAACCGTTGCTCTACACCAATAGTCAACTCCTCCCTGGTTAGATCTGACCACAAACTAATCACCTTGGAAATACACCCCCCGCCGAAAAGGTAACCACCATGAAAAACTTCTCCAAAGCTAACTCTGGGCTCCTAAGAACAGACGTGGCTAACTTCATGGCACCCATGTAAATGGAGAATAATTGCATGACCTCTGAATCATACAGCAATGCACTGTACAAAGATGTACACAAATGCATGGATCTCACTATACCCAACAGACCCAAAATGCTTTCCTCCAAAAAAAGAAGCCAATTTGGTGGTCCCCTGCCATAAACAAACTCTACAACAGAAGGAGGAAACTGATGTGAAATAAGGTGAAGTCCCAACGTTGGAAAAACTCCCTTATCAGCCTCAACAAAAAGTTGAGATCCCTCATTAAATCCTCTAAAGCTAGCTATGAAAACAGAATTGCAGCAGATAGTAACGATAACTACAAAGCCTTCTATAGTTATGTAAAGAACCTACATGGCAATACCCAGATTTGTTCTGAGCTACTGCACAATGGTACCTCCTATACCAAGCCAACAGATATTGCCAATATACTGGCTGACAGATTCAGTGCCATCTTTACCCACCCCCAAAAGGACCAATCACAATACTATAGTTGCCAGGCACCCAGTCTTACTGCTGCATAGGTTAAAACAGCAATGTCCAAGGCCAAGAATACAGCTTCTATGGGACCTGACAATATCCCTGGCTGTGTCCTACATGAATTACAGAATGAACTGGCACCTCATCTGTCTGCCCTGTTCAGTCACAGCCTCACCTCTGGCTTTGTCCCTACCAAATGGCACACTGCTATAGTCATCCCTCTCCACAAAGGAGGAGAGACTTTAGACCCTGGGAACTATCCCCATTAGCCTGACAAGTTTGATATGTAAAGCTATGGAAAGCATCATTATGGACCTAATAAACAAGGATATAGGGAATCTCCAAACTCTGGATCCCACACAGTTTGGTTTTTGTGAAGGGTAGATCATGCCTGCTCAACTTGGTCGACTTCTTTGAGTCAGTCACCAGAGCTGTGGATGAAGGCAAGGTGGTTCATACAGCCTACCTTGATCTGGCCAAGGCCTTTGATACCATTTCCCACTCAGGAATCATAGAAAAACTCACTAAACTAGGCATCAACCCCTATATCACTAGGTGGGTTGCAAACTGGCTCACAGATAGAACCCACACTGTGAAAATAGCTGACTCCAAGCGGACTGCCTACCAGTCATGAGTGGAGCCCCACAGGGATCGGTCTTGGATCCCCTCCTGTTTGGTATCTACTTCTCAGAAGTCCAGGCCAACATGAAGGGACTCTGGCTGACAAAGTTCATAGACGACTGGAAGTTAGGAGCCATTATTAACTCCCCAAGTGATGTTGACATCCTACAGAAAGGCCTTCCTGAGATCAACAACTGGTGTCAGAACCATGACCTTAAGCTCAATGCCAAAAAATGTGTCATCATCCCTTTTGGGAAAAACCCAGTTCCCATGAAGTACCACATCAATGGTAGTCCACTGAACACAGAAGGCGTTATAAGAGATCTGGGAACACAGGTTGACAGCAACCTCCCTTTTAACCACCACATTGCCACTGTGGTCAGAAAGTCCTTCTACATGGCACATCTCATTACTAAAGGTTTTGTGGTCAGAAAGTCCTTCTATGTGGCACATCTCATTACTAAGGGTTTTGCATCCAGGAAGAAAGAGGTTATTGTCTCCCTCTACTCTTCCCTCATTAGGCCAATCATCTAGTACAATGCCCCATATGGCATGTACCTCACTAGACATCTGCAACAACTGGAGAGCCCTCAAAAGTACCTCACAAAGAGGATCCTGGGCCTTAAATACTTGTCCTCTATGGACAGACTCCAAAACTCCAACTATTCTCTGTTTCATATTGCCTACTTAGAGGCAATCTCTGCTTGACTTACAAAGCCATGTCTTACTCAGCTCTGTTAGAAATGCTACATCTAAAGAAATCCCAATCCCTCCACACCACATTCTTCAATGACCTCAACAGCATTACCACAATCAACAGAACATGCTGGAGGGACAGGTTCATAACCCAGAGACTGCCCATGCTATGGAATAAACTTCCCATACATGTCAAACAGAGCACCTCACTGGCCCTCTTCAAGAGAATTCTTGATGAGTGGATGGGAAATAGAAAATTCACCCTGGGATCACTCCAGTGGCTCTACTCGACAGAGGCACTGGAAACTAAGGTCAGGTGGCATGATGCCAGGGTAATCCTATGGGCTAGGCTTGTAAAGGCTCCAGGGCCATTAGCCTAATACATACCTATGAACCTATGAATCATAAAAAGCAAACTAGAACTCAGAAATATGCAAATATCAAACATTGTAAATATTTTACAATGAAAATAATTGACATTGGTGCTGTTTTCTGATACTTTTACTCATTTAAACTAAGTACTTTATTAGTTAGATGCCACACTTGAACAGATCCCTAGGGCCTTAATGCTGTATTTTTAAAACTTTTCATTGTATTTTCGGGTCTATATTATATTTGCGAATGCTTAGGTTGTTGAATACAACATGATCGACACCTATTCAGTGAATGCATAAGTCAGCGAAAGCTCACAATGCAGAAAAACACATCACCGAATACTTTTACTTGGCCAACACCATTCTACCCACTAACAAAAACAAAACACACTTCCCACTACACAGCTCACTACATACTACCCACTCAAACAAAATAAATAAACCACATACATACACTAACCTAAACCCTACTTCAAAACCTAAACTAACCCTTACATACATTACTTACTATGCACTTACCTTAATCCGCACCCTAACCCTAAGGTCCGTAACTATTGCACACTTACCTTAATAAGCTATACCCAAACAAAACAAATAATTCACACACATACACTTAACCAAACCCTACTTCTAACCCTTACATACATTACTATCTATGCACTTACCTTAACTCGCACCCTAACCCTAAGGTCCATAACTATTGCACACTTACCTTATGGAGCTACACCACAGAAGGGCCGACTATGCAGAATCGAGATTTAAAAATTTGTGGTTTCCAGCATTCGATGTACTCATGGTTCACTCATTAGGTGTCGATCATGCCATATTCGACAACCTAAGCATTATTGAATATAATATAGACCCGTATTTTCACCTTAGCAATTATAGCTATGGTTTTCAGCCTACTTAGGTGTTCACTTGTAGATTTATGCACATTTTCATTAATATTATAATATGTTTTTACACATAAATCTGATGAAGTATTTATTTTGTAAGAAAGAAATCTTTTGTTAAAAGTGTTTCAGTTTATAAGGTACTAATATTTATTCTGATAGATGTCTAGTGGTAGATCTTTCTGTTAGTTAATTAGTTAGTTATTCTGTTAGTGAGTAGTTATCTCAATTAATACAGTTTGGATTAGTAGGTTAGCCTTAATAAATTGTTCTTATAATATATATTTTAATTTGTCTCTCACTTTTTAGTTTCAGTTCTAAGGTAGCACAGTCTCAGTTTACACTATGGTGTTAAGGGGGAAGGGGAACATGGTTAAAGGAATGAGTTTAATGCTTTTATTGTTCTTAACAGAACCACCCCCTGTAACCACTCCCTTGCTCCAAATAACCTGATTATATATAAATAATGAATGTCTTTAATGCTTTTCATTATACTCAACTAGGATCACTTTGTGTGTTTTAATAAAGAATATTCCATTTTTAACACAACTGTGGACTACCTACTATTTTATTATTTTGTAGCACATATCTTAAAGTTTGATTTTTATTAGTGAACTAAGTCATACCTCCCAATTGTACCAAATTGCTCATATTTTTACCAGTTTTGAGGTCCAAATAATGGGGTGCCACAATTCCCAAGTGGAGCCCCTTAATTTCCCGGCTTTTTTATTTAAATTTTTTTTTCACTTTTTGAACTGACATCATCATGTGCGCGATGACATCAACTCCGTGAAATGGCCTGCCAGTCAGAAGTGAGCTCAAAGGCTCAACAACATAACATGTGTCCATTTCCAGCTGCTCCAGCCAAGCTGTGACTGTTGAACATAGCTAGCTGCAAGCAGGAATGGATAGCTACAATAATTATCTATTAATGGTGGTTGGCTTAGCTGTTAAACTTCCAGGAACATCCTGAATGTTTGGTTATTTATTAGGGTGTGTATGTGTGAAATGCCCCAGTTGAATATACCTGGTGGCTAGAGATACTCAGGCTCAAACCCTGTACCTTGGGTACAGGTAACAAGAACCTAAATTCCCAACCCACCACCACTTGTGAAAACTTTTCAGATATTTGCCTCATATTTTTGTTCTGTTCCTCATAAAAATTTGTGATTTTCTGGATTTTTGTTGCAAATCAATGACGGATTGAATTCACTAAATAATGACAGGCATTTGAATTTCAGACTTCATATTCTTCAGAAAATAAATGGTAACATAAAACCTTTTATTCTAGTAATTATCTAAGTTGCTAAGATCAGTATTTGAAATTTGTCCCTATTGTTGGGGCTGTATTCCCCCATTACTGGCTTTGTCCAGGTGTTTTGTGCTAAGAGGTTGAAAACTATGGTGAGAAGTGAGAACTGAATTCACTAAATGATAGCCATTTAAGTTTAAGTCTGCCTATCTTTCAGGAAACTGCTGATTTGGCATAGTGGTATGTTGCTCTGACCCTAGGGCATAGGGTCCTAGGTTCAAGACTTGGCAGTAAAACGCATATCTTATTCTAGCAACTTTCCAAAATTATACAAGCAATGTTTAAAATGCATCCCTGGTTTTTGGGCTTTTGTCCCCCCCCCCCCAATAAATGTTGTTTTTTTCAAGATTTCTTATGCTGCAATGTTGAGAGATACAGATCAGTGTTGAGTGGATTTTACAAGGAGCTGAGAGCTTGAGAGGGAAATAAGTTTAGTGTTACTTATGGTGAGTCTGCTTGCATTGTTAATAGCATAAAAGGTTAAATATTTGCTTTTGATGCAGAAGGCTCCTACAGTATGTAGATGCATTGCTGATACTGTACTGTGTTGTCATATTTTTAAAGGTGGTGGGTGTAACAAGTCAAGGGTGTAGCTACAGATACAACAGAAGTGAGAAAATGTCATGCACAAGGGCTTTTGTGTCTCAGTGGAAAGAGCAAAAAATATCATTAACCCAAATTCAGGAACAGAAAATCAGAATTATTATGTTATGTGCTGCATTATAAGAAAAATATAAAATACAATGATAATTCTGATGCTTCAGGATGAATGTAGGAGAGGGTCTGTCAGTACTTGGACAAAAAATTGGAAGTCTTAAAACATGCAGTTCACCTAGTTTATTTTGTTGTACATTTACAGCTATTGAGTTGGTCTGATAATACAAATCAGAGTAAGTCAAGCAAAAAACTGAAACTGAAAATAGGTTCGAGAAGCTGTGCAAGATGCCCATTGATTACACCACCGTCATTCTATTTACATGTTTATATATATATATATATATATATATATATATATATATATGTGTGTGTGTGTGTAAGTTTCAAGGGCAGAAAAGTTTTAATGCTACGTCTGTTTTCATCGTGAGACAGTATTGCTTTGTTTAGCAGATGTCTATTAGTGTTTGTGCATTGTGCTATAAAATATAAAATAAAGTCCAAATAATCATTGTAGAAGTAAAGCAGTATGCACATTAGTGTTTATGGTAAATGGGACAATGTAACCAGGTAATGGAACATTGGAATGGCTGCAGGGGATTCTGTGGCCATATTTTGGTTGTCTGTTCTTCAGTCTGCATTTGAAATTTGATATCCCACAATTCCATTGGAGTGGGCTGGGTTATGTAATTATGTATGCAACTTTTGTGCTACTCAGCCAACAGATTTGTGCCTATTTTTCATGGGCCTTTGACCAGATGTTTGATGTTTCCATGATGAGAGGTATGAATTAGGTACATAACATATTTCAAAGGAGTGAACTTCACACCGCTCACACTGTGAAGTTTCTGCTTGGTTTAAGTTACATCAAAGAGAAACAGAAATCAAGGCTAGTCAGACATTAAGACACACCTGAGCTTTTGCACAACCTCCATGACCCAGGAAATCCAGACTTTTGAAGGAGGTTGATATGGAACACTTTTTAAACCACGAAGGCTACAAATTCTACAGGCATGGAACATAATCTGCAAAATATCACATTCCAGATGATTCAGGCTGCACACTAGCATTTACAGGCAGTATGAAGGTGGTAGAGGGCATTCTCATGTGTTCCAGGGAGAATAGGGCAGTGCATGTGTAACATATGCCAGTTAGCTAGAGTTTTGTGAATAATTTTGTGTCATTTGACTATCACACTGACTTGTACAGAAGCTTGTGTTAAACATGTACCAACAGTGTTATTATAACTTATTAAACATATATGTTTAAACAAAGAATTCTGGAAGGCTACAGTAGAAGTTTTTGAAATTCTTCTATAATTTTCAAATACTGCAACAGATCTTAGCAAACATCTGAGTGTGCATTGTACCAGAGTCAGGTGATCAAATGTGATGTCATTCTATAACCAGCACTTAGAGGATGGGACTCTCACATCACTTTTTTTTTTTTTTTTGGAACCTGATGTAAAGAGCTATGTCAGATATCACAACTCAGTTAGTTGAGTTGAGTTCAGTTAGTTGGAAACTCATCACCTTGCCTTGTGGAAGTAAGCATCTCAGCATCTAATCTTGCCTTGCTGTATTAATTAAGTTAGCTATGGAACAGTTATTCTTTAGGCAGTCAGGCAATGCAGTGAAATTAGTTAAGTAGTGTTTTTCTGCATCTGTTTGAATATGTCCAACTGTGTTCTTTTTATTTCTCCTGTGATTGAAACTCTGGTGTTTATTGTACTTAGCTATTTATTATTCTCATGTTTTCTATTTTATTATTTATTATTAAATATTTTATACCTTTCATTGTGGCTGGTCTTTTAGAGAAAACTTTTAATATCTTGAGAGTACTTCTGCTTATTTTAGTGATGCCTAGCCCACTAAAGGCCTGGCTGCTTTGATTACACTCTACCATTTATATTAATATTGATTTTACTCAGTATAAATGGATACCCTTGTAAGAGCCTGAGAGTAGTTGACTGGTGGCAGCATAGTTACCTATTATCTGGGCAGAAAGGGGCATAGCTAATAGATCTGTGCCAGCCTTTCCCAGGAGTGTGTATATGTGAAAATCAAATACACAGGTGTGGGCGTGTCAGCTACTGGGAACTGGGACACAGTGCTCCAACATGAGTGTTGTTTGGTATCTGGAGAAACAGAGAGTCCAGTCCCTGGTCTGGAGCATGTTCCCTGTGTGCTCTTGGGGGGAAATTATGTTTAATGCAGAGAGCTGCATTTCAAAATACTGTGTAAATTCATTCCTATCCTTAGTGACCATCACTCCTGTTGTCAGTGGTGAGGACTGATGATCCTTCATTACTGTCCTGGAGTAAAGACAGGCCATTACACATTTTTAGCAGCAGTGGGGTATTAATTGAGCTTCAGTAGCCTGTGGGCAGTGGTCACTAAAGGTGTCTGTACTCTCAACAGCCACAAGGTAAACTTTCAGAGTTTCATTTTTACAATAGCTTTATTTATTTTTGTTAGTTTAGTTTAGCCAAGGAAAACAGACAAAGATGTCAGTAGTGGATTATAGTAAGCTGACAAAGAACCAGTTGTCCAAGGTTTGCGAAGCCAAAGGCCTGATGCATATTAACTGGACTAAAGAGGAAATTATTTCATCTTTAATAGCAGCTACAGTGTGGACCAGTGACCAGGAAGGCAACCAGTCTGGTGTTGGGGATGTGCAGTTATCAGAAACAGGATCATTCACCTTTTCCTCAGAGGACTTATAAATCTCTCTGGAGTTAAGGAGAATTGAACTGGAGGCTGAAGAAAAGGAGAAGCAGCTTCAGCATAAACTGCAACGTTAAGAGATCAAAGAGAGATTGAGACATTTGGGGACTGAAAAGAGAATACAATGTTGGGAGACCGAAGAAAAGGAGAAGCAGCATCAATTGCAGGCCAAACATTTGGAGACCAAAGAGAAACTGCGGCATTTGGAGAATGAAGAAAATGAGAAACTTTGGCAATTAGAGGCTGAAGAAAAAAGACATCCAGTGACAATATGAGAGGGAGATGTTGACTCTTTGTCAGAGTCATGAAAGTAGTGGGGAAGAGAAAAACTGGATCCCAGATGCAATAAAGGTCAGTAAATTTCTTCCACAAACTGAAGAGGGGGGATGACTTTGTTAGCTTTATTTATCTATTTGAAAGAGTATGCGAACAGTATGATGTTGACCAAGAGCTCTGGGTATGGTTCCTGATGCCCTTACTCTATGGTAAAGCTGTAATTGTTGTTTCTAAATTGTCTGATACTGATTGTTTAAACTATGATAGAGTGAAGCAATGTTTATTAAGCTGTTATAAGTTAACACCTGAAGCCTACAGAATAAGGTTTCATGAGCATACACGCAAGACAGATGAAAGTGTATGTGATTATATTGCTGTTTTCGTAGGTGGGTGAGTGGATGTCAGGTCATCACTTTTGAAAGACTTACAGACCTTTTAGTAAGGGGACAATATCTTAGTACTTTGTCTAAGGACATGAGAATCTGGTTGGCAGATGGGAGTATAACTCTACAGATGAACTGGGGAGAAATGGGGATCTCTACTTAGCAAGCAGGGCATCACTGCACAAGAAGGGGATACCCAGTGCTGCAGATGGATATAAGGGAACACATGGTGGGCAGCCTAAATCACTTCAACAGAGTCTATCAGTAACAGCGGAAGCCACTAGTTCAGGTGCACTGCCAGGATTAGGGGTTAAATGTTTTAAATGTAACCAGAGGGGCCATGTAGCATACAAATGTCCACTGAAACAAGGTGGGGAACAAAAGTTGAGGGAGCCAGCAAGTGGGAATAACAGAGTGTCAATAGTAAGTTGTCTAAAGACAACAGGGGTACCAAACAATCACTGGAGTTTGTATCCTATCTTAGTGAATGGATGACAGGCCACTGCTAAGAGAGACACAGCCTCTGACATAATTGTTGTTAAGCTTGCAGTAGTTAAAGAAGAGCAGTACTTGCTTGGGCAGTCCACTCCAATCAGAGCTTTTGGAAGGATCCCATTCCAAATACCTTTGGCCAAGGTTCACCTTGACTGGGAGGGTGGAAAAGGAAGCAAGCAGGTAGCTGTGTTTGAGGATATTCCTGCAAATGTATTGATAGGGAATGATTTTGATAATTCAGTACCTTGTGTGCATGCAGTTATATGCATTCAGGCTTGAAAACAGGCATGTAGGTCTGGTCAGCTGGGGGTGACCCAGACAGACCCCACACCTGAAGCTGGGGATGGTGATATGGCTATTTCAGGGAGGGAGCCACCAGAAACAGGCAGGAGAACAACAGCAGAAAAATGTCTAGTATGACAGGAATGCTCGAGCTTGAGAGTATGCTGTGGACAGCAGGTTATGGTGCTCATTCCTGTCAGACACAGTAAGCTGCGGGCAGCTTGGGAGGGACCCTTCAAAGTGGTAAGGAAGGTAAGTGATGTTAATTACATGGCAAGACCTCTACACAGGAGGCAGGGGGGCGTATTCTATTATATTAACACCACAAAGCCTTTAGCATGTCAAGAGGTCATGGGCAGACTGCAAAGGACAGGGTTAACAGTTAAGCCAAGTAACTGTCAGGTGGGTATGGCAGAGGTCTCTTACCTGGTACATAGAGTGGGGAGTGATAAGATTAGGCCAGAACCTGCCAAAGTGTAAGCAATTTAGGCGTGCCTGCCTGTGGTACCAAAAATCAGGTGAGGGCATTCTTGGGTAATGTGAAGTATTATAGAATGTTTGTTCCCAATTATAGTACAATAGCTGCTCCCCTCACATATTTGACAAGGAAACACAGGCCAGATAAAGTAGTGTAGACCCAGCCTGCGAGCAGACATTCCATAGGCTTAAAGGGCTTTGGGAAATTCCCCTGTGTTTGCCAATCCAGATTTCAGCAATTTCACTACAGATGGACTCTCGAGACAGGGTATAAGTTAATTTGCTCTCAGACAGACCCATTTCTGTCAAGCAAATTTTTCCGGGGTCACTTGAAAAATTAGCTTGAGTCTTCAAAGGGGAAGAGAGATGTGACAATGTGAGGTATTGCCATCTGTGCCAGGGAGAATAGGGCAGTGCATTTGTAACATATGCCAGTATAGTTAGCTGGAGTTTTGTAAATAATTTAGTGTCATTTGACTATCACACTGACTTGTACAAATGCTTTTGTTAAAATCTGTCAGTAGTGTTATTATAACTGATTAAATGCATATGTTTAAACAAAGAATTCTGGAAGGCAAGACTAGAAGTTTTTGAATTTGTTCTGTAATTTTCAAATACTGCAACAGATCTTAGCAAAGCTATGAGTGTGTATATTGTACAAGAGTCAGGTGATCAAATGTGATATCATTCTATAACCAGCACTGAGAGGATAGAACTCTCACAGCAGTTTGTTTATTTATTTATTTATTGCATTTGTTTACCAGGAAAGTCCACTGGGCCTAAAAGAGCCTATTTTCAGTGGAAGCCCAGGGAGAAAAACTCCGACAAGAACATAGATGCAGAAAAAAAATTAAGCATTAATTGGTACAGAAGTAGAAACAGTGTTACACATAGTGGTTACAGTAATATATACAGAATATATACATAAGTCAGGAATTTAGTTGGTTTGATTACAGTAACATATACAGAATATATACATAAAAGCAGGAATTTAGTTGGTTGCCAGATGAATTCGGAGTGATAAAAATGGAGATAAATTAATCAGCATTATTGTACCACTATCAACAACTGATAAAAGAAAAAAAATACTAAATATGGAGAAAGTAGTTTTGTTTTTTTTTTTTTTTTTTCTTTGGAACCTGATATAAAGATCTATGTCAGTTATCACAGTTCAGTTAGTTGAGTTAGTTGAGTTCAGTTCAGTTAGTTGGAAGCTCATCACCTTGTCTTGTGGAAATAAGCATCTCAGCATCTAATCCTGCCTTGTTGTATTAAGTTAGTCAGGGAACAGTTATTCTTTAGACAGTCATGAAATACAGTGAGATGATTTAAGTAGTGTTTTTCTGCATCTGTTTGAATCTGTCCAACTGTGTTATTTCTACTTCTCCTGTGATTAAAACTCTGGTGTTTATTAAACTTAGATATTTAGTATTTTCATGTTTTCTATTTTATTATTGATCATCAAATATTTTTATACCTTTCATTGTGGCTAATATTTTACAGGATACATTTAATGTTTTGAGAGTGCAGGCACCAAAACAATTCCAAAAAATTATGGGCAGGAATAAATAAATTACTCCACCCCAGCAAACCCTCCACTCCATTTCCTACCTTCACTAGCAAAATCACAAATATATCAGATACCTTCAACAAATGCTTTATAGAAACTATCTCCAGCCTTGTTCAAAAACTGACCACATCCACCACAAATAACTCTGAACCTATACAAAAACTCAAAACCACCTTCCAATTCCAGCCCATTCCTACCACCTATATCAAAATGATCCTAACCAAACTTAAACTTACTGCACTAGTAGCTGATGGCATCTCTGCGGAATACCTCCAATTGGCTGCCAATGAACTTGCCTTCCCACTATCCATCCTCCTAAACAGATCTATTTCAGAAGCCACTATTCCACCTATCTT
This sequence comes from Protopterus annectens, assembly GCF_019279795.1. Taxonomy (NCBI): domain Eukaryota; kingdom Metazoa; phylum Chordata; order Ceratodontiformes; family Protopteridae; genus Protopterus; species Protopterus annectens. The sequence goes on from NC_056743.1 coordinate 1,423,919,530, forward strand.
GAAGATCTCCTATATCATCCCCCTCCACAAAGATGGTACTTCCACCGACCTCTCTAACTATTGCCCCGTTGCCATCCTGTCTCCACTAGCTAAAATACTTGAAAAATGTATACATCACCAACTCATTACATATCTTCTCAACAACCAACTTCTCTCTCCCACCCAGCATGGATTTCAGCCTGCTCACAGCACCACCACCACCCTACTTTCTTTCACAAATCTCATCAACCAAAACAAACACATAGACAATCTAACATCTGCCATATTTTTGGACTTGTCAAAGGTCTTCGATATGGTCAACCATCCTAAACTTCTTCAAATCCTTACTGACCTGGGTCTTAACTATGCATTAGGTTGGTTTCAGAATTACCTACAAGGAAGGCAGCAAGCAGTTACATGGGCCAACAATCTATCCTCACTACTACCCATCACCACAGGAGTCCCACAAGGGTCTATTCTGGGACCCCTCCTATTCTCCATTTTCACCAATAATCTTCACAGCATCTGTCAAAATGCAACTGTTATACAATACGCTAATAACTCAACACTAGTCTGTACAGCCAGAGATCCCCAGGAACTCCACTCCATCACCTAAAAAGTCTTCCAAACTATTGAAACCTTGTTTCTTAACATAAACCTAATACTAAATTCCCCCAAAAAACAAACTACTAATATATAGCCCAAACAAATCAACCATAATACCCAGCCCATTTAATATTGTGTCCAGGGATGGGACTATTATCTCCCCAGATGCTCATACTAAACTGCTAGGAGTGATCATTGATAACAATCTCAAATTCGATCTGCATATAAATCATACTATTAAAAACATCCACAAAAACTGGGCAGTCTATATAAACATAAACCATTTCTAACCCAAGCTGCAAGGACAACTTAGCTCAAACTTACCTTCTCTCTACTCTGTTCTATGCCTCACCCATTTTCATCAACTTACCCAAAATTGAAATGGGCAAGCTCAACATAAAAATTGCCAAATTTGCCACTGGTGCTCCCTACCGATCCCACCACCGCCATTCCCTCAAACAACTTGACTGGCTTGAATTTCCCAATCTCCTAACCTTCCATCAGCTTTCATTTGCACACAAACTAATACTACTTCCAGATAAAACCCCAGCACTAGCCAACCTACTAACATTACAAACTAACCCTAGACAACTACGTTCTAGTGATAAAACACTGATCAAGGTTACCAAGAGAAAAATGCAGCAGATACTCCGTATTCCCTAATTCTATAGGTAAAACCCTCAGCTATTACTTCAACAGACTCAAAGGTTACATTTAAAATACTCCTCAAAGAACATCTAAAACACACATGGATATGTTTATGTTCACCCCCAAGCTAACCTCCCCAGTCATAAAATCCCTCTTCCCTAATATACTAGTCTCTGTTGCAGAACTTTACCACTAAGAGGAAGTGTGGCTTTTTAATTTCTAGCTTCCTCACAGTGTCACTTCTAAACCTGGCCATTCAGACTGTATCTATATTGTGGCACTAAAACCCTGCTAGGCACAGTTTTATATAATTTTTCTAAATTTTCTTTCTCTTTCTTTATATTTGTTTTATACTTAGTGTATATATCTTACCACTCACTCTGTTGTTTTACCTACTACAATAATCCTGACTCTGTCAAACTTACTCACACTAACTGTATAAAACTGCAAAAGATGCAAACTTTTCTCGCATATGTGGTTTATTCTGTTTGCCTTCTTACTTATGTACTGTCTTATTCTAACTGTATAAAATCATAAAAAAAATGCTTTTTATACTGTGTATCTAATGTTAATTATTCTTGCTTATGTATTGTCTGTGTAAATATGAATGCTGCTGTGACACTCCTGATAATTGCTTGTAATTGATTTGTGGATATTTTCTCCCCTGGCCTCCCCTGAAAATGGACATGCATCTAGTCAGACTCTCCCGGGCAAGAACTGTAAAATAAAATAAATAAATAAATACTTATGCTTATTTTAGTGATGCCTTGGCCACTTCAAAGAGCTTGGCTGCTTTGGTTACACTTTACCATTTATATTAGTATTGATTTTACTCAGTATAACTGGATACCCTTGTAAGAGCCTGAGAGTAGCTTCTGGTGGCAACGTAGTTACATCATTGTCTGGGCAGAAGGGGTTCGGTTAGTAGATCTGTGCCAGCATTTCCTAGGAGTGTGTGTGTGTGTGTGTGTGTGTGTGTGTGTGTGTGTGTGTGTGTGTGTGTGTGTGTGTGTGTGTGTGTGTGTGTGTGTGTGAAAATTAAATAGCCAGGTGTGGGTGTGTCAGCTACTTGGAACTAGGACACAGTGCTCGAAAGTGAGTCTTGTTTGGGATTTGGAGAGACAGACAGTCCAGTCTCATGTGTGGAATGTGTTCCCTTTGTGCTCTTGGAGTAAACTGTGTTTGATGCAGAGAGCTGCATTTGAAAATGCTGTGTAAATCTATTCCTGTTTTTAATGATTGTCTTTCACTGGTGTCAGTGGTGAGGATTGAGGCTCCTTAATTACTGGCCCAGGGTAAAGAGAGGCCATCACGCCACTGTTTGCAGGAGCTTTCACTTTTGCATAGTATTGATATTTGCAGGTAATATTATACCTCAGTTTAAGAACATTAACAAAAGCATAATTCATGCTCTAGTGACTGAATGCAGCATAAGTAAAGTGGAAAGTTATTTGTTATCTGACTACAAAGATTTCCAGTGGGTTTCAATACCTGGGGTACCGATACACCAGCTCCTCTGCATGTTGTCAGAGTAATAGACTATGTTAAAATATATCCCTTTATATATTGACAATGTAGTACCTGTGCAGCCCACGAACAGAAAAGCTGTAAAAGACAACATACAACTTCCAGGGTATTTGAAATCCTCAACTAATGTAGTGACAGAGCAAGACTCATGGCATAATTTCACTGAGACATTAGAAGTCTTCAAATAACGGTAGTAGCAGTGCTTTATTTCAAGTTGATGTTTGCAATGACACCTTTCTCTTTTGTGTAACTGATTGGCATACACTAAGGATTTTCCTTATTTTTCCATAAAATGTGGAGTGCCATTTCTCTGTGATTACTACTGACCATTAACACTACTCGTTGCCAATTGTCATGCAACATATGAGCACAGAAATATGACTTTGAATTATATGATCATTGTTGGCGTGCATATGGTGTGTCTATTTTTTGATCATTGCAGAGTTTGGAAAAGGGAGTATAGGACAGACTGAGATAAAAAGGTAAAGCAAGATGAGGGTATGACACAAGGTGATCTACCACAGAATGAGAATGTTGGAGGTGGGATAGGGGTCCATATATCCCTACTCTTTAGCTCAACAATGGCAGAAGAATGCAGAAATATATTGATAGAATGTGACAACATCTGACTTATAATGTACATATTCATGACAGGATTGCTTACTGTCAGGAGACTTGAACACAAGACAGCATGAAAAAAGAAACACACATGAATGGAATTGAACTGCTGCCTTGGGCATGGTATGCTCTAGACCTATATATTACTAGGACATGCCGCAAGAGCACTGGTAGAAAAGGTGAGTGGAAAACACATTTCAGAGAAATGGAACACACCAAAAATGCACCTAAATGGGTTTGGAGCCTCTACCATTGTTTCAAGGATTTCCCATAGACCAGACAATTAGTAAGCAAAGCAACAGATGAATACATACAAAAGTGCTCTAAATACATAAATGTAATGGAAAAGTTAGAATGGCTTTGAAGAATAAAAACTGAATAGTAGAAAACAGCTTATAAACCAACAGGGGAGGGGATTAAGACCCAGCTCCTACTGAACACATCACTGCATGAGTATGCTGAGCCATGGAAGCTCTCACATACATGCATAACGTTTACCTTATTTTGTACTTGCATGGCATATTATTAGCTTGTGATAATGATTTTTCATCAGTATACTACAAGGTAAACCTCTATCGATTGTCACCCTTGCCTGCCTAATGAATACTCCCTAGACCATTGCATTATCAAATTAAGCCACCAAAGGAATTACAGTGAAAGAGACAGAAAACATATTTCAGTGAAATATACCAACAATGTGGAAGACAAAATAATTACTATTGCTAAACAGCATACAGTGATCAGCGAATCAAAACTCACCCCCTGTTGTTTGACAATGTACATATTAATAACAACCTGTTACATTTAAGTACTATGCCTACCAATTATTAATTTTATGCATTGGTAGCACTTATTGTAAAGTACAGATTGCTTGTCAGACTGCTACAACTCAACCTTCAGTGGATTTGAACCATTGCCTGCATAACTGATATTTTATAGACCATTGTTTTAGCAAGTAACACCACAGAGGAACTTACAAAAAAGGTGCAAGAAAACACACATTTCAAGGGAATGTTACAATACTGCAGAACACTATAAAATGAACATTATACACGATGTGTAATAATCAGGAACTCACAATCTTTCTTTATCTATTGACAATCGACATAACATATCCTGACTACAAAGGACACATGGAAGGTGTTATAATGCAACTATTAATGTCCACCTATGTTAGTATTGCCTGGTGTCACACATTGACATGGCAGATGCCAAAATCTTATCATGCTAAAAGGATTTGATTAGTTTCTGCCATAGGATGAATAATATTATTTTTCTGTGCTTAAATACAGGCAGCCAAGCTGTTTTCCCTCTCTCTCTACACACACACACACACACACACACACACACACACACACACACACACACACACACACACCACAGATAGATGAGTTTTCTTGTTTTATAAGTCTTTTTTGTCTATGTATGTGGTATGATGATGTTTTCTAATAGCATTAAATGTTGTAAAGGGAAAATGACAGAGATGAAATAAGAATGAAGCACACATAAAAGGTGAGGACTGAGAAGGATAGATGTGGGTCAGTAAGAAACTAGGAATCAATGGCAATAACCCCTTGATTTTCACATTGTTATGGCACATAACGATAAAATACCAAGACCACCCACTGAAGCTGTATGAATGCTAAGGGATCATTGACAAGACACATATATGTGATATGCAGCAAATTTGCAGAGTCGCTAACAAACTGTGGCAAGCAGCTGTTCACTTAACTACATTTTGGTTAAGTGTGTGTTCTGTTTGTTTTTGAACCAGGTAGAAAGGTGGGCTTGGTGAAATAGAAATACAAGGTTGAGTAGTGCAACAGTTGAGCTACTAGGAATTTAGCTGGCTGGAATTGGGTTGGAAGCATATCTCTCACCTCTTTAACTCAACAGTGTTGGACAATTCTGTACTTGCAATTTGGTTTGACAGTGCAAAGCTCCTTGACAGAATGTACATAGTGATGTTAAGCATGTTTCATTACAAGGGAAAGGTATACATAATTAACAATGGGGTTGAAACCATCCCTGTGTTAATCCTATGAGAGCCCTGATAGGCTATACTGTAGAATCAGACATATCAGGAAAACAACATTGAATAGAAATGAAAGAGAAATACACTTGACCACATTTCAACCCACGCCTGTGTTATCCATAACTCCTGAACCAGAACATTAGTCATGTATGCCATTGATGCACTCATAGGGAAGGCATTAAGAAATAACATAAAACATTTCACAGAACTGGCATAAATTTGCATACAGATAACATAATATTGTATGAAAATCATCTGACCCTAGAGGGATTAGATTCCCTGCAGCCAGTGCACTGAGACTGAATTCATCATGTCATGAATATAATGAGACATAGAAGCTTTCTAAGGAACACTATTAGCTGTATAATAGTTCATTATTGCTTTGTGACACACTTGTGCTATTTCCATTTGCATAACTGATATCAACATCTTAGCATGTTCAAAAGGACTTTTCTCAGTTTTTGCCATAGGATGGGAACCAGCATTTCCCTGTCCTTACACATGAGTGGCTACATTCCTTTCTGACAACCATTGTTCAACATATGAGCACAATATATAAGCTCAGTTTTGGCATGTGTGTGGTGTGTTTACCTTTTTTGACCAGATTAAAGGTTGGAATGGGAGTATAAGACAGAGATGAAAGAGGGAAGTAGGTTTAGACTTTGATTTCCATTTTCTAGCAACTGTTTTTTGGCAACTACCAAAAGTAAAATTAGTAAGGCCATACTATGTCTAGGCAATTCAGAGCTTGCATCCCAGCTCAAAAAAAAAGATTTCTTTGGTTGCACCTATTTGCTTACCCAATATTTCTGACAGAGTACTCTGTAGGGAATTGTTGATGTCTGCAAACTCATTAAACTCCTGAAACATATGTTCTCAGTTATTTCTTTCTTCCCCATCACACCTCCAACATTTGCCAACTACCTGAGGAAAAATTCTTTGGAGTCTGCTTGGGTATAAAAATACCTATGCAAATGCTTCCAAGCAAAAATCCTAAATCTTCTAGACATTGTTGCATATTTGGGAGCCATACTTATGTCCTCCCATTGTTTCCTTGTGAATTGCTTATCCAGATTCCCTTCTCAGTCTTTCCTAATCTATAGTTATTGTGTAATATTTTATATGTGTTATCAATTATTACTTTTTTAACAACAGCTTCTGTTCTAGATTCATCTGAAAATTCTGCCACAGCTGGTCTTTCACTTATGATTCCCCTATCACTTTCTTTTTGTCTATACTCTGATACCAACCCTTGATAGTCTCTAGCCTGCAGTCTAAATGTCTTCTTGGTGTCTTTCCATTCTAGTAGCTTTTCCTCTCTAGTTATTTGCTCTCAGTACCTTGATTCCTTTGCCAGTTTTCACCAGCAAATTCCATCCTCTCTTGCCTAATGTCTACACCCAAAATTGCAGTCATCCCTATCAACAAAATCTCCTTTCTCCAGTCTCATGTTAGCATAGTCCTTAAAATTCTTTCTGTTACTTTATGAATATATTATTCTGTATGGCTGTTGTTATTCTCCTTAAGGATCTGCATTAAAAATCCCATGCACTCCTTATTTCTTGAACCCCCACCCCCACTTCATCATCATCCCTTTCCACTTTGAATTGTAGCTTTATGTTTGAGTGATGTATATGAGCCTTAGCAGTGTAGCTCTAAAATATTCATTCAGATTAGGTAATCCTAAACCACCTTGTACTATTGGAAGGATCAATTTATCCTACTTGACCATAGTCCTCTTCCTCTCCCAGATTAAATCCTTCAATTCTTTATTAATTATTGCCCACAACTTCTCCTCTGGTTGGTAAAAATATGCCCGACCTGTACATAAAACTAAACGGACTAAAAACATTTTCATTGTTTGCATCTTGCTGTCCATACTAGTAAAAAGAGTTTCCAGTTTCTCAGTTTTCTCATTGTCTTTTGTTTAATCTCTTTCCACATATCCTTGGCTGCCATAACATAATCAATGTTTAATCCATATTCCTAAATACTTCATTTTCTCATGCCCCCATAAATATGGGGTATCGCTGAACCATTTCTTCTGTGGGTACATAGTTTACAGATATAGCCTATGTTTTCTCTTCAATAATTTTATATCCCAAAAATAAGTTAAATTGTCACAGAATATGCCACAACACTGAAATGTCCTTTCTGATTTTATCAGGTACAAAATATAATCTGCAAATAAAGCCAGCTTTTCTTGATTAGCACACCAATTATGTCCTTGCATTTCTGAGTCCCTTATTTTCTTTTCCAATGGCTCTAAATCTAAAGTAAATAACAAAGTAGAAAGGGGACACTCCTGCTCAGTTCCTCTGTTCAGGCATACATTGTCAGAGCGAAACCCTCCCTCTTCAATATTTGCCTCAATCCCTCATATATCTTCTTAATTAATGTTATTATTGTATCATGGATTGCAAATACTCCCATTGCCCTAGTCATAAATCCCATTGTACACTATTGAATGCTTTCTGTGCATCAAGATCCACCAACAACAGCAGCAGTATTTTCTTACATTCTTCTTCCCTCTGGATCATAATTGCTCTATTGATGTTGTAAAATGTATGCCTTCCTCCTAGAAAACCACATTGATTCATAGCTATCAATTTTAGCAATGCTTTTGCCATTTTTTTATCTATTATAGACATAGACACTTTATAATAATGGTTTAAAATTGAAATGAGCCTATATAAACCTGGGTCTGATGGGTCTTTGTTGTCTATAGGTACAGCTACCACAGCTTTCTTCCAGGATGCTGGTGCTTCCCCTCTTTTTAAAATAGTGTTAAAACCTTACCTTCCTGATCTTTATCACTTTCTTCCCTCCTAGTTTCAAACTTCCATAAGAATATCCTCTATTCTTGGAAACATTTCTGCAGATTGATTATACATCACCATTTTTATCTCATCTACTCTTATCTTAACTACTAATTGTTGAGCCTCATCTACTTCTAACCTTGGCATACTTACAGTATTTCAATTTGAGCTCTTTCTTTCATTTCCACATTTCTCTGTTTTATACACATTTTCACAAAATTTCCAAAGTATCTCTGATACCTGTACAGGGTCTCTGGTTATTTTTCTTCTTATAGGCTTCCTAAAATTGGTAACAACCCTTTCTTCTTTCTGTTCCCTAAGTTGTTGTGCTAAAAATTGTTGTGCTCTGGAGTTATTATCAAAAACCAGTTGCTTATCAGCAATTGTTTTTAACTCATGTAAATTATCCAGATACTCCCTTGTTTTTTCTTAAGGAGCCTGTGGTTGTACCTCTTTTTGTTCTGTGAGATTCCCCTTAAACTGGAATACTTTAACATTTGTCAGCCCCTCTAAATAATTCCTGTAACATCTTAACCATTTCTCTTTTTCTTTTATTTTTACCATTTTTAAATTCCACTTTCGTTGTATCCCACCCACTGGCTCTAACTTCTGAAGAAATTCCTATCTTCCCTAGTGACTCTTGGATAATTTCCACTACACATTCCTTAAATTCCACTTTTTTAAAAGGTAGTCTGGGAAGCACCAGTGTCTCATTTTTACTTCATTACCCTGTATTTTTATCTTATTTGTTATTGGTGCATGATATGAAATAGCTATTGGATGTGCATTGAAGCTTTCAATTAAATGCACAGGTTCTTGTGAAATATAATTTCTATCAAGTCTAACCTAGTTACTGTATATTATGAATACTATGTAGATTATCTCCATGTTCCTACTACTGAATTCACATCTTCCATGCCACATATTTTCATAAATTTCTTCAGAAATTTACCATCTTTTGTTACATTTTACCTTCTAGGTCCCCTGGATACATCTCCACTGTTGTAAATCAAGTTCCGGTCCCCACCTATAAGTATGATTCACTGCTGAAAGCTGATTATTTCTCCCAAAATGTATTAATCTCCATAATAAAAGTTTTAGGTGGACTATATATACATGCCAGCATAACCCTTCTCCCTTGCTAGTAGCACGCTGCTACCACAAATCTATCATTATTATATGTTTCTTCCCATTTTCATTGCCCTGAAATCCTTTTTATCAAATTCACATTTACTTCTTTCCAAATGTGTCTCCTGTTGCATTAGTATTTGCAGCCTGCATTTCTTAATATAATTCAAGGTTCTTACCCTTTTGTTTATACCTCTGAGGCCATTCACATTCCAAAATAATATGACTAGTGCAGCCATTATAAGAAATTATTATTCTCACCTATTATATATGACAGTTTTTAAATGTCTACTTCCAGCTTTTGTGTTACATGCACCCACAAATATTTATATATTATATATATCAAGTTGATCTTTTATACGGTAGTTTCTTGTCATCTCCATTTGAACCTTTGCCACAGTTTATAAGAATTTTTGTTATCCTGAAAACCCTAAAGAACACACACCCCAGAGCACCCTAATAACCAATTAACTTAAAACAATCATGCAAAATTATGTTTATCTTCAAAAAATAAGGTTTAACCCTCTTGATGGGCGCAGTTGTCCAAACTGACAGCTGCACCCACAGGCATTACCTAACCTAACATTAAGGTTATCCATGCTAAGACACATGTCACAGCCTGTGCTTTTACTTATACTAATTGCTATCTGTTGTTGTCTCATCATCATTCATCCCCCCCCCCCATATTTGAAAAACAGATTGTATGCCTTCAGTAAACATTAACTTTTAGCTTTTAGAAAAAGGTGCTCTGGCTATCTTTAAATACAATTAAATTATACACTGTTCTAATAAATGCAATGAAATATTTAGGTACCAGAAATCTTATTCACTTGCAACAATTTCAAACATTATTTTTTACTAAGCTGCTTTCCCTTGTACCTTATAATTTTACAATTCCCTCAGCAAACAATGCCCAGAGACTCAAGATTTATTGTCTGCACCTGTAGTCAGCTTATCTCCATAGAAACATAAGAACAGAATGTACAACTGCCCTCAGCTGCAGACTTCTCAACTCACACTGAACATTTATTTGTTAAAGGAAAACTTTTCATTACATTCACAGTGTTCTTTTATTTTTAAAGCCCACTTTCTTACACAAAACATTTGTTATTAGATTAGGCGAAGGGGATTAATCAAGACATTCACCTATGCAAAAGTAAAAGAAAACATCTCAACTCTACATATATTATAATCAGTGCACTTTTAACCCCATCCTTCACCAAAACAGCTCAAGATTACAGCATATGAACTTAAACAAGCTTTTTTCCAGCTTTTCTTCTCTTTTTACATTGTCATGTCTGCATTCTTAAACTAAAAACAAAAACAAAATACCCGTTTACTTTAGTATTTTATTACAAACAACAATCACTGAAAATGCTTTGCTATATAACATGCAATGTATATCATGAAATGCTTTATAGAAATATTGAGACACATACTTTTTTCCCATTTAGTGTCCTTCCAAACATTAACAACATGAAGTAGGATATATGCCTTTCAGTACCCCTACACATTTAATAAAGTTAACAGAAGTCCAATCTTTCTGAGAGATGTTTTCTTATAAAGCCATACTTCGCACGTGATTGATGTTTTACAATCTCACATTTATTCATTAATTTCCTTGTTGCTGGTCTTCTTACTGTTCATCTCCATCTCCCAGCCCCAAAGTCTGGTTCAAGTCCAAGGTACTCCTGATTATTCTAGTTAACTCATGTGCTTTTTGTGGCATCCAAAGCAGTTTCCATTGGAACATTGCAAAGTCTCTCTATGACTGTTGTTAGCAGAATGACAAGCAGGGACCCTTCTGTTTGATGGTTTACTTTTTGTTGGACAAAATTTTGTATTTCCTCCTTAGCCTGCTCTGCATCAACAGTAAATTTGATCCTCTAGGAAAAAATATTCTGAAGAAAGTTGGATACAGCAACTTGAATCTCATGCCTGCCTCTCAACATTCCCTGATTGCTGGGGTAAATTTGCTTCTCTTGTGCATGGTGTACACTGAATAATCAATTCCTGCATATACTCTACTGTCTCTAGCTTTTAATATTTTGCCCATCTAACACAATTTTGTCAGGATTAACTCTTCCTGCTGGTATGATTGTATCTTTTCTAATACAGGTCTTGGAGCATACACATGATGTGCTCTTCCAATTAACAAATGCTGCTATGGAATATCAGTCTAGTTGCTTATTTGTGCTTTTATAACATGAAACAATCTGTTCTTTCCAGTTTCTCTTGTATAGCAGAAAATCTCAGGTTTTCCATGTATACTCTATCCTCTAACGCTTCTATTTTTTGAAACATCTCTTCTTGAGCAGTCTCATACTCAGCTGTTTTCTTCATTTTGACCTCTGATTTTTGCAGTTTTATCAGTTCATCTGAACAGCTGTTTAAACTTCTTTCATTTTCTTCCAGCATTTTGTTATCTGAGTTGATATACTCCTTCAATGTTTCATTTATTTTAATCAGCTCAGAGCACATCTGCTTTATTTTTCCTCTAAATTACTGGAAGCCATCTCTTGTACCAAAACTAGAGCTTGAACTGCTTTTTGTTGAACACCTGCAGGATTCTTCTTGATCAGTGTTTTCTTGTCACCTTATCTAGTTGATTTTGTTTCTTCTTTACTGGCATCCAGGCAATGCACTTACCAGACAGTTATTGAATTTTACTAAAACTGGAAGAATTACTACCTCTTATCTTTCAGTTTCTTTTTTTCACACTGGGACAGGTAAAGTCATGCTGTTGATCAGTGTGCAACCATCTTGGAACTCCTCAGACAGGTGCCCTTTTTAATTTTTTTGAAATGGATTTGTTAGGGAAGGAATTCAAGGAAGAGATGGGTAAAGGGGGTGGGTAGGTCACAAGGAAAGACAGACATGACTGTCAGGGTGTTGGGTGGCAGAATGGAGAAGGAAACTTCAGATAATACAGGGAAGACACTATGCACACATATGGAGGGCAAATACTGGGTTTGGAGATAGGGTTGGGTGTTCGGGCATGCAATTTCTGCCAGCTTTGACATAGTGGGAGATTACTTCTCACCCAGCAAGCCAGTGCCTCTGGAGCTGGAAGCAGTGCTGGGTAGGGACGCAGCTCACCATGTTGCTAGAACATGGCTTCTATTCAGCTGATGCAGGCATCTAACCTCCAGTCCCATATCATCCAATTCCTGATGGGTTACATAATTGTCACCTCCATTTGCACTGTTACTGGTGGGTACCAGAACACCAGCTGTTGGTGCAGGGTTATCTAACATAGGTGGTGCAGGTACAGCAGTAGGTGTGAAGGCATCTCATGACCCTCAATATGCTGGATGCCTTTGGTGGTGGTGGCAGTGCTGCTGCTACATATGAGGGAACAACAGGCCACAATGGAGTGGTTGGATCAGGTCTCTGTGCTGCTGCATGTAATGGTGACAGAAATGGAGGAAAATAAAAACAAGATAGGTACAAAGGGGGTGGGGAAAAGGCATAGCCCAGGATTCACGAAGCCTCTGTGTAAGAGTTATAACTCTTACACGGAGGCTGCAGTTAAACGGAGTGATGTCAGCATACATTGCATATTCATGAGAGCATGCTGAATCACACCTAAGTCTAACACGGTCTGTGTAAGACAGTAGGGGGCGTGTCCGTAGGCTGAGCCCTGCAAGCGGACACGCCCCCAGAAGTGTAAAAGTGCCCAAAGTAAACACCCATAACAGAGTCCACGGAAATGTGAATAAACACAACACAACACATGCCCCCACAGACTATGAACATAAAATATATATAAATGAACATGTTATATATTTTTTTTAAATTGTAAAGATGTTTAACCGTGAGTGCGCTTATGCTGGCATGCCCGTAGCGCAGCTACAGTTAGCAGTCAGTGGGAAAGCATATAAGAACTAAATATGCAAAATAAGCCAGGAAGCAATAGCGTAGCGGTAGAGATGTTGGCTGAAGAGCAGTCATTCATGGTTTGAGCCACCACAACACCATTTTTTTTTTTTCAAAATAAGCAGGAAACAAGTCCCTGACAAATATGTACACATAAAACCACAATTTATGTAAAATGTAATGAAATAGCCCATTTATATTGAAGACATGTGAGGTAACAAAAGAAGAAAAAATGCCAGATGTGCTCATAGCTGAGCTACAGTTTAACAGAGTGAGTGCATGTGCCCGTAGATGAGCAGTGGTTTAACTGGCGCAAAATGAGTGCCCGTAGCTGAGCAGTGGTCTAACACGCTAAATCTATGTGCCCCTAACTGAGCTGAGCATAATATGCGTGCCGATAGCCAAATGAGGCTTAAAGCAGCGTACCCCATTTGCGCGGAGCTGCGCACCGCGCAAATGATCTAACTGATGGGCAACGTTGAACAAGCTGTATCAAAACTGCCTTTACACAGACACACCCCTCAGCATGTCTAGACAGTCATGAAAAATAAAAAGCAGTGGCCAGGTTCGAACCCAGGATACTATACACCATAATCAAGGTACCAAACCACTAAGCCATGACAGCAGTACCTAGAAATGCAATTAATAGCTAATATATAGGAATGAATACAAACTGGAGCATGACAATACAGGTTTACTGAAGTTGATACAATTCCAAAATGGCCAATCACAGATATGTGCAGGAAAAACGGACTATATAAGCCCCATAGGTGGGAATACACAGCATAAACGATTGTAGAACTGACCTGCAGGCAGAATGACAGGAGTATGAGAGGGTAGTTGCTTTTGAGCACAGAGGTGGGGTGTTGAGGAGTCCAGGTACATGGTCTGGCTCCTAGTCCATAATCATGAGGCCCAACTCATGCAGGGCCAGGTCCTCTGGGGAGCATACAGGGCCGAGGCGTGGGACTGGTTGGCTCATGATCACACCAGTGCCACAAGAATTCCAAGGACTGGTGAGCAGGTCCATCACCACCATGCGGACCTGAAGAGATGCAAGCAGGACCAACTGAACCTTTGGATCCAGGATGCCCGGCAAACACCCAACGCCCCACTACTGAGTAAGTAACATTTAATTATGTATGTAAGAAATTAAACTAGCTGATATTATGGAGATGTGTATTCCAATATTACTTCATTTATATTACAGCTGCAGGTGTCCGTTCTATAACCGCAGAGCCTATGGCGATAGGCTGGTGCGGTTGCGCCACCAGGCAGGTCAGAAATCCACTACCAGTAACTGTAAAGAAATATAAAAGTATGACAGTCAGCAAAAGAGTGCAGTGTAGTCAGTAAGGAATAAAATCTCAAGTAACATTGTGAAAGTGTATGCAAGTATTGCTTGATTACAAAAGTGTGTTTCAGCCTGTAAGTTTAACCAAAAAATGAAACTGACATATATTCTGAAATAAAAATGCCCTACCTGTAAGAAAATAGTACACAACCTGCAGTAGGCTGAAAAGTATAGCTGCAGAAGATGATGAAATCACGTGTGAAATATATCCCTGTGGAAATACTGAAACATGACAGAAGTGAGACTGCTGGAAAGGATTGTAATAACTACTGGTAAAACATGTCAATAAAGCCTAGAAGTACCATCCTGAATAGTAAAATGAAAGCAAGTGAGAGAGTGTGAGAAAGTGTCATGAATCCAGCAATACAGTAGTAATAACCCCTGAATAAAGTATACTGCAGTCAAGACAGAATGAAATGCATGTGAGATTCAAAACCAAACAGCAAAATCTGTTCAAAGTGTTGCTGCATTTGTAATGTGTATCCCAAAATCTGGATATGTTGCTCTCAGTCTGCAATATGCAGATAGGATGATTGTCTGATATACCAAACATCCACACTTGTCTACAGCTATATAAAGCAAATGTAGCAGGATGATGTAGCTGAACAAAGCTAGATATGAATGTGTATGAAGAACCATAAAATGTATATTGATGTTGCAGTAACAGTCCTATCACCAAGTTGAAATAGTTATCATATAGGAAACTGTAGTTAGAACAGTAGTATGTATATAACTGTAGCTATTAGAAATGTACAGCATATGTATTGTTATTCAAAGGTGTTAATATTACTTTCTTTACCCCACCCTATAACCACATATAACCCATTCCACGTGAAAATGGTATGTGCAATCACAATTAACACCCCTGGACATTTGTCCAGGTGGGTCATATATATTTGCATGTCCGGCGATGCATCTCCCTGTTCATACATCCACACCTGATGGCCTGTTGCCATCAATTAACCCTGCATGTTGTTGTACTGTGTATTTCTGTTCAAATTATGCATGTGTTATGCACGCTGTTCAATGGTGTGAATATCTGGGTGTTTGGTTAATGGGAATACTAATGCATGCTGTTACAACTAATTGTGAATGGTATTATATGTCACTAACCCAAATTGTCATGACATAATGCAAAACATAGGACGACAGGGAAGGCGGGTTCCAGCGGACCCACCTCTCCCACCTCAGCTGGCGAGTGCACCTGGCACTAGTGCTGAGTCTGGACCCACCTCTGGTGGCCCTGTGCCACCTCCGGGTGGAAGCGCTGCAGGGGATGGGGCTCGCCTCCCCTCTGCAAGTGTGGCCAGAGGAGAACCACCACTCACCCTCTGTAGCGTCCGGACTGTGGTGCGTAGGGAGATTCGGGACTCTGTTCTCGAGCCCCTACGCCAGCTCGAGGCACGGGTGGCTCAACTAATGGGCATGTCTGTTGCCCCGCCTACACAGCCCCCAGCACAGCCCCGTCCTGGGCAGTGAAGGAACAGTGGCAACTGCCTATAGGTGGGGATATCAGTTCCACTGTTGCCATCTGTGGGCTCATGGGCTCTGGATATCCAAACCTCCGTCTCCGTCAATTGCATAACCCCCCACACGTGTCATACACCGCCCCTGTATGTGTCTTGTTTGTCTTGTCTGTTTACCTACCCAACCTACCTCCCCAGCTGTACCGACTTCCTTCACCTGACATACCACTCTCACCTGAAAAAAAAAAAAAAAAGGGCACTCTGTACCCACAAAAAAATTATGCCCCATACATAGCTGCCTATTCCGCACACATGTCTGCTGGACATGGAACCTATCAATTACAATTGGCTGTACAACAAGTATTATTGTTGTCCTGACACCTCTCTCGGGGTGGAAGGTTTCAAATGTCACACCAAATTACATACATATGCACAGCTGTTGCTGATGAAGAAATGGGCAGCTATGGGCCTTACCTACATCCCTCCTGCACATCCCAAGCTTGTTTCCCTACTGTCTTACCCTCTTTGTGACCCCTTTTTCACCACTTTCCTGTCTCCCCATTTTCTTTTCTTTCAAAGAAAATAGCTGGTGTGCGCAAGAGTAAGCACGTATAAGCGGTTGTAAGCGGGTGTGCATGGAGCTAACCGCCAGTGCGCATGCGTGAGCTCCGCGCAAACCAGCGCTAACCTGGTTACAACTGCTTAAAAGTGCCTTAATCACTTTGATTGACAGGTCCTGTACTCAGTTCAAAAGCAAAATAAAATCCCACTGTGATTCCCGAACCCAGGACCTTGGAAACAGTAGTCTGCATGACTTACCACTAAGCCATGACTCTTATACAAGAACATTGTGCTAAAATAAATATATCATGTAATAGTAGGAATGAATGTAAAGGGAATATAGATGTGTAGTACACAAAGCATGCCATTTAGAATTACTATCAAAACTAGTGGATTTCCATAATAGTAGTGTGTGAACAGAAACAGCCATGCTAGTTGGAAGCTAGTAGGTAATAATGTCACCATAGCACCTTGCAAGCCACACACATACTCACAGCAGGATAAGCACTGCCCATACCCCACAACCTCTTACAGGAACACATCTGGACCAAGTAATAAAATATGTGGAGCAAAGGCCCAAAACCAGGGACACATTACAAATAATGTTACAACAAACGCAGACAGTTCAGAGAGTAACAGGGTCTGCACTTTGTGGGATGTTTGGAAGGGTATGCAGTCTGAATCTTGAATGTTTGTCACCATATTCTGACTTGAGCCCTGAGTGATTTGCCAGAAAAAGGTGTGCATGAGATATTGACCTACATATGAGGCAGAAATGTGGACAACCTGCAAATATCTGTACACATGACGGGTCTGACACCACCATATTTGAATAGTTAAGAGCCTAGACATAGCAACAGTGAATGACTTACAGGGATGCCCCACAGACCCCATGTGAAATGTACAAACAGTTGGCAGAAAGGTGTAACACATGCAATGGTAACTATGGAGTCCTGAAAGTATTCATCACTTGCATGGCAGAAAAAGTGTAGTAATACATATGCTCATGCTAACCCACAGTCACAACTGCAGCATACCAGACATTTTAATGGGTGTACCCCACTGATATGTACCATTCCATGAGGCACATAACAAATGAACCTGAAAGTCTCTGGGGCCTGCTCAGCAGCATACTCAAATACCCTAATAGATGTCAAGGCCCACACCATGGCCAGACCACACTGCATGCTGTAACACTCTAGCAGATATAGCAAACATTCCAAGGTTTGAATGTACATGGAAAATAGGAAAGCTACAGCAGCACACTACAGTCAGGACACCTAGTAGGCATACAAGTAGTGACTGTAAAGGGCAACTATTGAAGCCTTAGCAACAAAGTGCAAGCAAAAGTGAAAGGAAAGCACAGACACATTAACAGTAGTAGTAGTTGTAGGTGTCATTGTACATACACAATTAGTACAGGAAACTGAAGAAAT
This sequence comes from Protopterus annectens, assembly GCF_019279795.1. Classification (NCBI taxonomy): domain Eukaryota; kingdom Metazoa; phylum Chordata; order Ceratodontiformes; family Protopteridae; genus Protopterus; species Protopterus annectens. The sequence goes on from NC_056743.1 coordinate 1,423,937,586, forward strand.
GAATGGAGGAATGTTAATCTACAACACACCTGGAAATATGAGAGATACCAACCTTTACACTCACAGAACATTGTCCACAGCATAACAGCATGGTCCCTGCCCTTAAAATCTGAAAGGGCTATGCCTATCTCACATACCTTTTTATAGCACTGTTCTGAAATCACAGTGAGAACTGCAATCAGTACACAACTGGCTGCATGCAATTAGCAAATGCTGGCTAACAATTGGTGCAGAGGCCATCACATGGGCATATGCAGATACCTACAAAAGTATGCTGTACTCCCAGTCCATACATGCAATACTTTCATTGCATTATGAGAAGGACATGAGAGACAGACAGACAGACAGAGAGAGAGAGACAGAGACAGAGAAAATTGCAATTAAGCAGACACAAACAAATTGTTCAGCAACAGCCACCTGAAAGCTGACAACTGGGAAGTGGAGAAGCAGGACAGAGAATCAGACGGCAACATAAGCAGCTGTGACAAACACAGGCAATGTAAAGTAATACTATAAAGGTCTACATACTGTGAACCCTCCATATGTGTCATTGATCTGTATCCATATGTATATGAAGATGTGTAAAGGGCAAGGGACATACAGCAACTATCAGTGAAGGCTGTACATACATTTGTATGTGAGAGCATCTATGTGCACATATCAATGTTGGTTGATTGTAGGTTGTAGTGCCATGTACAAAGTAAGTTTCACAGTTATGTATGTTTAGCAGTATGTTACTGTGTGTATACAGTATGGTAGACAAACATGTTGATATACCTGTCTAACATATGGATACATATGTATGTCAACATATGTATGTGTATATATATATATATATATATATATATATATATATATATATATATATATATATATATATATAATATGCATATATGTATACATACATAGAGAGAGAGATGTAGGAATACATAGACAGATGTAGATAGAATATTGTACAAACATATATATGTAATGCACACATACAGATATAGATATATGTAGATACATATACATAGACAGACTGATATGACTATCTACAGGTATGACTGTATATGACGACCTTCAACACAGCCTGTCCCACCCCCTCTGTCACTCACACCCCCTCTGTGTCCCCCCCTCCACGTCAATAGCAATATATGTACATCAATATATATATGTGTATATGTATACAGACATATATATATATATATATATATATATATATATATATATATATATATATATATATATATATATATATATATATATATATGTATACAGACATATATATATATATATATATATATATATATATATGAGAGAGAGAGATATCTAAATTCTGAGTGAAGCACATGTGTACAGATGTATTGCAACAGGTGCCTGGTGACAAAGGCATGGAGTGAACACCAGTGTCAAAACTGGAGTACCATACCACATTCCAAAAAACCTACACCAGTAACCACCAGATATGTGATTGGCTGCCCACCACTGCATGTGTCAGGGGTGAACAGGGTCATAAATGTGTACAATAGTGGCCCCAATGATATTCACAGTGGCACACTATCCCTGGAATACCTGCACATGGTATGTGTCAGTGGACATGGTGTGTCAGCTATGGACATGTAGGTCGGTGTACCCCTCCACACCACATAATGGATGCCATGGTATGTACCTCACATGACAGCTACAGATATAGAGAAGGACACAGTGACATGTACAACACTGTGACAATGCACTCAAACACATTACCAATGCACAGTGACTGACAACACCACAGAGTACACATATACTACCCACATAGAGGTTACCACTCCTGGATTTACATATGTAAGTCACACCCATGACAGATGTCCAACAACCATAGTAACACCTCACACCATCCACAACCTAAATGTCTGCTGTGTGTCGTCCGTGCCACTGCAATAGAGTGCACATGTGGAGGTAAAAGTTCCTACCCACAGATAAGACATACTCTGCAATAAACCACACAGTGTTAAGAAGCAAGACTCCCCATGAGTACATGTCACACATACCCCTGCTGAATGTTAGTCAGATAGGTAATATGCCATATGAGTCACCCTGTGTAACTGTGTGACAGCAGCAGGTACCATCACACCACATGTGTCACAATGGTCAGGGTAGCAGAACAGTATACTGCTGTAGTCCCAGGGGCAATAGCATATTGTATAGTATTGTATTGTAATGTAATGTATTGTGTTGTATTGTATTGGTATGTTGAGGTGCCTCCTTCGTGGAGTGGAACCACTGCTGCTGTGCGCCAGTGTACAGGTACATATCCTGTAGTCAGGCTAGTGTTACATAGCACTTCTATATGTGTGTTTAGCTCCTGCCAGAGTTTATGTAGCATGCAACTGGGGATACCATCAGATCCCATTCATGTTGTGTATTCTGCTGCCCTGAGGGTGGCTCTCACCTGGACATCTGTGATGACAGGGAGGTTATAGTCAGCTGGGATAACTATGTCTTATCTTGGGGGAGAGGGTGGGGTGACACCTGCACTGAACCTGTCTGCCACAATGTTGTCAATATCTGTGGTGTCAGTGAAATATGTGTTGTTGTGTACTAACTATGGGCATAGAGGATGGATCCTGACCAGGTTGCTAACATAACTGAAGAAGGCCTTCTGGTTATCTGTAGTGTCCCTCTTGATTTCCCTCTCAAAGTTGCACATGGATGTTTGTATGATGCAAAATAGATCCTTACTAGTGCTGCTCAGACATGCCCTACCTTTATGGAATTATGCTCTGTCTTGCAGTAGCTTCCATCTTCTGTAATACAATCTGTCTATGGCTGGGGTCCACCAGACAGGATGCTGTCCCTTTGTGGAGAGTGTCTTGGTCATATATGGGATTGCATGATCCATGCATTCTCGGAGATGTCTGTAGAAAACAATTGTGTAGGGGTCAGCATTGTGGGTTGTATCTGCCACTGGCCCAGTGGGCTGAAAGGATGCCATGTCACTGTTACAAAGTGTAAAGTTTGCTTCTGTAATGTTATGCACTATAGTCGTTTGTGCTGGTGGTGGAGGTGGGATATGTATATCCAGGGCAATCAGTGTGTGGTCAGCTCACAGTAGTTGATGATGTAGGCCATACAGTACCTAAATACAAACCCCCAGAGTGAGGAGGTGCTCTTGACCTGAATCAGTGTTCTGACTGCTGGGGTTTGGTAGTATGTCGTATGGAGTGTGCCAGGTACTGTTGCACAGTTGCTGGCTGAGCACTGATACCTGGCCATTTACATGTGTATCCACCAATAGACAGACAGATGTTACATATGTGAGATATGTTGTATCATAACAGTCGAGTAGCATGTGTAGTATGTGTGCCAAATTCTGCTGACATATATTGCTGATATCAGGTTATTTTCTTTCTCAGGTACATGGCCCACCCGCGGAATCCCACCTACCCACAGCTGAGGATGAGGAGATACACCAGAGCCTGGTGTGAGATTATGCAATACTCTTTTCCCGCACCAGCCAGAATCAGCAGGAGAGGGCTGCACTGTGGCAAGACCTTGTTCGTCGGGTAAATGACATAGGCACGCATAATAGGACATATGAGCAGGTACGACATCACTGCAGTGATTTAATCAGACATGTCCATCAGAGTGCATCGGATATCCACAGGCAACAGGTCGCCACAGGTGGTGGGGTGGCTACACATCCCCTACTCACCAGACTGGAGGGACTACTCATGAGTGTAATGGCTCCAGTCCGCCAACAACAACAACAGCAGCAGACTTGCATTATGATGGAGGCTGGAGCCACGGAGCAGCAAGACAGTGAACGTGCAGGTAATATGCCATATGTATAGTTGACTGTTGTGTACACTGGTAGTTAATGCATGTGTGAGGTGTGTCCTTGGTTTGTAGCTGTCATCATAGTATTTAATGTGCAAGTGTGATATCCTCAATATTAGCAGCTGACCTGTGAAAGGCGACTGTTGTACTACTGACCTGTATCATACTCAGTAACAATGGCACAGTTGTGCTCACTGACATTAGTTTCTTCATGTCTGCAGGACCCTCTGGTATAACAGCAATGCAGCCTATCCATGCTGGTGAGTGTGTATTAACAATTCCTGTAATAGTGTTGATAGTAATAGTACTATTTGGCTCACTTAGTAGTGCTCTTTGTATGCATGTCGGTGTGTCTGTGTCTGTGTGTTGATATCACGCATACTGAGTACTGTACAATTGTGTGAAACTGTGTGCATGTGTGCATGTGTGCATGTGTGCACCTGTGCACCTGTGCATGTGTGCACCTGTGCACCTGTGCATGTGTGCACCTGTGCACCTGTGCACCTGTGCACGTGTGCACGTGTGCACGTGTGCACGTGTGCACATGTGCATGTGTGCATGTGTACATGTGCATGTGTGCATGAGTGCACCTGTGCACATGTGCATGTGTGCATGTGTGCACCTGTGCATGTGTGCATGTGTGCACCTGTGCATGTGTGCACGTGTGCACATGTGCATGAGTGCATGTGTGCCATGTGTGCATGTGTGCACCTGTGTACGTGTGCACCTGTGCACCTGTGCACGTGTGCATGTGTGCATGTGTGCACCTATGCATGTGTGCACCTGTGCATGTGTGCATTTGCGCATGTGTGCACCTGTACATGTGTGCATGTGTGCACGTGTGCATGTGTGCATGTGTGCATGTGTGCACCTGTGCACGTGTGCATGTGTGCATGTGTGCATATGTGCATGTGTGCACCTGTGCATGTGTGCATGTGTACACCTGTGCATGTGTGCATGTGTGCATCACTGGTAATGTGTAGACATTGTAAACTGTGTTTCCTGTTTCCCTCCCACAGGTTCTGTTGCTGCTCTGGTGTCATGTAGCAGGGAACCTGAATCAGGTGCTGTGGGTACTGATAATGATGACATCTGTGTAATGGCACAGGAAAGTATGCCAGGGTCCGCCATTGGTCAGCCGATTGACAGTACACAGCTGTCGACCCCATCAATGTGCACAGTTATAATGCCAATACACCCTTTGTCACCAATGTCCCTAGGTGATGGACAGCATACAGTGGGCATTGACCAGGGTAATGTGGTATCTGTGGCACATGCCTCCCCACACAGCAGCCATGGGCATGGCCCAGAGATGGTACCACACAGACAGATGTCCAGGGGTTCTCGTGGGAGCATCTGTGAGCGTACTGCCCCTGTCAGATGTGCCCACAGAGGTCTTACAACCTCAGCTATGTTTCGGCTGTCATGCAGGCACAGTCACGTATGGAACGGTACACCAGACAGGGTCTGAGGGAGCTGACAGCATGTCACACAGCCATGACTGACAGTATGCATGACATTGCCGCTGCCATCCGTGATTTCACCAATGTCATAGACAGACGTTGTGGGGACATATTAGACCGGTTCCACAACTACATGTCCATGAGCCAGGGCGATGGTGGGCGGTTGAGACATCGACGTGGCCGTATGCCAGCAACGGCAGCAGCTGGCAGTCGTCGTGGACGACAACAGGGCCACGCCCGCCCCATAGTGCCAGCAGCAGCCCCAGCAATGCTGGGTCTGTGCTGTCATCAGACCGCCCCAGGAGACCACGTGCACGTGGCTCTGGCCGGGCCCGACAGGGATCTGTGTCCAGTCAACGAACACCTGCTTCTGATGACAGTACCCAGTCTGGGTTGGTACTGGATACAGTCCGTAGCACCCCTGCAAGGCGCAGGTACCGTGTCCATGGCCAGAGACACTGATCTGTATGACCTGGCAGGTACAGTCTGTGGCTGTCCACAAACACCAGTATATGGCAGCCATGAGGTGGAACTGTGTGCATCCATACACACATGCGAATTGACAACACCTAGGGCTACCGCATACATGCACACACTGCATCAATATTGCCCCACCTTCTACTGCTGTCCATCACCAACACAAATACACATACATGTCAATTGATGGTATCGGTGGCTGACTCAGGCATACCAAGTTCACACCCTGTGCATATGATGAAACTGTGCCACCTCCTGCAATCTGTAACAACTGTGCAGGTACAGGTTAACATGTTGCTGATGCACAGGGTGACCACATAGATGTGTAGTAATAGTATCATGTTGTTAACAGTACTGTGTGCTGAATTAATTGTGGGTATATCACAGCATGCCTGATGCAGTAAGTGTGTGATTGTCATGTCCTGTTGTCTACACCCATGGTAAGTACCATAGTGTATTATCTGCACATGTTGACATACTGGTAGTAATGATGTCAACAGAAGGCTACATACATAGGTAGCACAGGGGATAAGGTAATGAATGTAGTAATACGCAATGATGGACATGTAAATTGCAAGTGGCATGTTGCCCACACTGGACTCTGCAATGCAGATGTTTGAGGATGTTGATATGTATGCAGTACTACACGACTGGTACAGGACACACAGGAGCACCCTAGCACTGCATGCTCACATCTCATACCATGCTCGACAGCCCCAACACACAAAACTAACTGTCACAGGAGGGAGAGTCCCCATATATGTCAGGGATACTGTGGTGGCAGGCCAAGTAGCATACATCCTACTAAGTATGGAACCACTGAGTGAAGGCTCAGTGTCTGTTATTTGACATGTGTATTACTGCAGGTATGAGCACATGGGTTTCCATCCAGTTATTGTACATCCTGACAGTACATGGTCTGTACACTTGTGTGCACTGAGACTGGACCCTAGCCATCTGACCCGTGTATTTCCATGTACATGTGCATAGTGCCTGCATATTTGCAGTGTTACCTACTGAACTGGTACAGCTTGTTTGTTATACAATGGACTACATGCAGCCCTGTTTACTGTAGCTTTGTTTGCATGCATGTTTGCTTGCAATTACCCTGGAATACTGATCACACCTGCAATGCATAGTTATAGAGCTTCTGTGGACTCCTAGTGCCATCTGCATAGCTTACTATATGTATGTCCATGTCCCACTTGACAGGATGTCACTGTTTGTCCTGTTCACATGTACATTGCCTGTGACACAGTGCATATGACTTACCTGGCATGTGTCCACGTGAGCAGTCATATATGCTACTGCTAACTAATCACAGGCACTACACCTTCACATATTCATCTTCTGTTGAACTACCTGCTTCGCTAGGGACGGCCTGCACCTGTCACCCCTGGTCTTTCAGATATTGGCAAAGGCTCTTGCTACCCCCATAGTGCCTATGTTAGGCAAGGCTCAAATGACAAACCCACCTTCATAGGTATCACAAGGGATAAGAAACTAAGAGTAATGCTACCCAACGCCAGAAGTCTAAACCTCCAGATGCATGCACCCAAAACACTCCTTGGCATGGAGAACATCAATATCTGTGCAGTAACAGATGCCTGGTTCAGGGCTACTGAGAGCCCACCAGCACTACCAGGTTTAACCTGGTTGATGTCTTTGAAACAGTCACCAAGGCCATTGACGGGGGGAAGGTGGTTCACATAGCCTACCTGGACCTCGCAAAAGCCTTCACAACAATACCCCACTTGGGCATTCTAGAGAAGCTCACCAGCTTAAATATAAGCCCCTATGTCACTAGATAGATTGCACAGTGGCTCAAGGACAGAACCCACATGGTTAGAATTGCTGGAGCCATGCCAGACTCCAAACCAGTTACGAGTTGTGTCCCACAAGGCTCAGTCCTGGGACCTCTCTTGTTTGGTATATATTTATTGGAGGTACAGGCCAACACGGACGGACTGTGGCTGACCAAATATGCAGATGACTGCGAACTGGCCACCATAATCGACTGTCCAGCCGACACAAGCATCTTCCAAAGGGGCATCATAGAAACAGACAACTTGTGCCAGAGCCGTGGCCTTCATCTGAACAGTGTTTAGAAAGGGGAATGTGCATCCTGTAGTCTGTTCACCTAGTTGCCAAAAGGGACATTTTCCTCACACACACTAACCCCCCTCAGCCAAAAACACACACTTGCCAATTGCAGGATTCAAACCCCTATCTGACTATGTTATGACACTCGAGATGGACACATTAGCAGAGTGTGCTATTCACGTTACTGGTAGGTTTCCCTTCTCTTGCTGTACTTATAGGGTGCTGACATCATCAGTGTTTAGAAAGGGAAATGTGCATCCTGTAGTCTGTTCTCCTAGTTGCCAAAAGGGACATTTCCCTCACACACACTAACACCCCTCAGACAAACACACACACTTGCCATTTGCAGGATTCAAACCCCTACCTAATTATGTTATGACACTTGAGACAGACGCATTAGCGGAGCGCGCTATTCACATTACTGGGAGGTTTCTTTTCTCCTGCTATACTTATAGAGTGCTGACATCATCGGTGTTTAGAAAGGGGAATGTGCATCCTGTAGTGTGTTTTCCCAGTTGCCAAAAGGGACATTTCTCTCCCACAGACTTACACACACACCAACCCCACTCACACACACTGAGCATTTGCAGGATTCAAACCCCTATCTAACTATGTTATGACACTTGTGAGAAATGCATTAGCAGAACACGCTATTCACATTACTGAGAAGTTTCTTTTCTCCTGCTGTACTTATAGGGTGCTGACATCATCGGTGTTTAGAAAGGGGAATGTACATCCTGTGGGGAGGCAGACACCAAGCACACTCTGGCTAAGCTGTCATTCCCTAGGGCAAACAGCCTAGTGTTGACCTCTACACCCATATGTTTAATTGTCAAATGCACATTATTTGTTGCTGATAGACTGTTTGCACATCTTTATTGCCATAGCATTCCCTGTTTGTATGAACAACTTGTGCATCTGTGGAAGATGTTTGCATATGGGAGGGATCCACTATATCACGTATGTCTCTGTAGTCATTTAACTGTGTGCACTGGGCAGACTGTTGTAATGTGGTTGGTTCCTGGAATAACACGTAAAAATACCAGATATGTGTGTCCAACTGCTAAACTGGGATTTGGCCTAAGTGTGTGAGCATGCCCAGTTCAGCCTTCCCATGGCATGTTGTCTGACATATGTCTCATTTATCAAAGTGTGTGAGCATGCCCAGTGTGAGCATTCCATATGTTGGACTCTGCAGCCCACCACATTTGTGGATGAGTGTGAACTTCAACAAATATCACCTGTTTATGGTTGTGTGTTGTGTGTCATGTTGTGTAGTTACTGTACAACTGCTTTGTGTGTGAACACAACAGGATTATACTGTGCCTGCAGTGTTTGCATGGGATACTTTGCATACAGTTGTCAACATCCTTTCACACTGACCTAACACTGTAGTACTGTATAGTGTACTGGTAGTACTTTGACTGTGGTGGACAGTATCCTGGGCTTTAGTGCTATCACTGCTTTACATTTCGATAGTGAGCACAACAGCCTGGTTAGGGGCCAGTTGTGTACATCTGACCATGTTGCATTCTGTTCAGATATGAACTACTTAAACCAGGCTTGTCCAACATTGGTAGTGTATTCCACAACATAGGTGTACATTTGCAAACACTAACGATGTGCCCTAGTCCATGTCTAATGCTAGTTGGAGAGTGTGTTTGTCCTTCAACACACATTGTAAGTGGAGTTTGCCATGACATATGTCATGGTTAGTATACTGTGCCTCTGTCTACCTGTGACATGACAGTGATACCCAGGATAAAGCTACCATCTCCCATCCACTCATCAAGATTCCTATTGAGGAAGATTGATAAGTGACTCTATGGGTAGCCTGTACTGGGAGTTCACTCATGGGTGGGGGTGGCTTCTTTGTTATGGATCATGCAGTACAGCTTGTCCTATGTAAGTCAGTGCTGGGGTTCAGGTCTCTCATGTGCATAGCTCACTGCCATTCAGATTGTACAAGGTGCAGCATGTTTATTGATACCAGCAACACAGGCAACACATGGCATCTGTGCAAGCTCTTTGATACTCCTGGTGAGGTACTGTTGGGGACTTTACGGTTGATGGAGGTGTCTGCTGAGGTACATCCCACAGGGGCTATAGTAGTCAATTGTACCGCTGATGAAGGATGACTGCAGAGCCACAATGACCTCCCCTTATCTAGATCTGACAACCTTCATGATTAGGTGGGTATATGGTATGTTTCTGTAAACACTACAGCACATGTTTGTCCAATGCAGGATATCTATCACCTTGTGTCCCCAGGTCTCTCATTACATGTTAACTACATAATGGGTTAACACCTATGTGGTAATTCGTGGGCACTTACTGTATATCCACGGGGGTTGACTATACACTTTTCGGCAATTAGCTTGCTGACATGGCTATGGCACCAGTTGTCTGTTTCTATGTGGCCCTTTTGTGGGATGCTTGTGTCAGCTTGTGGATCATATGTGGTGAGCAGTTTGTAGTCCTCTGCAAACATGTTCAGACACAGTCCTTCCATGTTTGCCTGTACCTATGGGACATATATACCAGACGAGGGAGATCCCAGGACCAAGCCTTCTGGGATGCCAGTTGTATCTGGTTTGTAGTCTGACATGGCTGCAGCATGTCTGAACATGTCTGTTCTGTCCTTGGTCTGGTTTGCAACCCCTCTACTGACATAGGGGTTTATATTTAAGCTGGTGAGCTTATCTATAATGAACACGTAGGGTATTGTATAAAAGCCTTTGCAAGGTCCAGCTATGCTGTGTGGACCACATTGCCCTCATCAATGACCTTAATGACTGTTACAATTGAGTCAAACATGTTTAGGGGCAGGATCTGCACTTAAGAAAGCCACACTGGGTAGGGTCCGGTGTCAGTAGGTCCCCAATATCTTTATGTCTGTGGTACATGCTGATCCTTTCCATAGCTGTGCAGACCGAGCCTCTCAGGATTCTGGGGTAGTAGGTTTCAGTATCCATTCAGTCAACACCTTTGTTGAGAAGGACCACTGTTGTTGTATGCTGCTCTTTGGGTACATATTCTGTGGTAAGGCTGACATTGAGCAGTAGTGTGATTTGGCATTCCATTCATCTTGGAGTCCATGTTGCACTAAGCCCAGGACACCATCTCATACCATTGCTGCTGTGTGTTTTGCTTTGTAGATGCTGGCTGTTACCTCAGCATCTACAATGTCAGGGGGCCAGCAGTCTGCTGGGATAGATATTCTGCATTCGGGGGGGGGGGGGGTTTGCACGGCACCTGTCAGGATGTATGTTGGCAATATGTGTGTGTGTTTGTGATATTTGTGTGATTCAGAGCATATCTGTGAATTCCCAACATGGTTCCTACCATCAGTTGTGAAAGCCTTGGGATTATCCTTAGTGTCCTGTACAATTTGTATCTTAAGAGGTTCATAGGTTCATACTAGGCTATCCACCCTAGGGCATTTGTTAGCCTAGCCAGAGTGTGTGTGGCTTTTGCCACCCCTTGCTATGTGAATATTATGGCCATTTATGATTTGCTTTGCTGTGCCTCTGTCTGGACATGACACAGTGAAGACCCCCAGTGTAACTCTACAATCATCCATCCACTTGGCAAGATTCCTGTTGAAGAGTGTCAGTGAGGGGCTCTGCCTAACATGGAGTGGGATTCGGGTCCAGGGTGTGGGGAACCTCTGGATTATGTATCTGTCCCACCAGCACATCCTATTTCATTATTTGTTGAGGTTGACATCTCTCACTCTCACAGCTCCGATGGCTTTGAGTTTTCTGGGGTGGAGCATGTCCATTACTCCTGTGTTAGGCATGGCCTTCTACAACAGGCATGCAATGCCTCTGTGTAGGCAGTATGTGACTGCATTCAGCTGGGGTGTCTACAGCCAGGCAGCATATGCCATATATTTGAGACCCTTTATCCTCTTGGTGAGGTACCTTTGAGGTCTTTCTAACTGCTGCAAGTGTCAGGTAAGGTACATCCCATATGAGACATTGTGCTAGATTATGGGTGTGATAAGAGAACAGTATAGGGGCACAATGACCTCTGTTGACATAGATGTGAATCCTTTCCTGATACGGTGTCAAATGTAGACAGTCTTCCTAGCCACATTGGCAATGTGGGTGTCACATAACAGGTTACTGTCCACTTGTGTCCCTAGGTCCCTGGTTACTCCTTCCATACATAATGATTTACCACCTATGTGGTAATTTGTGGTACCTTGTTTGGTATTTGGTGGGACATTCATACTGTCCAGTGTCTTCAGGACGGCTGGGTGGGGCTCCTGTGTGAGAGTGTGGTCTGTAGCATGCTACAGACTGTACAGCAGTCTTGCCTACAGTTAGTTGCACATGGGTGGACTCCAATGCCTTGTGCATTGTCAGTTACCTGGACGTATGGGCGTCTGTGCTGAATATATATACTCACCCTCCTTTTATGTTTTGTTCCAGGTTTTAGGGCCATGACACATGATATGTGGTATAACCTGGTAGTGCTGGTGTGCTGTCAGGAGGCTTGCAGCAGGTTTCTGTCACTGCACAGACATCGATGTTCTCCATACTGGGGATGGCCTTGGGAGCATGCATATTTGGGCTTACACATCTGGCATTGGTCAGCATTACCCTTATGTTTCTTTCCACTTATGTTTTCTAGGGTGGTGGGTCAGTCTTTTCAGCCTTGCCTACAAAAGGCTCTATGGAGGTGGCAAAGGCCTTATCCAATATCCAGACACCCAGGGGTAACAGGTGCAAGCCATCCCAAGAACAGCTGCATGGCTTGTCAAGCATGACATCCCAAGCAGACAGACATTGGATCCCCTTGGAATGACACCAGTAAGTGTGCCACTTGCTATGACTGATCATTCCGTGTTTGTACTGTGGCATTATTCTTGGTAAGGGTAGGATGCTGCAAATGGTGAGTGTCATACGGGCCTGGACTACATAATCAGAGAGCTCATCTATGTCTCTTTTCATGTAGTCTAGGGAGGTACATCTCAGGTCATTCACACCAGCATGGACTATGACTGCATCATATTTCTACTTGCTTTGGAGTGACCTGCATACTTCTGTTATGTGGCATATTGTGGCAGCCTACAGGCAGCTTACTGTACCCTTTCCCTTGTTCAGTCTGGTGTGCGGGACAGCAGTGTGTCTGACTATGGAGTCACCTATTACAACTGTATCAGGCATGTTGTTTCTCCTTCTGGCCTGTGACTGTTTGGCACACCAGCTTTGTGTACTATGTGTTGCATGTGCTATGTTTGGAGGTTGTTTGATTGGGTGTCTGCTTTAGAGGCCTCTGTTGGTGTGCTGTGTTTGTAATTTGTCCCTCCAGGAATGTTTTTCTGTGTTTATGTGTTTGGTTTGCAGTTGTGATAGGTCTATGTGGGACTGTGTTTGTGGTGTGTGTGGTTACCTTCTCCTCCTGACTTGTTTTGGGAGTACTGAGTTGAGGGAGCTCAGCCTCCAGTTTGGATAGATGGTTGCATCTCTCACATACATTTGTATTTCTTGGGTGGAGTTGGGGGTTGTCTGTGTACTTGGGGCAGGTGTAACATTGCCTCAGGATTCACAGATTCAACTTGTTGTGGCTGGCCTTAGTGGATTGTATGTGTGGACAGATTTTATTGCCATACTACTGATCAGTGATTACTTCATTGTTTATGTTTGCTCTATCATGTAGTAGCTTCCTCATTCTCTTGCATGGTTTGGTTATGGCTGGTGTCCACCATGCCAGATTCCTGCGTGTATGGCATTGTGTCTTGTTTTCATTTAGGATTGCATAATCCAAGCATTCCTGGCAGTGTTCATGGAATGGCTGTATTACAGGTTCTGAGGTGTGGCCCATATTTTGCACCTGCACAGGACCTTTAATGGATTCCACATCAGTTTGGAGGAGTGCAAATATTGCTTTACACATGTTTTCCACGGTGGTTTTCTGGCCATGGACTGTGGTCAGGATTTGTATATCCAGTGTGATTACTCTATGGTCTGGTTTTACCAGTGAGCAATACACTTCTCATCTTGCCATCCAGTACCCATGTTGCTGATTATCACATCCAGTATGCTTACCCCTCTTGTGGGAGTGGTACGTTGTTCGTGGGCCTTTTGGTTTATGGATTTTATGAACTTTTGTCCTACACTGTTGGAGCTAGTCACCCAATATAATGTGGTTTGGAGGACTTGATATATTCATGTATTCCAGCATAGGCCAGGTGCAGTTCCTGGTGTTGGGACAGTAGTCTGTAGCAGGCTCTAAACTGGGGGGCAGTTTTAGCCACTGTTACTTGACCATGGCTAGTCCATGCTGCTTTTTGTTGTGGTACCAACATGGGGGTGTGGTTATCCTTGACAATTCTTGCTAGTCACCCTCCTTTTGTAGCATGTTCCATGTTTTGAGGCTGTACAGCACAGTATGAGGTGTAACCTTGTAGTGTTAGGGTGCTGTTGTGAGCCTTGACTCAGTTTTCTGTTACAGCAGATATCAACATTCTCCATACTGGGTGAGTTTAGACTGCATGCATCTTGCTGTTTCGACTTATCCCTTATCTTATTCTTATCCCTTCTGATACCTATGGAGATAGGTTTGTGTTTTGAGCCTTACCTATTCAGGGCACACTGTGGGTAACAACAGCCTTTGCCAGTATCCATACAGCCTGCACTGATAGGTGCACGCCAGTCCTAGCAGGTGGTGCATCATGTCATGCTCAGCATGTCATCCCAGACTCGCACACATTGGATCCCCTTTGACTAACTGCGATACTTCAGTCAATTATTGCACTTGATCATCTCATTGTCATGTTGTGGCATGATGCTTGGTGAGGGTAGGATGTTAGTCAGGGTCCTCAGGTGTGCATATAGTACATGGTGTTACATTACTTAACACATAGCATTCATGCCTCAGGTGGTGCTGCAGGGCTGCCTCTGTCGGATGCGAATATTACACTTCCCTGTACATGTTTGAGAGCAGGTTGTGTCATGTTAGGCATCCCTGTTACTATATGAGTGAGTCAGAGAGGGGTATCATTCCCAGGGTTCCTACTGAGCCAGTGTATGTGCTATGCGTTGCCTCTTTGCCAAGGCCAGGGCATACTGGGCACGCCTCCTTCTGCCTACTGGGGCAGGCTCAGGTTGTTCCTCCTCCGAGTCACGCTCTGCCTGTGATGGCCTTGGCAATGGTGGGGGGCTGTTTGGCCCGGCCCTATGCTGGTCCTGCTGCAGCTGTTTTTGCAAGATTATATTATGTAGCATAGCACATACCATGACAATTTGGGTACATGTAGTTGGTGTGTACTGCAAGGCTCCACCAGATGTGTCCAGACACCGGAACCATGACTTGAGCAGCCCAAACACATGCTCTATTACATTACGTGTTTGTGCGTGTGTCTCATTATGGCGTTCCTGTTCAGGTGTGTGTGCGTTTCTGATGGGTGTCATCAGCCACGGCTCCAGTGCATAACCTGCATCCCCCACTAGGTGTCCGTGTGGGATGTCCCCATTGTCAAATGTCTGGTACAGCTGCGTCAAATGCCAGATGTGGGAATCATGGTAGCTCCCAGGACAGCCAGCACACACATTCATTATTATGCCCTGGGCATCACACATGACCTGGCAGTTGATGGAGGGGAAGCCCTTGTGGTTGATGTATGCCCTACCCCGCTCACCGGCTGGTGCTTTGATGCATATGTGCGTGCAGTCTATTGCACCCACTACCTCAGGGTATTCCGCTATTTGCTGGAAGAGACACATATTGCTGGCCAATACCTCACGGGCATTGGGGAAATATACATGATCACTGACATGTGCTGACATGGCATCCAGGAACTGGTGCAGTACCCTGGAGGCTGATGCCTGTGATATCCCCATCATATCACCAGTTGGTCTCTGGAAGGTACCTGTTGCTAGTATTCTTAGGCCAACACATACCTTGGTTTCCACTGGGATGGGTTCCCTCTGTTGGTTCTGTGTGTGAGGCGTGGCCTGCACAGCTCCACTATTTGCTGCAGGAGGTCTCTGTCCACTCTATAGCTCTACTATCTCCAGCTCATGTAACCCGTGGTAGGTGACCCTGGGCCTGTACACTCTTCTCCGCCTCCTCACTGTGGGTTGTCTGGCACCATCTGCATTGTCACCACCCTCAGCAAGTCGCCTATGTCTCATTATGACAGCTATGGCAGCCCCTAACATTTCTGCTCTGAGTTCAGCTTTTTCAGTTTTCACTTCTGATAACTTAACTCCTGTCTTGCAGTGTCTCTTGAGAGAAACATCCTGCACTGCTGTTTGCAGAGTTTTAAGTGCTGGGCTGGGCTACTATTCTGCCTGTGTAATTGCCTGCATCTAATTGTTTTCACCTGCTAGCTCCAACAGTATTCCCTGCTAGCTTCCTACTAAATCTGTTGCTTCCTTTTTTATCTCTGTTTCCTCAGGGAGGAGCCGTGTGCAAACCAGCAGAAACATGCTCACAGTGGCTTACACGTGCGCACACAGGCTTACACGGTTCAGAATCTGCTTATTCGGATTAAAACGCGTGCACGCCCGCGCAAACAGTGTTAAACATCTCCCAACAAGCTCCCACATGCTCAGTCTGCCTTACACGCATGCACACTGCCTTACTCGCGCTTCATGGCGCGCACACATGCGCATACACACCCAGCAAGAAACTTTGGTGTAGGCAACAGTGTACACCTTCCATTTCTTGACTTTTTCATGCTTATTTAGTGGCAAACCTCTTTCCATGATATCTGTCAGACATCTGTCATGTAACTCTGACCTCCAATGAACTGCATTTCTTTCTACCATTCCCCCCTGTGATGTCACCTATCTCCTACTCTGTTCCTCCCCCTTCTGTAACTCTTACACTACTCAGACTGTGCTCATTTGCTATGTGACAGTGGAATTCAGTATCCTAACACTCATTTGCATCAGATTGCCTACTAATGCTTAGTTACATCTCTTAGACTCGGCTTCCCCCCTTAGCAACCACTACACGGTTGCCATGTTGGTTTTGGTCTGCTGGTCCCTGCATTGACATTCCATGTATTGCATAAAACCCACATTTGTGGGTTTAAAACCTTCATTTTTATGTTTTAAACAGTGCAGCCCATTTGCGCGGGGCTGCACTGGGTTTATTTTTAATATATTTGCATCAGGTTACTTTGCAAATGGCCACATATTTGGCCATTGGCATGCTGCCTGACACATATGCACCCTTTAAAACAAAGAAGCGATGTCCTGGGTAGTCCAGTAGCGTTTACTGCACACACTTCATAAAGAAATAAAAATAAAAAACCAACAATGAAAGTACTTTAAATGTTCCGTGTACTGAGCGCTTTCACCCACAAATAACATTTTTTTAGTAATATTAACAATAATCCTTTTCTTTTGTGTTTAAAATACTAAACAAAACTTAAAAGATATGTCCCTTTAAATACATTATTAAGCGTTATTATTATTTGAATTTTTGAATATTATTAGTCTATAACTTCTTACACAAGCTGTTTTTTAAATACATACTAAACATCAAAGTATTATACCCTCTTGTATTGTATTATAGTGAATTCTTACACATTACTTTTATACATTACTATTCACTACTATTATTACGGACACCATTAAATTTACGTTAATATTATTAACCAGAAATAAGCAGTACACTGACTACTAAATGTTAACTAGTAGGCGTTGCTTTTTAATTAACTAATGAATCAATTTATTTACCTATAAATGGTTACAACCTTGATTGTATGCTGAAGAAACCCGACTTTATTTGTGGGTGAAAGCACTCAGTACACGGAACATTTAAAGTACTTTCATTGTTGTTTTTTTATTTTTATTTCTTTATGAAGTGTATGCAATAAACGTTACTGGACTACCCAGGACATCGCTTCTTTGTTTTACATATGCACCCTTTATTTGGAGCCGACATGGCTCCATTGCAGTTTTTGCAGAAACGTACTCAGTTGTCAACTGAGTACATTTCTGCAGCTAAAATGGCTCTTACACGGGCTGTTCTGGGCTTCATGGATCTCTAATCATCCTCATTTTCATGCTATTCAGCTGCAAGTGAGGTGATTAGCTTATCCACGCCCACTCCGTGTAAGAGCCGTTTTAGCTTGTCTCTTACACGGACTTTGGGCTGTTCCTGGATCGCGAAGGCTGCATGGAGTCTTACACTACTCTTAGACTCCGTGCAAGCCTTCGTGAATGCGGCCCATACAAAAATAATAAAAGTGCATCTTAATAATTTTTTCATAATAACATAATGCATTGAATGAAATGAATGTTTTATTAATGAGACTAACACATCTATTTTAAGAGGTTAACCATTTTATTTAAAACTTTACTAGTTTAACAATTTGGCAGTTAAAACTGAGCCATCACAACAGCAATTTTCCTTTAGGTTTTGTTTGTTGGGGTAGGGAACTGAATACCCAGACATCTTAACAATCTCAGTGCATGTAGACTTAATGTGGTGAGCCCCTTCTTCACCTAAGTGTGTGGGGGGGGGGGATGATGGGCAGAATCAAAAGTCTAACTTCTCGCAGCCATACTACTTTCAGTAAGGAACATACCTCTCAACCTTTTAGTGCATGAAATCTGTACAAAGCCTGATAAAATGGGGGGACACAGGCCCAAAAATAGGGACAAATTTTAAATATTGCTCTTATAAACTTGAAAGTTGTTAGAGTAACATGGTTTGTGTTAACATACATTTTCTGAAGGATTTGAGGTCTGAAACCCAGATGTATGCCTTTATTTGATGAGTTCAGTCCTCAGATTGTCCCAGTGATATGCCAGAATACCACAAATTTTATGAGAAACAGACCAAAAATATGAGGCAAAAATCTGGACATTCTGCAAAAATCTGGACAGTTGAAAGATATGGCAAGAAATGCCAGTACTGACAGATACTGTCCTGCTATATAAATGTAATTATCTATTTTGTAAATTGCTACTTGTCACTATGCAAGCAGAAACATCTTTCACACAGAAGCTATACTTACCCCAGTGCTCTCCTAGGCACTGTAACCTGTCCATATGCATCTCCCTTTTTCTTTTGATTTATTCAGGGACTGGAGATATAAAAATGCTTTAATAACACACAGGCAGGTTATGCATTTATCAGATGATATACTTACAAGTACTGAGACTGTAGCTATGCTATAACTTCAGCCTCATGGATCATGGAGGTCAAGCTTTCCTGGTGTATACCATTGCCCCATGCATGGAATGCCAGTAGTGCAAATTTCTCCAAACTATTCCAGGCAACAGCCTTATACTGTGACCCATTGCAGCCCTCCTGCAAATGCATGCATTTGTACTGCTTATGGAGGATGTCCAGAAATATCTTGGACTCTTTCTCACACTAACTGTGTGCTCTAAAATTAGAACTTTCCTCACCTTCTCCAGCCATATCTGTCTCACCTTAATGATTTTACGAAAAATGGCAGGGGACTGGCATCCAAATGACTTCTTGCATCGTTCAGCCTCTGCACAGCAATGGACACCAATGGGCACTTCATTTGTGTGATGGATGGCAAAATAATAAAATAACGCAAGTATATTAATATGGTTCCAGTGACACTTTATGGTGTGTAACAAGGCAGTCCTCCATCTCTGTGTTTGATACTGAGAATAAATGCTCAACAGCGACTCCATCATCAGATAGTTAAAGCTAGCATGACCACTGATCTTAGTCTTCCATCTATAGACTGTGGGTACACTGCCTCCCATAATTTTGAGCAAATGAGCAACATGTGCAGCAATTACTAACAGCTTAACAACAACTTTAATTAGTAAGATCCTCACAAGGTTAACGTATGTCATGCTACAATCATAAAGTGTTCTGTTGGTGAACTTATCTTAGTTAACATAATTTACTATGGATGTTATTTTAAAAAGTGCGAAGACTTGAATTTATGACAGAACCATTCAATGTGACAATGTGATGAACATGCCTCTTTAAAATCGAGATTGAGGAACATTCCTCATAATGAGGTACTCTTGTGAGGTATGGACATGCAGTTTCCCTACTCTTATATTTTAGGTGTACAGCCTGTGGCCCCAGAACCTCTGGGAAATGGGCTATAGCATAGAAGCCCTGCATGATGTTTGTTCTACTCTCTGGAGTATGTAGGAACCACAAATCCTCCCACACATGCTGAAACATGGCATCAAGGAACTGATGGAGTAATCTTGAGATAGATGCCTGAGATAAGCCCACTGTGTCCCCTTGGGTCACTAAAAGATCCCTGTAGCTGATCTATGTATAGCCGCACATACCTTAGTATTCACTGGGATAGGTACTCCATGACTCCCATGAGGCTGCAGATGAGGCCAACACATTTCTACAAATTGTTGCATGATGTCTCTGTCCTCATGGGGCTGGTCCACTATGTCAGTGTCATGGAAGGCATGAAATGCTAATTATGGTTGGAAGACCCAGTGTCTCTGTGATGATGTTCACTGTTGGCTGCAGCAGCTGCTATAAATGCCTTTTGCATATACAAGTTTACAAAAGCTGTGGCAATCAGTACATTATTCGATGACTTACACTGCCTGAGCAAGATAATCTGGTCATGTATAAATCTATAGTGGACTCAGTGTCGCAGTACTACATTTAAACATTTCCAAAATCCTCTGCTGTGTTTTTTGCCTCATTAGTATACCCATCACTTCATTATACAATCATTATCTTATTAACACAGCTGGACATGCTTTTTCAGCTGGCCACATCATATAGCTGTGATTTCTGAATGGGATACATACCGTCAGTCAGAAGTACATCTCGTCAAAGTGAAACAAAAGCTGCTATGTATGATAGAAAATTAGCTTATCATACA
Organism: Protopterus annectens; assembly: GCF_019279795.1. Lineage (NCBI taxonomy): Eukaryota > Metazoa > Chordata > Ceratodontiformes > Protopteridae > Protopterus > Protopterus annectens. The sequence continues at coordinate 1,423,958,259 of NC_056743.1, forward strand.
TACCAGCTTTTATTAGTGTGTGAGATTGCAGTGAGGATCTGGGAATTTGTCCTTTATCCACTCTAGTGTCATCTCGGGGGGGGGTGGGGTGGGTGGGAGTTTGCACATCCGCAAAAACAATTAAGTTTATATATATATATATATATATATATATATATATATATATAAATATAATATATATATATATATGTATGTATATATTTTTTATTTCAAAAATCTGTGCTCAATCAGGTTAATTTGCTATGTTGCTTGGTTGACCAAGCAAAATATATCCATGTATATAGCTAGAAAGATAGATAGATAATAGATAGATAGATAGATAGATAGACAGATAGATAGATAGATAGATAGATAGATAGATAGATAGATAGATAGATAGATAGATAGATAGACTGATAGATAGATAGATAGAGAAATATATGTACATACATGTATGTTTCCCTGAAAAGACATCAACTCATTTGTAATTGACTCCCAGATTTATACAGGAGAAAGTCAGGAGAAATGAATTGCGTGTGCACACTTGAATGGTGCTGCATTTAAATTTTATTACTGTTTAGAAAACATCTGATCTAAAATTGAACAGCCATTTGATACAATAGAAGGTTTTGTGGTTTAATGAGATATTAAATAAATGCACACATTTGCACTACTTGACAGACATCTAACAGCTGCAGCAGTTCATGCAGAAAATTGTGTTGTAATTACCTACATCTGTTTATGCCTGTCTTTTAGTTCTAATAAAAAATGAAAATGTTGTTAATCATAAAACTAGCAGAAGTATTTGTGTAAGAATCTAACATTTTTTTAGGTTGGCAAAGAGAGGTGTTAAGGATGACTGTGGCCTGCTCAGAATGTCTTGTTGCAGTGTTTTCTTTTTCCCATATAATTCTGACTTTAAACACTTAAGTCAAAAACTCAGGCAGCAGTTGAATGGAAATATCAAGAACTAAGGCTAACCAAATATAATCTAGACTGCTGGTGCACTATCTGCACTAATGCTTGCCAAGCAAGCAACTGAGCAGGGGGATAACGTCAAGGATTCTGAAGATATCCTTGATGTATGAGAAGAGAGGGAAGTCATAGCAGCTCATGCCTATGAGGTGATGTCACTTGGCTCTGCCATGTAATGGTCATGTGGTACACACCTGGCATGCTGCTGGTAATGAAAATGAGATGGAACTGGGTGAAGGAGATTAGGTAAGGTGCCAGTATTTGTCAGTGAGGCATGAAAGAAGGGTTGAAAATGTATTAACTCTTGGCACATCAGTCACACTGATCTTTACAGGATTACAAACTAAAGAAAAGACAGACAACTTATGCAGACATCTAGTAATAAAAAATTCAACGGAGTAATGAGAAAAAAAAACTAAGAATCAATAAATTAATACAAATGAGTTAAAATCACTGGATAAATATGGGACACTGACACCCCCCCCAAAAAAAATAAAAACCAGTAAAACTGAAAACGTAAAAATGAAACTATGAAACTTAGAAACACAGGCAAAAACCTTAGTAAAATTTCATTCACCCAGAACTTATACATATTATAACATTAGGGGCTGAATTCATAAACGTTATTGTGAGGTGTACATGAGGTATACAGTTGATATTCATTTTTTGGAACTCGGAGACAGCCCTACCGCAGTGTTTTTGCATGAAGATGTATAGCACCATGGTGGACCGTATCTGTGGCCATGCTGCTTTCTAATCATGCAGTTCAGGACAAAGGTATATGCTAAATACCTATGTGTTCTTCCCACCCCAGAGCTGCCTATAGTAAGCAGCACTGCCACTCCTGGTTGCACGTGGAATTACATGGCCAAAAGGCTGTGTACATCCAGCATGGAGATAAGTACTTGGGTGATTAGTAGTAAGATAGTGTTAGGGTGTGTGTGTGTGTGTGTGTGTGTTTGTTTGTGTGTGTGTGTGTGTGTGTGTGTGTGTGTGTGTGTGTGTGTGTGTGTGTGTGTGTGTGTGTGTGTGTGTGTGTGAGTGAGTGCATGCCAGAGGCTGCATATGTAAGTGTATATGTGAGTCGGTGTCTGCCTGGGAGGTAGCAGTAGGGGAGTTACTGAGGGAGTCAGTTAGGTATGTGTGTGTGTGTGTGTGTGTGTGTGTGTGTGTGTGTGTGTGTGTGTGTGTGTGTGTGTGTGTGTGCGTGTGTGTGTGTGTGTGTGTGCATGTGTGTGTGTGTGTGTGTTTGTGTGTGTGTGTCTGTGTGTGAGTGCATGCCAGAGGCTGCATATGTAAGGGTATATGTGAGTCGGTGTCTGCCTGGGAGGTAGCAGTAGGGGAATTAGTGAGGGAGTCAGTTAGGTATGTGTGTGTGTGTGTGTGTGTGTGTGTGTGTGTGTGTGTGTGTGTGTGTGTGTGTAGGTGTGAATGCATGCCAGAGGCTGCATATATAAGTGTATATGTGAGTCGGTGTCTGCCTGGGAGGTAGCAGTAGGGGAGTTAGTGAGGGGGTCAGTTAGGTATGTGTGTGTGCATGCGTGTGTGTGTGTGTGTGTGTGTGTGTGTGTGTGTGTGTGTGTGTGTGTGTGTGTGTGTGTGTGTGTGTAGATGGAGGATTGGGGTAGCTGTCATACTTACACACACTCCTAGACTATTAATATTAATAATAATAATATTAATAATAATAATGATACCCATTTATGAACCAGGTAGATCCACTTTAAGGGATACCAGTTCACATGCCAGACATGTACCATGTGACCACTTTGTCATATAGACTAATGAGCACAGCTTGTAACATTGGGTCAGGGGAAACACTAGCTACCAGGGATAAGTCTTTCAAAACAGAAAAAACAACCACAGGAGCACCAAAGGTACTCAGTGGATAAGTCTTTATCTACATGCCTTAACATCACAAAGGGTTGAGGGAACACTAGACACCAGGGATTACTCTGCATAACGTGCCCAGTTGGCACTTAAACACAGCTTAAGTGCAGGGGACACACACCACACAGTAGGGATATTCTATATCATGCCTAAAAGACATGCTTTTAAAAAAAAGCAAAACATGATGAAGGAAACCAATAGACACCAGGGATACGTAGTGTATCTTAAAAGGCACTAAAAGGAATTCCAACTCTGAAATCACCACCATAGATTTTAGTCCTCTGCACCACCACTAGACTCCAGGGATATCATAGTAAAAATAAATAAGCTTACAAAGTTTCAGGGTATCTTCCACATACTCAAACCATTAGACAGCTCAAGCTGAGCTGACTTAGAGACAGGTTTGGGCAGCAGGCCCCTCAGGGCTTTCTTGACAATTATGAGAGGGAGGCTGAGCCCTGAAAGGACATTACTAGGAACAACAAAAACAAATGTGTACACCCCAGCATAAAAGGTACATCAAAAAGCAAGGAGAAAGGAAAGAAAGAACACCTGCTGCAGCAATGATCATTCAAACATCTACTGTTATGGTAAATTTACTTATATGACAGTGTTATGTTCTACATACTGATCCCTGCTGCAGTAGCCTAAGCTATAGGAGTAGGTTACCATATATTAGAATGATTGGGAGATGGAAAGGTCCAGGAGCCCATGTTTAACAGTCCCAGCAAAGCCTGATTTGGAACTGGTAAACGAACCAAGCTTGTAGTGCTTTGTAAAAGTATGTACAGAGGACCAAGCTGCTGCTTCTAGAATACTTCTAAAGTCCAACATTTTCCTGACAGCTGTCGATGAAATCAAGTCCTTAGCAGAATGTTCCTTGACCCTGTCTAAAATAATTTTGTTGTGGTGGGAATAACAAAAGGTAATAGCCTGAGACAACAAATTAGAAATAGTCTGTTTTGACACAGGTTGTCCCTTTTTCTTACATTAACAAGAAATTAACAACTGATCGAAAGTTCTGAAAGATTTTGTTCTGTCAAGATAAACATGAGTTGTCCATGGGCATCCAAGATATGAAGTATCCTTTCTCTCATGTTCTTAGATTCAGGGAAGAATACAGGGAGATGGGTAGTTTGGCTTAAAGTAGACCCAGATACCACTTTAGGCATAAAAGGAGGAGCAGTTGTAAAATAAACTCTGCTTCTGTGGAAAATGAGATAATGGTGACCCATCATAAGTGCATTTAACTCAGATACTCTTATTGCAGTAGTCAGAACTATCAGGAAAACTGTTTTCCATGTTAAGCACCTCACATTAGCCTGATGAGTTACCTCAAATGGAACAAGTGTTAGCTTCTCTAACACAAAATTAACATCCCTGGGAGGTTTTCTTGGTTGTTTCTTATGCAATACCCCTTTCAAAAACAGTTTGATATGAGAATGCCTTGAAACAGGGATATCCATGGGCAGACATGCTTAAATAGCCGACAAATAAACCTTGATAGAGGAGTAAGACAGGCCATAGGAAAGTAACTCACACAAATATTGTAAAATCAGAGAAACACTAGCCCCGAGTGTTAGTTATGTTGTTGACACCAGCTAGAAAACTTTTTTCCCCATTTGCTTATATATGCTTATATATGATTTTCAAGTAGCAGGCTTTCTTGTTTCTCTTAGTACCTTGCTGCATGTCCTCAGTAAACAGGCACCTAAAAGCAATTAAGATAACTTCATGCAGGCAGTCAGTTGAAGTTGTTTGGGGCTGGGATGGGTCCAACACCCATGTTCTTGTGTGAGTAAATCTAGTGTGTGAGGGAGCTTGTGGTAATTGCTCCAGACTAGTTCCAAAAGAAGGTAGAACTACTGTTGCTTGGATCAGAAGGGAGTCACCGCAGTCATTATGGGGGCTTCCTTCTGAATCTTCAGAAGCATCCTGGACATCAGTGGAAAGAGTGGAAAGCATACAAGAACATTCCTGGCCAAGGAAAAGAAAAGAAAGGGCATCTGTCTTCTTGGCCTTCTTGTATGGAGTCCTGGAGCAAAATTTTGCCACCTGATTTTTCAGATGAGAGGCAAAAAGGTCTGCTTGAGGAACTCTCCACAGTTGGATTAAATCTGGGAAAACCCCCAGTCTGGTTTCAATTGATGAGGGTCTGCCTTTCACCTGCTCAACTTAACTGCCGCACAGTTTTGGTTTGACAGAATATTATGACACCTGCAGAGTGAGATTGTGCTTTAAAGTTATATCTGAAGCTAACATGGCTAGTCTGTATAGGGGTAAGATCTGGCTCACCTTACTTGTTTACATACCACATTACTGTGATGTTGTCTGTAACAGCCTGAAGTGATCCTGTGGATCAGAGGTGATTCAGAGAGTTGAGCACTCTGATAAAGGCAAACACCTCTTTCACATGTATGTGCTTGTGTCTGTCTTTATCATCCCAGATACCTTAGAATTTTATCCACCCTTGATACCAAGCAAAGTCCAAGGTGTCTATGGTAACTCTCTGGTACGGATTAGCAGGGAAGAAGGGGAGACCTGGATTAAGGAATATTTAATATCTCCACTGAGTGATTTTTATTTTCACAAATCCCAGAACTAGAATCTAAAATGTTAATGGGTGTTGGTGCCAAGACCAAAGAGAATTCAGATACAGTTATAGCATTCTCATGTGGATTCTTAACAGAGGTATCATGAGAATAATAGATGCCATGGTCCAGTATCCTAACGTATTCTCTCACAGTGACTGATGTCTGAGTGGAAAACCCCGGGAATAGATCTAAATATAGATCTATTTTTTTTCCTGTGGAAGAAAAACTCTTTGTACTGAAGTGTCTAGCAGACACCCCAGGAATACAATTCTGTGTGATAAGAGTCAAAAAAAGAATTTTGAATACTCTCTTGGAATCTCAGCTTGCATAGGAGATCTCTCACCCAAGTGAGAGATCCCTGACACTTTGAAAAAGATGCTGCAAAGATAAGCAAGTCATTTAAAAATGGAAAAATGTGGATACCTGTACTCAGGAGCTAGACACATTTTAAACACTCTTGAAGAAGTGGATAGCCCAAATGGTAAGGCAGAGACCTGATAATGTGACCCAGATACATAAAACCTTAAGAGATGTCTGAAATCTAGATGACTAGGAATGCGATGATTTGTATCATTTAAATCTAAGGTTACAAAGGAAAACTCAAATGGGGAAGAACAGGTAATAGTTATGAAGTGACAGCATTTTGAACTTGGGCACTATCACATACTGGTTTAGGAAAAAAAAGACCAAAACGTTCTTACTTTGGCACCAAAAACATTCATGAATAAAAACCTTTATCCAGCTGTGAAGGACAAAGTGTTTCTATTACTCCCTGAGGCAGCATGTGTGGTAGGGCAGGAGGGAACAGAAGGGTTTGGTCTGGTGGGTGTGGAATAACTCCCAGGAAAGGAGGGATTTCTTCTTAGAGCCATCCATAGCCCTGCTGAATCAGTCAAAGGACCCATTTGTCTGAAACAATCTGTTGCCAAAAGAGAAATGGAAATTCAGAGTTTCTGGAAGGGACAAGAGACTGCCATTGTGGTAGGGGGTGGACAAGGTATCTTACATATTCATTCTGTCTTATATGACTGCTCTGTATTGGGGAGGGGGAGAGGGGTGCCCACTTTCTTTTTGGAACATCCTTGCTACTGTTTTGTTGAACATCCACTTACCAGCATTTTGCTCAGACTATTTATTCTGTTTCTTGCCAAAACTGGAAGAAGGAGCAGAATACCACTTGGAAAATTTGCAGGAGGGGAGCTCCCTGTATTACCTTACCGCTCTCATTGCATTTTTCATAAACTCTATAGCAGATGGTCAAAAAACTAAATCTCTGTACAAAAAAACAATTTAAAATCTAATTTTTTTTACGTCCTCTGGGAGATTCTGAAAATGCATCTAGGCAAAGCACCAAAAGCACCAGCCCTGGATGTCATATCTATAAAGCCATAAACATACTTTAAACAGTGAGTAGTAACCTTTGAAATAGAAGAAACTAAGCCACACAAAGTAGATTTTTCCTTACAGGATGGAGTAAGAACAATCGTAAAAGCAAAATCATGCA